>NC_045622.1:77031020-77340589 GCF_009829155.1 Mustela erminea | reverse complement strand
GCAATGACCCAGAAGCAGACTGTAGAGTGACCCAATTTGTAAGAAAAGAAGAGCAGGCTCCGTGTAAGGTCTTATTTTCTCAAGGCTGGATTAAGTGGGGCTTGTTTGTAGGAGGGAAGGGAGGAAATTGAATAAAAGCACTGAAAATACAGAAATTTCCAGAAGAGGCCAATAAATTACAAATTGTGTGTGAGGGAGAGAGAGGAAGACCCCACCAACGTCCCCCTCCCCCCCCCGCCACACACACACACACACACACACACACACACACACACACACACACACTGGGAGAGAGGGAGAGAACCTTACTGAACAAAGGTAAAGAAAGATTTCCATGACACTGGAATAGCCTGGAAATGCCCCAAAACTTATTCAGATAATACAGCTACTTGTCAGAGAAAAAGTGATTTATTTTGTCTCTTTACCCTTGAGGTTTGGAAAAGCTACAGTATTTTAATAAAAACTCTTCTGAATATAGTTAATTAGAATCACTTTTTTTTTTTTAAACTTCCATTTCATTACAATCTATATTCTTAAGGGGACACCCAGAAGGTCTAACTATTGTCTGCTCTTTTTCAGCACGGTAGAAATACCGAGGCATGTCTGCCACTTTTTGCTGAAGATAAACCTTATTGAGGAAGGAGAAAAGCATTATCTTCAGAATATATTGCTCAGAGCCTCCTTGGCAGTTATTCCAGTTTCTTTCAATGTTTCTATTAAAAAGAAAGAAGAAAGACAGAAAGAGAGATAGAGAGAAACTTGGCTCCCAGAATCCCAAATGTGATAAGAGAATTACAATTGGGGTCACTAACTCACTGTTTTTATTTCAATAAAGATAATAAAAAGCATCTGAATCCCCTTCCCAATGGAGGTTAATGGGCAAAAGCCTCTGGGAGTACCAGCCCCACATTCAAACAGCGGCCAGTGCCTTATGGAAGACCACTTAGAGCAGTGCAGGATCCCACCCAGGAACCCCAGTGGGTTCTTTTCGTGTACTGATTACTGCTGCCTTGTAATGGGGACCAAAGGGATAAAGGAACTCTGACGAGTTGGTCCATTTCATGGAGTACCTAAAAGATCAATGTCAATCCTAGCACAGAAAGACAGGTCCTTAAATAGAAATAAAACCCAGGTTGAGCATTTGCTTCTAATACATTATAATAGTGTCAGGCATTAGCAAGTATTAAAATAATCTGGCTGGGGTGCCTGGGTGGCTCAGTGGGTTGGACCTCTGCCTTCGGCTTGGCTCATGATTGGGATCCTGGGATAGAGCCCCGCGTGGGGTTCTCTGCTCAACGGGGAGCCTGCTTCCTCCTCTCTCTCTCTGCCTGCCTCTCTGCCTACTTGTGATCGCTCTCTCTGTCAAATAAACAAATAAAACCTTTAAAAAAATAATCTGGCTGAGTGCTCTTTAAACATGAGATGCTTTAACAAAGTGATGTGAAACACAGTCAAGTAAAAGGATAGTTTTGTGATGAGAGATCATGAAGACCAAAATAAGGAGTGAAAGATTGTGATTCATAGTTCTTAAATTGCCTCTTAGCATTAAACAAAACAAAAGGTGGAGAAGGGGATTAAAATGGCATCTCCAAACCAAAATTTGACTTCCTCTTTTATACACTCAGAAATCTGAATGAATCAGGTTTCAGTTAGAAATGCCCTGTCAGTACCAGAAGTGCTAATTTACACCTGTGACGTTTTGTGTGTGTGTGTGTGTTTTCTTGGTGTTCTGAGTTACATAACTGATTAATTGGTGCTAATTGATTTGTTAACACTGGAGCCCAGCAGGGAGTGAAGCACTTCACAGAATGATTGTTTCTGGAAGCATGAAGGAACACAGACCAACTCAGGAACCATGATGGATAGAGCCTTTAAAACAATGTTTATCCTTTATGGAAATAAGAAAAGAAAAAAAAAAGACACCCCCCCCCCAAAAAAAAACCTTCAAAGAGAGAAAGGAAGCAGGAAAAGAGGGAAAGACAGAAGGAGGGAGGGAGGAAGAAGACACATTTTTAAGTGAAAAAATATTAAACTGGTCCTTTGCTATTTGGAACTATGCTTGC
This sequence comes from Mustela erminea, assembly GCF_009829155.1. Classification (NCBI taxonomy): domain Eukaryota; kingdom Metazoa; phylum Chordata; class Mammalia; order Carnivora; family Mustelidae; genus Mustela; species Mustela erminea. The sequence continues at coordinate 77,338,526 of NC_045622.1, read as the reverse complement.
TATTTTAGTTTGGGGCTTCATTAAAATGATGGATAGAAAGAGCAAGCCTCTGTAAAGATATATCAAAACAGCGAATCTAAAGAGTAAATAAGGTCAGCTCTGTAAGTTTCTAAGCATCTTTCATACATGCCTGTGTCCCACCATTTGCTTCTAATTTAAATCCAAGTTTGTACTTACCACTCAACCAACACACGTCATAAAAACATACAGATTTCCTACGGGACCTTTCTTAAATACACATTTGTTGTTAAGAAGATTATTATATGTGTGTGTATAACATATCAGAAAATTTGCAGAGCAGAGATACTCTTTCAGTGGGATGAAACTAGCAAAAACAAACAAACAAACATAGTATCCCAACAGATCTATTTTGATCTTTTCTTGGTTTCACTAGCATTAACCTAAGTCCTTTTTTCACTGTATTACATTAAAGACCCCCAATCTGATCCCACCTATGAGAGCATGTTCCTAAAGCTACAGTCATATGAACTTAATTTTCTTCCCAGAAATGAGAGCCAACATTTTGCACAAGTTGCTTGCTCTGCTGGGTCACAGTCACATTTGCACAAAAACATAATAATATCAAAACTATTATGTAATTAGAAATAGCAGATAATCTTACTCTATGCCCTCTAGAAATAAGCATGTAGAAAATATTTGTAATGTAACCGTAGAAATAAAGGATTTTTTAAAAGATTTTATTTATTTATTTGAAAGACAGAGATCACAAGTAGGCAGAGAGGCAGGCAGAGAGAGGGGACGAAGCAGGCCCCCCGCTAAGCAGAGAGCCTGATGCGGGGATTGATTCCAGGGTCCTGGGATCATGATCTGAGCTGAAGGCAGAGGCTTTAACCCTGAGCCACCCAGGTGCCCTGTAATAAAGGACTTTTAAAAGAACTTAACATTGCCATGCACAAATGCAGTACACATTAAGCTGTGAAGATTTAAGTGACACAAGTATACATTTTAAAAACATAGAATCATTAGGTATTCATTTGTATAGTTTCCTTTTTCATAAGAGTGAATTAATTTGTTTTCTTTTATAAGCAGTAATATTAAAGTTTCTTTTAAATCAAGTTAAAAAGAGAAAGTTGGGTTAAGGAAAATTATTAAGAATATTTCTGTTGCCAGAAGTTGTTATTATCAAAACCAGGAAGGTGGAATAATATTGACACAACTCTAGAGGGAAATAATACTAAAATATATTCTCCAGTTAGGTGGGACGGGAGAAACCTAACATGTAACATCTACCATGCAACTTTCTTCCACCACATTTTTTAATCACACAAGTAGTTAGAAAAAATAGAGATCTCCTGTTTTCTTTCCCATCCACCCCACCCCATTTCCTCCAATGGTAACGTTTTGCAAAACTGTAGCACAATATCAGAATCAGGATATTGACAATGATGTAGCCCAGATACAGAGCATTTCCATCATCACAAAAAACCGTTGTTACCATCTGTTGACCCATCTACCTATTCTCACGCCAACCCCTGACATCTGGAAACCATGAACAGTTTTCCTCTTCTACGATGTTGTCATTTCGAGAATGTTATAAGAACGGCATTATACAGCATGTGAACGTCGATAACTGACTTCTGGCAACCAATATAACTCCCTAGAGATTCAACCAAGTCATCACACAGATTTGTAGTACTTTCCTTTATCCTGCTGGACTCTGTGGTATGGACATAACAGGACTTGTGTAGTCATTTACTTACTGAGGACCATTTCAGTTTTGGACGATTACAAGTAAAACTGCTGTAAATGAAACTGTATAGGCTTTTGTGTGGACATAAGTTGTCATTTCTCTTCAATACGCCCAAGAGTTCAATTGCCATGTTACATTTATTGTAGCTGATAGTTGCATGTTCAGTTTTCTCAGGAACTGCCAAACTGGTTTTCCACAGGGGCTGTAGCGTTTCACATTCACACCAGCAATGTGTGAGGGATCCCGTTTCTCCACGTCCTTGCCAGCGTTTGATGCTGACATTCTATTTTACTTTATCTATTCTGATAAGTATATAATGGGATCACATTGTGGTTTTAGCTTGCATTTACTTGATGAATAATGACGTTGAACATCTTTCATGTGCTTATTTGCCATCTGCATAACTTCCTTGGTGAATTGTCTGTTTATGACTTTGCCCATTTTCTCATTAGATAATTCATTTTATTACTGTTGAATTTTGAGAGTGATTTTCTACATACTCTCCCCTTTTCAGACATGAGAGTCACAAATATTTTCTCCTCCTCTGTAGCTTGTTTTGTTGGTCTTGACAGTGTCTTTTAGAGATCAAAAGTTGTAAATTTTCATCAGCTGAATTAATTTTTCCTTCTATGGATTGTTTTTGATGTCAACTGTGAGAAGTGTTTGTCTTGCTCTAGTGTTATTGCTGAATTTTACCTCAAATTTGTGCAGTTAATTTGCATATCATATAAAGATAGTCCTGAACAATTCATTTTTCTATTCATTTTTAGGATTTGAAGAAAATCCTATTAACTCTGTTGTACACTACTATCCTTGGGAACTCCTTAAAGAAGTTTTCCTGATCTCAGTAATAGGTAAAGGCTGTCTTCTCCCCCCAAAATGAACATTCTTATTTTATGTGGTGACTGAATTACATAATTTCAGTATGTTTCTCTCTGTGTGTATGTCTATGCTATATTCTGCTTCCCAACTATATTGCACCAAGTTTATAACTAACTTCTAGAAAACCTTTTAGGTTAATCTTATATTTTTTATATGTTTTATCCATTTTTTTTCTGTTATTCTCATTTGCCCACCAACTCTAGTATTTTTACTAAATTGGTGTGAATGTAAAATGCTACCACCACTCTGGAAAACAGCTCAACAGCTCTTGGACTCATCTCTAGCTCTTTAAATTCGAGCCACCTCAAATGGGCAATAAAAATAAAACAAAAATAAGAACAGTTGTTGAGTTATTGAAGAGAGACTAAGTGTGTCTGAGGACCAGAGCGCCTCACTTACCACTATGGTTCTCTCAAATTCCACATTTACAACATTCTGAGATCATCAACATCATCACACAGCAATGCCAAATCAGAAAATCAGAGGGACTTTAAATTGGTTAAGACATGTGTCCCTTTCACTACAGTACAGGTTATTATTCAGTGAAGGCCCCATATAAAAACTATTGACCACTAAGGAGTGTAGCAAAGGCAAGGAAAGAAGGCTGATGTCTTTTCAAGGACACTTTCATTGTACCTGTTTTATGATCCTCTGAGCTTTGTCAGATACCTTCTAAGCTGTTGACTATTCAGGGTAAAATGTTCAGTGACTTTGAGATCGTGATATGGAAACATCAGAAAAGGATGAAATGTAACTTTGATCCCCTAAATTGATAAAGAATTAATTTCAATGAAATAATATGGGCGGCCAGAACTTTCATGATCTCCTCAGTGACCCAGCACATTGTCCCCATTCAACTTAGAAAAGGTGCTATTCAATATTTCATAATTAAATGAATCAATTTACTCTGCAGTAACTGTATTTTTAATTGCTTCCTACACAGTTGCTGTGCCAAGGAATTTGAGTTATTGACTAATGTATAAACAACACTGCTCTTGCTCCGTAAAAACGGCATTGCGATGTTTTATGGTGGATTTCAGGGAAAGGGTGATTATCATTACCTAAAGTCTATCTAAGGGATTTGAGTTCTGAATAAGGAAAAAAGGTAACTTTTTCAACTAGATGTCTCAGAAGTTGATAGAATAGAATCTTTCTAAAGAAGAGCTCCTGTATATAAAGGAAAGCCTTGGCTGCCAGCATATTTCATTAAAGCCTAAATTCTTATAAAGATACATCCTTGTTATAATCAGGCCATGCATTTTTAACATTAGTCACATTGTATCACCTTGGGTGCCTAGGGTAAGAGAACAGGCCCTGTGACAACTGCAACATGCAAGCTATACGCCTATATTTTGTTTTAAAAACAGTTTAATACACTAGTTTTTATAATGAAAGGTAGAATTTAGTAACTTTATCACTTGGCAGAAGATGGAACTGGCCAGCTCAACTTCTGAAGCACTTGCAGTATCTAAGAAAATTAATTTGAGGACTAGATTCTTATAACAGCATCTGCCTAACATTTTGTTTAGGGTAAATTAAATTCTGATTAATCATGAGATAAATGAGCGCAGATACAAATTCAACTTTGCACTGCCCTTCTGCCTCACTTGACATTTTTTTAAAAGAAGGCTTCACATAAAAATATATTAAGAATTTTTTATTTTGCAAGAAGTGATATTTTCACTTTTCTCTAATGCTTTATGCCCCACTGCCTCTAAGACCTAAGATTAAAGATCTTTCACTGGGGTCACAGTTAATGTATTACAAAGTAATGATGCAGATTTGTAATAAAAGCCAAGTTCATTGAGTTTTTACCTGCCAAGAGAGATTAGGTTCGACCTCAATTAAAATAATATTGTTATCTCCGATGACTCATTTACTTATGAATACTGGTTACCAGGATCCTGATTTAAAGCTAAATAGGCAATCTAAATACTTTAACCTGACAAAATGAGAATCATTATCAATATATACAGTATAATAGACTCTCATCTGTGACTGAACATATTTCAAATTATTTTATTAATAGATCAATGCTTGATATTTGAAGTGAATTAACATGTTTTAATTTATTCACTAAACACCATTAAACTATGCCTGACCCCTGGTATATGAAGAATTTACATATGATGTTAAAGGTACTGGGTAGACATCAATGACACACTGTATGGTGACTAACATAACATAAAAAAAAAAAGAAAAAAGAAAAGAAAAAGAAAAAGAAAAGGTACTGAGTTGAAGTATTTCCCCCCCATTTATATTTTTCTACATTTTCCACATTGTCTACAATGCTATGAAAATCAAGTATTTTTTATTTTGAAAATTAAATGTTACTTTAAATAAAAAAGAGCTACTTCTTCAAGCCCCAGATGTGAGGAGAAAGTGTTAGATTAATCATAATCTACAGGGACATAAAACATGGACAACACCTAGATTTTTTAAACTGAAAAGTAATTGTAAGGCAACACAACTCCCACACTAAAGGGATGCTTGCTGTATAGCCAGATGCTGACTAAAAGCAGGTCAGAGAAGGTTTATCACACTATAATTTGTCAGGGACTATTTTTTAAAGACAATGATATAAAACGATTGTTGAAATATCAGGTGTGGTTTGGTAGAGAGAAATTTGAGGGAAGACCTTCAGTTTGACATTATGCAGGTGAAAGACTACAAACAGGACATGTATTATTTACAAGTGTGTATAATAAAGTTTTGGTGCAGGGGCATCTGGGTGGCTAAGGTGGTTAGGTGTCTGCCTTCCACTCAAGTCATGATCCCAGGATCCTGGGATTGACCCCTTATCCGGGCTCCCTCCTCACTGGGGAGTCTGCTTCTCCCTTTCCCTCTGTCCCTCCCACCAGCTCATGCTTTCTCATCACTCTCAAATAAATAAAACCTTAAAAAAAAAAAAAAAAGTTTTGGTGCAGAAATTGAGAACAGGAACATTATGTTTGTTTGTTTGTTTTAGGATTATGTTTTAAAGTCTCTTTACCGACTCCTCTAAAATTATAAAAATAGAGTCATCTTTACTATGTAGCTTTTGCTTTAAATTATGATAGTCCTCAGGTGCCTGGGAGACTTAGTTTGGCTGAGTGACCGACTCTTGATTTTAGCTGCTACTACTACTACTACTACTACTACTACTACTACTACTGTCAGTGAGCTCAGGGTTGGGTCCCTTGCCCAGCGTGGAGCCTGCTTAAGATTCTGTCTTTCCCTCTCCCCTCCCTCACCCACCTCTACTTACACTCTTTCTCAAAAAATAGAAGAGAAAAGAAAAGAAAATTATGAGTCTTTCCATGAGACCAAAGCCAAAAATCCATCTGAGCAATCCAAAGAACTTCTTACTGTCAAAAGGATAATTGTGTACCCCTATTAGCTCAGGCCTTTTCCTACATGATTAAATAAAAAACCAACATAGAAATACTTTAGGAAAGAATTAAAAAAAAAAAAAGATTTAAAATTTAAAGATTTAAAAATCGCTTCAAATGTAGACAACGTGACAATTTATCAAATTGCCTATTTATCCAGAGATGGGCCAAGCTTTTCACAATGAGTTATGCAGAACATGAAGAAGCCTAAGACTGAGCTCTTGCCTTCAGAAGATATCCAGACTGAGGAACCTCTACCTTGCTCCTCTACACATATAGGATTTGCTTATAGATGCACTTAACAAGCTCCACAACTACATTCACAGCTTTGTGTTGTATAATTAGATGAATGAAAATGAATCTTTTCTTCTTTCAGGGAAGTTAAAAAAAAACCAGCAATATGAGAAAAAGACTTAATTTTTAGAATTAGGTTTAATAAAAGCAGCATGTGAATATGTATGCCAATTAATATTTACTATCTTTTGACACAAACTGTTACACATTCTGTTATGAGATATTAAAGGGTATGTTACCTGTTGCGAAACCATCATGAACAAGTTGGTTCTCTAGCTTTGTTTTTTTAAATTTTTTTTTATAACACTTTCTTTAGTGTTCTCTCCATAGAAAATATAAACACCTCATAAAATCAGCTATTTGTATCGATTCAAAAAACTCTGGGTCAATTATACTCAAAAAAGTTTCTCTATAGAGTCTAAATTCTTTCATCAAAAAAAAAAAAATCAATTTCCAGTATTTCATTTGGTGGTGGTTACAAATCATTGGTCAAAGGAAATGTACATGCAAATTGTATTTCTAACATCATTCCTCCAGAAACATGTTTCATGACATATTAGTCTTGAAATCATAGCTTTACTGGTATTCAATGGATGTAGCATTTCCAAAAGGGAAATCTCAATAGAAAAAGAAAGACACCATCTGTTTTGAATTGCAAAGCAGCTGCTTCCTCATTGTGATGTGCTTCACTGGAACTAGAGTTATTAAACTTGTAATTTCAAATATATTTCTTCTTAAATAAACTAAATGTGAGGATTTCCATGAACGTTATCTCATTACTATGTGAGAAGGTGGGCAATGACAGATTGATTCATAAAGTAGGTATAAGTCTGCTAAGGTCATAACCAAGTTTCCCATCTTTAACGTCAAAATGTTGTTTGTTTTTTTTTTTCCCCTTGAAAAATACTGACATAGAGACTGCCTGCTTGGCTTTTTTATTCTTCTCATGTCCTCAAATAAAATTATATTGTTGTACAAGTCTGTTTTCTTAAAAAGTTAGAGCAAATGGTAACATCCATTCACAGAGGTATTTAAGTATAGAAACATACCTGGTAAATTAAAAACATATCGTCTACTTTCAACATTATCTCTTCTCTCTAGAATCTACCACAGTGGCTTACTGGTGTAGACTGTACCAATCTCTCCATGATCTGATCTGAACTATAACGCTAGAAAACCTTTAGCTACTGTGTTTGCCATAAAACCCAAGTTAGGTATCAGTTTAAGGGCCTGGAACTCCAGAAATATTTAGGGAGAATATAGTCAATGATATAATGCAACTTTAGAAGCAAAAGCTTAAGATGTACAACTCAAGAGAGGAACCTTGATTAGAACGTGTTTGATTAGTGTCTTACCACAGCAGAACGTCAGTTCTGACTTATTACTGCACACCCTAAATGAGTATTTGTGTAAGATAATCTAACTTTAATATTAGGAATCTTTACAAGGGGAAAAAAAATCTTTTCTTTGGACTGTGTTTTTAAAATACAGGATTGCTGGTCAATTCATCTGCAAACCTATAGTACTGACCAGCAAATTGATTCTCTGTCCTCCAACCCCCATCCAAATTTGAGTAACTTCTATGTTCCAAAGACCTTACTGCTAGTGGAAAATTAGTGGCCCCCACAAGCTCTTAAGGGAAAATTAGAAGTGAAAAAAAGGCAACTTATAAAATGCTACTTAGGAAATCACTGCTTTTGCCGAGACGTTCTAACATCCACTGTAATAATAAAGAAGCTTGCTTTATATTGTTAATACACAGTTTTCGAATTTTATTTCACAACAGATTCCACTTCTTGATACTTTTTAGATACAAATGGATTTAAACTTCCTTTAAGTATCTTAACAAGTTTCTCCTTTTCACATGTGTCACCAATACTCAAAAGATTGTTATCCTGGTCATAGGAAGAGAGTTTTGTTCCAGAGGTAGGCTTGCACATGTGATCTGCTAAGAAATCTGGGATTTATAGTACTGCCACTCCGGCAAGTGCTTATGCCTTCAGAGGACTGCTAGCAAAATGTAACTCTATTACTTGTTTGCTTGGTTAAGCCGTTATTTCTAATGGACACTCAGCACAAATAGATGCAATTTTGATGTATTAGCAAGTTTTGATTGAAATACAAAGTTTTAAAAGAAGAGGCATTATCTTGGACCACACCCTAAAGTATTCAAAACCAGTCTTTGGGCAGTATAGTGGTATTATTTTGTTGGGGTCCAGGTTAACAAAAGGTAGAATCTGAGAGAAGATCTTGATTTTATTGGGTGTAGGCTGTAAATTCTGAAAGAAAAAAAAATGCATACTACTAAAGACAGATTTTCCCTTTCTCAGATTAGATCAGATTAAACTCTCTAAGCACAACTACTTAAGCATATGCAGTCTAGATTATTCTTTTAAAACACTCTGGTGCAAGGTTTGAGTCCAAAAAATAATGGTACAGTTGTGATGTAGGAGCTGCCCTGACCCAACCACGGAGGAGACAGCAGTGCTATCTGCCCCAAAGAAGAGGTAGAGTTACCTCTTACAGGGCTAAAACCCATGACAGTTTTTTTTTTTTTTTTTCAATAAAACATAATAGCTGCTACTACTGTCATTATGACCTGATCACAGTATGGCTATGCAGGGGGTTTTTCCCCACAGAGGGGTAAGGCAGTAACTGGAAAACACCAGCATCTATCCTCACAGAATATTAATTTCTCCTCAGTGACAACACTGGAACTTTAAATTATATTTCAAGCTCTTATAGGTTTAACTAATATGAATTATCTCCTCTGCTAGCTTATTTTCAGAAATGCTAACAAAAATTAGGTTTCTGGTCTTTTAATGGCATCACCATGGACTAACTGCAAGATTTAAATTTCCTAAATCCAGTCTGGCCCAGGTTTTAGTTCTTGTGTAAGGGGAATTTATGGTGGCCCATGCTTCATTGTGTCCCATCTCCCCCTATCCCCTGCAAAAAGGATCTCTGAACACAGGAGAATGTGAGGGGGTGCCAATACCATATTTTTCCATTCTTTCCCATAATAGTTCCATTAACTATCATTCAGCAACTTGGTGATATTTAAATTTATACACCAAGATCTTGTGTGTAAGCTCAATAATCTTGCAACCTATTTTTTTTTAATTAAATGTATGTATACTTCCGATGGTCAGAAAAACCACACACACACACACACACACACAAAATCACACCTGATTTCTATGGCAGAGTGTGCTTCAAAGTGATGTTCAAATGCAATCACAGACTCAAATACTCATTTCAATCATTTTTCAGTTCTGCTTTCCCTTCACAGTGATAACAGTTCCATTTTCAACCACTCCTTTTGGTCATACACTAGAGAGTTTTAGAATAGATGGCAAGTTTGCCTGGTTCATTTAATACTGCTGGTAATAAGTCCATTGCATTTTTGACACCTATCTTTCCACCAGATTTCCCCACTTGAGAGTAAAATCTCCCCAAATCCTCCCCTTTAAATTCCCCAAAACTCAAGAACCTGGATGTTAAGGATTTTGTGCATTATTATGCCACTTTATAGTCACATAACTATTAAGTTTCTGAAATCAGATAGTAACTCTAGCCAACTAATGAAACTAAGGAAATCAGATAGAAGAAAAGCCTTTATCCCTGCCTGACACCAAGGTCTCTGTTCTCGTTATACTGGGTTAGTAGAAATGAGTGAAGACATATCCCACGCCTGTACCGTCAATGTTTTCATGTCTAAAGCTTGGCTGAAATGACAAATTTCGTCACAATTATGCTAACAAAAAATAAACCAAAATATTTTCTTGAAAAAAATATTTCATGTTTTTAATTTTTTAGAAAGTGCATATTATAGGGGCACCTGGGTGGCTCAGTGGGTTAAGCCTCTGCCTTTGGCTCAGCTCATGCTCTCAGGGTGCTGGGATGGAGCCCCGCATCCGGCTCTCTGCTCAGCAGGGAGCCTGTTTCTCCCTCTTTCTCTGCCTGCCTCTCTGCCTACTTGTGATCCCTCTCTCTCTCTCTTTCAAATAAATAAATAAAATCTTTAAGAAAAAGTGCATATTATAAATTAACTATATTCAGATAGCAGTACTTTACTAAATCTTAAGAACAATTCCTCAGATAACAGTAAATAAATAAAACACAAATGAGACATGAGAAGAAAATAAATTTCATTATGCGTGCAGCACTGCCTCACTGAAGCTGATGCATGCAAATCATCTTTCCCAAGGACTTTCCACAAGTCTAGTTTTAGAGGAAAAGGAACAGGCCTGCTCTTCAACTATATTCACAGTCCATTCCTAATTCTGGAAATGTCTCCCTTCCTTTTTTTCCAATTTTCTTTTAATCGACTTAAATACAAAGTGGTGTAACTATAGAAAACAATAAAACCTTGAAAAAATCTTTTATCCAAATCCTTGTCTTTCTCCCTAAACCTATATTCAACTACTTAGATTATCCCAGATGGCAGACTGTATTCTTCAAGGAAGAACAGACTCTTCAAAACTCAAGGCTCATTCTGAATAAAGTTATCAGAGCATCTAAAGAGTGCTGTTAACAGCTCTTAAATTGTCTGAAGAACAATTGTAGTTAAAGTACAAAGCAAGACTTCAGAAAAGAGGAGGAAATGACTGTGAGAGCCAACTAGTTTCAGAAGCCATTCTCTGTTTACCAACTAGCTTTGAACTAGGAACAAGCAGTGGAAATACTAAGAACAACCCAACAAATGTGCATTAAGATCCACTATCATCTTCTGATGTTTCAATCACCCATTTAACAGGCTCAGCTATATTAGGGATACTCAGTGAATGAATCCTTTAAAAATGTTAAGCAGTTTCTCTTAGACTCTTTTCAAGCACCAGGAAGAGACTACACCCCTCTTGCTCAGCTGTGGTACTAGTTTACACTTTCTTGAGGTAAAATATCTCTTACTTTGGAAACCATCATCTTCTATCCCTTAGAATACCTGCTTAATTATCCCCCACCCAGACGCCTAAATCTAAGAACCTACTTGCCTACTCAAATTCTTGTTCAATTAACTTAGTTGGGGTTGGGGAAGAATGAAGCTCCTTTGGCCAGACTTGATCACCAGGAGAGAAAAAATGGGAAGGAAAAATAGAGATGAGGAGAGACAAAGACAGGTGGTCAAAGCCCACACTAATATCAAATAAATTCTGATTTCTCTCTGAATATTTATAGAAAAGATAATATACCTTCAGATATGTATTTTGTATTCGGCAAAGTATAAATATGGAATGTGATACATATATCATTTTTTTTGTTCTTCAAAATAATCAAAGGACTTAATGATTTGGCTAACAAAAAAGCCTAGGCTTTAGGTTCAAACATCCAACCCTGGGCTTGAATTCTGGCTCCACCATTGACTAACTAACTAAATGAAGCAAGTCTCTTAACTTATCTGAGCCTTAGTCTGCTGAGCTATACATCATATGTAATAAATTAACTCAATTAGGCAAAAATAGATTAATGGGGCAATATCTAACACATAAATACTACCTATTCTCTACTTTTTCAGATTATTCATTAATAAAGTGGGATGAATTAAAGGCCTTTTCGTCCCCCCCCATCTCAATGTTTCATTTTCCTACCACACATCCATCTTATTTCCCATGTCAGTTAGAACCGTACTAGACAGAAAGTGTTAAGTAGCCCACATTTCAAAACTAATTCCTAATGAATATATCATTTTAAAAACGAAAAGATGAAGTAAATTGTTATTTTATTGTAGAGAAATTATTTTCTCAGTGATAAAAAGGCAGAACTCCAATATAATTAAAAACAACCTCTATACACCATAATTGTTAGAACATAAAAGATTTGTCTTTCTTCAGACAATATGAAAATAACCTTGAGCAGCAATAAAATTCCTACTTCAATAAGTCAAGATTAAATTTTCTTTTAATCACTTTACACCATCTGATAAACTCAACATTCTTAAATGGATTTTTAAGGAAGTAAACTGTAGAAATTGGTTCAAATAATTAAAGCTGTGCAAGCAATATGATTGATGCCCTCAATGAAATGGTTGATTTTTGGAGGTACTGCTTAGATGTGCAAGAAAAAACAAACAAACAAACATGAAACTGAAGACCTAGGTTGGAGTTCTCACATAAAAGACAGCAGGGAGTACTCTTAACCTTTCATAGTAATTGCTTGGACAGGCAAATGCCTTTTTCCAATAAGATTTCATTTCCACGTTTCAATTGAGAACACGGAAAAGATGATTTTTATAAACTGCATTTTGTCTTAGGAAGGATGATATGAGGAAAACAGCGTATATATGGCAACAAGACATTACCAAATCCAGAAAAAGGAAAAAACAACAACAACAAAACAACTTGTGAGCATGGATTCTATTACAAAGCTTATTCTGACCACCCTGTGTGGTCACAGAATTTCATATTCCATAAAACCTACTCGGATTCCATGGAAATAGCTTTAGGTTTTACATTCATTTCCATAAATTAATGGTAATGTGAAAGACTGGGATTCAAAACCCAAAAGGCTCAATCTCTATCTCAGGTCCGTTTTCCTATAAGTAAAGCCTAAGAGAGGCTTCCTTTGTCACTGATTTACCTGGATGTAAATATTTTCGAAAGGTGAAAAGAAAACATAACAAGATAAAAAAATATTCGGCATAGAAGTGGTCCCAGCAGGAGATTGGCTTTACCGGGTCCATAGGAGAGCCCTGAGCACAACTGTACCGCAGAGACACACCCACACCGGAGACACACCCACACTGAGGCAGGGGCCATTCGGTTTTTACCTGCATGTCAGTTAGACACAGGGCTGTTAACTGTGGAGGGGAGGGATGGGGGACAGAGGGTTCATTAAAGGAGAGACTGCATACTACCCAGTGGTGGGAGGAGGCCAAATTAGACATAGGGGAGTTGGGGGAAGGGGGAGCAAACACGTAACACCAAGGGGCAGCGGGAGGGTGAACGTACGAGGGTGTTGCTGAGTGATAGGGTGAATAACACTCAGGGCTGAGGAGGAACCTCTTGGGTTCAAGACCATTTTTGTGGGGATAAGTGTTTGTTAGCCATAGGCAGCCAAAACAGCAATTGGTAAAAAGGGGAATTCCTAGTGATGAGAAGCTGGACTGGGCCCCAAGAAAATCCTCCACAGCCTCTAAATTCCATTACACTATGTTGCTTCTTTCACAAACCAGAATGTTGAATGTTGAACTGAATTAATGTCCTGTCAAATTCCCAGAACACGGCTCCCTATGCTATCTCCCCTGCCTGAGGCATTCTAGTCCTAGCCTTCTTTCATGGAGATAGAAACTTAACTTTGAGGACTTATTGGGCCATCCATACCCTCAGAAATCAGGATTCCCCATCCTAATAAGGCAAGACTGTACAGTTATTATACAGTCTCCTACAAGGCTGAAAATGCCACACGCTTGTGTATGTCCCACCTGCTCACGGGCAAATCTGTCTCATTTCTTTGTAAACCCAGTAAAATCTCACAGTCATATTTGAAAATTGTAAAAAATGTGTTTATAGGTACTGATAATATATTAGTTATATATAAACTCAATACAGAATTTGCTGGAGCAACTCAAGTTACATAAGATTCATTTACGTGACAAACTTTAATCCAAATTTATGTAACAAAAAAGGGGATTTTTTTTTCTTTTTTTTTTAGTATGGAAGACAGGTTTTTCCTTCTTACTGTTCTGCTTATACACCATGGAGTCTGAATATTATTATTAATTATTTTAATCTTAAGGCCTTGACACATTGCTGTTCTCTTCCTGGAATTTACTTTCCTAAGCAAACTTTTGCCTAAAACATCCCTCTAAGGGTCGAAAACCTCCCCCAACAAAGAGAGACACTGATTTCTGTGACACCTTCCACAGCTCTCTCCTCTCTATTCCCAGAGGTAGGAATCTTTACTCTTCTGTTTGGACATTTGGTGTCCCTCACATTCCATAAAGGGTCCATTTCTTAAGCATCTGAGAGGCCAAGCAATTCACATTATTTCCTGGCATTTATCGGTTTCTTAGTAAATGTTAACTAGTTAATATCAATTGAACCAATCTGCATATCCTTCTTTGCTATTAAACTAACCAGTTGTCTAATTATTCCTCTTGCTGGTTCTCAAAAATGTCATTTATAGCTCAGGATCTTTGGGCTCAGGAAATTAAGCCTCTCCAGAAGGAGGAGAATAAATTACAGAAGATGTAGCCTCTCCAGCATTAACTATTCCCTTCTACCGTCTTACCACACATGTCTGGGGCTACTGAGCACAGTATGTGATTTCATGACCTACTCCAGGGGAGAAAAAAAAAAAATGTTCTCTGGATGAACAAACGTCTCCTGTAGCAGAGGCCCAAGGTTAACTGGGTTAATTTCCAAAAAATTATGACTGGCTTCTTGGCTCTAGTCTTTGCCCAGAAATTTGGGAACAGCAAATAACTGATATCCTGCCGCATCCTTCCCTTACAAGCACTCAGAACTCCAGTCAGCAGAAAAGGCTTAGTGACAGTGATTGTTACAACTTTGGGTCTTACTAATAGTTCATTCACTTCCCATGCTGGGACACTTGACCCAAGTCATCAGAAATGTCAGCTTTTATGTTTATTTCTAATGACATCAGAAATGTCAGCTTTTATGTTTATTTCTAATGAGCTTGAGCCTGTCCTCTCCAGTCCTTGGTTTTATGAATTTGGCTTTCTCTGAGCTATGCATTCCAACAGAGCTGTTTTTCATCTGAGGGGCTTATTCCAACAGCATCTCTTGCTCCAACACCAGTAGGGAGAATTCTTTAAAAAATGGTCCTGGTAATTAGTTTCGTGTAATACTGCTGTGTTGTCATAACCTCATCTCCTCATCCTTGAGAGAATAACAACAACAACAACAACAAAAAACAACAAAAAATGCTCAAAACCTAACCACAAAAACTTTCTTTATATAAACAACATAAATCGAGCTGGCTCCCTATAAAGACGACGCCATACCATCCCCCATGAAATGAAATTCTCAATCATCCAGTGAGGAGCTGGGTTAGAGGGAGGCAGAGGCTTGATCTTGTTATGTGCTTGCCCCCAATACCACTGCATGCCTCCCTCATTCTTGCTGTAGCCCTGCCCAGCTTCTGAGCTCCCCCAAAATGTGCGGACTATTCATTCAGGGTCATTCAGGTGGAAAGCAAGCACACTTACTCTGAATCCATTCTTCTCCTGTTACTACACTCTGTTTCACTACAGATGAGGAATAAGGGACTCATCATCCCCAACGACTTACCTCCCTCTTTCTGCCAGTTTGGCTTATATGTCCTTTTTATTGCCAGGGGAAAACAAAACAAAACAATCCAGAAATACTCTCCATATTCAGTGAAGGATTTTTTGTCCCCCCCCCCCCCATCAAATCCAGATTCCTCTTCCACAAACTCAAGCTCAATACCAGTGACATCAGAGGAGTCAGTTTATGGACACTGTGCTCACTACATATCCTTAACACATTCTGTTTTCCAATGATCTATCTGCCCTCCATTCCCTCAAACCACTGTGCTTGTTATAAAACACAGCCAGGTATTTACACAATGTTCTATACTTGCACACATCAAAACACTGAATCAATTCCATTCTCACTTTATCTTCCACTTAGCATTCTGTCTAGCAACTCTTATTTCCCTAGCCTATCACCTTTTCATCACTTTTTGGGAATAAACACCTTGTACATTTAGCATCTGAACGGTTACATGCGGACAAATATTGGTGATTTCCTGAAACAGCAATTCACTCATTCCTGCCAGGATTTAGCCTCTGCTTGTTACTAAGGACATTCATCCACTGATCTACCATGGTGTAGCCTAGGCTTTGGAATCACAGTCCAGGGTCCCAACTCTGGTCCTGCAACTTAGTTGTCACTGTAAGGGATGATGAATAGAAAGGAGCCACAAACAAGACCATATGGGTCTTGTATCATATAGTCCCTGAGCATATTAAAAAGGTAATATTCTATACACTTTTAATTCTTTAAACAGTCACAAAGAATCAGGATCCAAAAGTGGCTACTGATGAATTTATATTTTCTTTATATCTGAAAATACTTTAAGATATAGTTGTTGGCTTAAAACAAGCCTCATCCATTTCTGTCTCTTAATACTACACTGATGATAAAAATAAAATTTTACCAGTGATTACTATAGGATTATGACTAACCATCTTATGACTCTATACACTTTCTTTCATGTATATATATTTTTTGAGCTCAATTCAAATGGTTTATGAATTCAAAATCAGGCAAACAAGGCTCTATTTCTGGTTATTTTGTATTTTTGGTCATTTGGTTGTCAGCCAATACAATTTTCATTCTTTTAAAAGAAGTTTATGATGATAGCTTGTCTCCAGCAACTAAAGAAAGTCATATTAATCTCTCTCAAGTGGCAAAAAAAGAAAAATGAAAGTCATCATCTATTTTGTTAAAATAATAAAAGAGAGAGACAGTAAAACTATGCCAGACAGGAGAAAACACTAGCACCAGAAAGTAAAAGACCCATTTTAACCAGCCAAGGTATATTTATTATATATAAACTTAAGCTGAACTTAGTAGCAAGAGTTAGAAAGGAACCAAGAACTCAATGTCATTGAGGCTTTTCCCGTCTTTTTTCTTTAATCATTTACATTTGTGTTCAAGAACATTTTAGACATTTGAAATAAAAAGCGCTATAATTATTAAATTGTAATTTTTTAAAGAATATTTTACAATGATGACGTGAGCTCACATGACGTGGTTCTCAATTTTTACGAGAGACTGATACTGGACTGTCAATAAAAACACGGGAAGGCTTCCTTTGATTTTTGTTTGTTTGTTTCCCTTTGTCTTGAGTATACTATTAAGTACTTGCACCTGTTTTGGTAAGTTGCTTGACAACTAGGAGCCTAAATTTATACATTCATAAAACTGAAGGGCTGGGTAAAAAGACCCATTGAGATCTGAAATACTATGATTTTTAAGAGGTAAATGGGTTATGGAAGGTGGAGCCCTCATGATGAGATTAATGCCCTTATCAGAAGAGACACAAGAGCTCTGCCCTCTCTCACTGCTCTCCAGGCCACAGGGATGCCACCCACGTGACGGAGGAAGCAGGCTCTCTCACCGGACACTCTGCCTGGTGCTGTAAAAGTGGGACTCAAAGCCTCAGGTCTGGGCCTCCTACTGCCAAGAGTAACAGCCTCCCCATTTTTATAAAAAGGAGTTGTTACTTATCGCTTCAAAGGTCATGTGAAAATGTATTAGCATGTATTAAAATTAAAATTAAAATAGTATAAAAACAGGGGTACCTAGGTGGCTCAGCTGGCTTTGTGTTTGCCTTTGGCTCTGCTCGTGATCCCAGGGTCCTGGAATGAGCCCCCTGTCCTCAGTGGAAAGTCTGCTTCTCCCTCTCTCTGTGCCCCTCCCCCTCACTTGTGGTCTTTCTGTCAAATAAATGAATTTTAAAAACTCTTTAAAAATAGAAGTAGAAAAATGTCAGCATGTCTTCCTCACATAATGTCTACTTCCCCTTTAAATCTGTCCTTGAGAACCCTTTTACTATGTCACTTGAGTAAAAGTATGTAGGGGAAATGGGTACCTTTTTCAAATTTCAGGTCTAATTCTCCTTAAGGAGGAAAGTGGACATAGAGGAATTACTACAGTGATGAATGGAATTAAACCAACAGCAGCATGCTACCAAATAAAGACTATTTTTAAGAATAGATTTTCAGAAAACTTTAAAAGATTTACGTTTTACTTGATTAAAATTATATGTATTTATGTTATAACATGTATCATATATACCATAAAGCATGTTATTCACATGTATACATACAGGTACATGCATACTTATGTTTGCATATACATACATACATCTTGATTTTAATGTGAAATCAAGCCATTTTTTTAAAGATACCAATTTTGAGACGTGTCAGCTTATAAAGGGGTTAAATCTAGAACAGAGATAGGATTGTACCGCACTTTGTACTTCACAGTGCCATCTTCTGACGACCAGTGGAAGTGTAGTTCCAGTAAGCCATCAGCACTTGAGCTTTGTAAGGAAAATCTGACTTCTTATTAGGTTAGTCTTTAAGACGGACTGAGTTCAAATGATGAGTCAGTTGCTTTTCACATCCTTGAAACCAAAGGTGATACTGCTTGCGACACGGGGAGGTTATGAAGGTTTGCTTAGAAACGCGGTATAACCTACAGCACCCGGAATCCCCTGGGTCGGACATCCCTGTTCATGTAACACAAATGCCTTTTTGACACTAGTCTGCATTAGGTTCTCAAAAGCTATGTTACTGAGCTACTTCTCAAACGCCTGACACCATGAATTTCAGGGTAAACACTTCCTGCCTGAGAATCCTGACCTTAAGGCGTATGCCTAGTAAATGACGGGTTCAAATTCCACCTCTACATTTTAGTAATTTTGTAACCTGAGAGGTACTGACTTCTTTACTCCTTAATGTTGTAATCTACAAAACACCTTCAGGAGGTATGGAAAAGCATTAAATGAAATTACAAAAAAAAGAAGAAAAAAAAAAGAAAAGAAATTACCCCAGAGAACCGGTAGCACAATTCTTTTACATAAAACAAAACAAAACCCTTACCACTGTTATTATAAATTTTAAAAATTAAATTACGAGGTGTTGAGCTTCAATCAGGTCGATCTGATCTCTACCATGTGTTCCTAAGCCCCTCAGTTAAAATCTGGATGCCTTCTGGGGCCGGGCAGTAGAACATTGTAGTTTGTTGTAGTTTGTTGGTTTTGACTTTGGAAAACAACGTCCACAAATAAAGAAAATATTACATAAATATGATTATTTTCTTTCACAGTGAGAACAAGATAAAATGCACATTTTAGTTAGAACTTAGTTCTTTAGTTCTTTAGTTCTGAGCTCAGGAAATACCTAAGAAGACACTTTTCTTTCCTTCTCTCACTGTGTAAATCAGAACCCACAGAACAGAGGGACAGGAGCAAACATGGGCTCATTCCAGGGCTTTAGATCACACGCTAGGAGGCGCTGTGGCACAGTAATTAAGAGCATGGGCTCTAGTGCTATTTGGCATTTGAATTTAGAATCCACTTAATCAGTTTACAACCTTGGCCAGTTGTTAACCTCACCGCTGTGTGCCTTATTTTCCATATATATAAACCAAAGGCAAGATTAGGAAGCACGTCACGGGTTAACTGTGAGTCTTAACTTGGTTTAAAGTGTTCTGAGATAGTCAGTGATTATGTATTATCATGTCATCATTTGATTTTTTTGTTCTCCCAAAGGAACTAAAACTGCAGAGAGGAAAAGAACAGACATAATATGGCTACCATAGTCTCACATTCTGCTTGATCCAGAAAAATTAATCCAGAAAACTGTTCTTCACATCATGCAAAGCCAAGTGCTCAGGCAGGTGGTGGGATGTCTGTTTGTATGGGAGGAGTGGTCAAAACCTTTTTTTGCCAGGCTAAATATTACTTCTACCTCAGCTGAAAACTCTGATTTCCTGCTCCAAGTAGAAAACAATAAGCATTTGTAAAGCCTCAGACATAGGTCTTGGTTTTCAAATCTTGTGACTTAGATAAACAAGGGACAAAAAGTGGAGTTAGTTTTCATTTTTTTCAGAGTTTTTAAGATTTCACCTCACTTTCCAGTACTTTATAAATAAAATATGGTCCCTGATAAACCTATGCAATACAGTTTTATATCATTTAGTTTGACTGTTTTCTCTGCCCCTTGCAGCCCTGTGTAATTTTTTTTTTTTTTTTTAATGAGGCCGGGATTTATTCTCATGTATCTTGACTGATAAATGTAGCCTGGTATATGAGAAGATACTTAGTTATTAAATTTATATGCATGTAGGGGCACCTGGGTGGCTCAGTCTGTTAAGTGTCTTATTTCAGCTCAGGCCATGATCCCAGAATCCTGGGATCGAGCCCCAGGTTGGGCTCCCTCCTCAACAAGGAGCCTGTTTCTCCCTCTCTTCGTGCTCTCTGTCAAATAAATAAATAAATACTTTTAAAAAGTTATATACATAGGGCGCCTGGGTGGCTCAGTGGGTTAAGCCGCTGCCTTCAGCTCAGGTCATGATCTCAGGGTCCTGGGATGGAGTCCCACATCGGGCTCTCTGCTCAGCAGGGAGCCTATTTCCTCCTCTCTCTCTCTCTCTGCCTGCCTCTCTGCCTACTTGTGATCTCTCTCTGTCAAATAAATAAATAAAATCTTTAAAAAAAAAAAGTTATATACATATAAAAATTGGCAGAATTTTTTTTTTTGCCGAAAGATCACCATTATTTCTATCCTCCTGACTTCAAACAATGTGCATATTAAATAAATATTTCAAAGTGTTCTAGACTCTATAGTTCTCAAATATTGGACCAGTAGCTTCCAAGCTTTCCAGTGCATTGGAAGCACCTGAGGTCCAGGTTAAAATGAAAATTTCTTGGCTACTTCCTCAAGGAATCTAATCTAGTATGCCTAAGGGCAGGGATCAAGAAGTTGCCTTTTTATAAGCCGCCCAGGACATTCTAATTTAGGTACACTGAGAAATATACTTTTGAGAAACATTGATCTAAAGACTGTTTTCTACATAGAATAGGAGTATTAGCTGGCAAAGTTCTGTATTTATTATAAAAGCTTCAATTTTGCTGGTCTTCAAACTAATGAATTTCTTGGGCTGATTAAAGAAATTATTTTTTTAATAGCGGATCATTTTTATCTTTGGATTTTTAGTATTTTCTAACTGACGTATATTTAATACATGGCATACTACTTTCAGGTGTAATTCTAAGAATATTTTAATGCAGCCTGTCCCACCCCATATAAACAGTTATTTGTCAACTTGGTTTAGTTTTGGCATTATTTGTACATTATTTTTCTTCATCGTGTATTTATTTAGAAATTAAATCCTACTGCCAGTACTATAGATTCATTCATATAGCAATTCTCAGAATAAAAGGGTCCAAATCTAATTACTCTCTAGCTGGGAGAATGTAGGCTAATCATTTAATGAGTCTGAAACTCAGTCTTCCTCACAGTAAAGGTGTTTTAAGTAAAACAGGTTGCAAGGAAGGGTTAAGTTAATAGAAAGCAAGTATCTAGCACTCTGTCAGGTAATTAATTAGTCCTCAAAAATATTGGCTGAATCTGTAGCTTACATGTTTTATCAAAGGACCAACTGAAAGAAAGATATATACAATGCACAAAAGGGATTTGATACCCTTCAATATTCTTCTAAACTGTACTCTCAGGAAAAATTTGCCCCATTTTCATATGAACTTATTTATAGAATGAGCTCACATTTCACTTTGTGGCATCTGGAGGAAAAAGCTACACGTTCTCAATAATATAAAGCTTCTTCAACCACATCTGCTTCTTGCCAACATGTCACTTCAATTTTTCATGCATTGTCTCGTTTCTTTTATAATTCAGTCTTGCCCTCTCTCTTTCCTGCCCAATGTGAATGGCTTAGTTCACTGCAAAGACAACCAATGAATGACTTCAAGCATTAGAGAAGAGAATTTTAAAAACAAAACAACAACAACAACAAAACAATGAAAACAGGAAGGCTAGAATCTGGAACTTTCCTCTCCACTGCCACTATCTCTGTCCACACATTCAGAAACCTAGTGTGTTGGGGTTTTGGCTTCCCTTTGCCATTCCAGCCCCTTCTCCACCAACTGTGGAGGTCATGACCAACCTTACCCCATTTGAGAACGCTATATGATTAGAGTCCAGAACCCTCAACTCATCAAAAAGGCTTGTGGCTGTTACGTTGTCCTCGTTTAAGATAGACCTCTTTGGTTCTCTCATCTTCAAGTAAACTTGTAAAATGAACTTTCTTTAAAGGCATTAACATATTATGGTACTATAATTTTAATAACTATGTTTAATGTTTAACGATTAGTCCCATAATTTAGAGCTTTTGGACTCCAAATAGAGGCTAGGTAAGGCTGGTTTCTCTTATTTTTTTTTTTTTTTCCTTGAGGAAGTTGCAGGTGTTTAAATCAGTGTTGTCAACTGGGATGGGTTAGGATGTCCCAGAATTGGCTTTTATTTGGTCTCAAATTATCTTCTTTAGAAAGAAAACATACAGTCTCCATTCAGTTTTATCATCTGTGATAAGCGAAGATGGGACTGAGCTCCAAATCTCTTCACCAATACTTCTGTCTTGCCCACACCAGCATGAGGTACAGTTGATGAAGAACAGTGCTTTCTGAAATGAAATTACACTCTGGTAGGGTAAAATTGATCTCATCCCTTTCGATCAGATAAGAATGGAAATATAGTGAGTTGAATTTCTCTGTTCCAGACACTATTCTTTTAACACATTAGCTTATTGAATACTGGAAATCAGAGAGGTATTATTATCACTTTTTTTTAATTGATGAGGAAAATGTGGCTAAGTGTTTTTAACTGACATGAAGCCATGTAGCCAGAAAGGCTAATCCAAAGTCTGAGCTCATACTCTTTGTATTTAACCCATAAGTCAGGGCAAAGACTTCCTGCAAACCCTGCTCACGAAGCTTCTGCTCAGAGTGTTCCAAATATTAGTTTGAAGGACAGGAAATCAGAAACCCTAATAATTCCCTGGAAGATAGACAGGAGGAAGTCACATCCCCTATAGGGACATGAGATAAAGGCTGGTCTGGAATCTGTAATCGTTGCTACCAACACCTTAGCTCAGCTGCAAGGGCTATTTTGGAAGATGGCAAGTTGTTGCATGTTTTCATTTCCATTTTCCCCCAAGAATCGATCACTGGGTTAATTCTCTCCCCAACTACCCCCTGAAAAGTCTTATCAGAATATAAATGTTATTATGATTTTGGCATTACCAATCAATTCACTTAAGGAATATATTTTGATTTTTAATAAAATCATTAGATATTGGTTGCTTGAGGTAGCCAATATAAAATCAACACACTAAATTGTAATCTCTACCTTTAGAGATGGACTTATCATGATCTATGCTTTATATTCACCATGGCAGCAAATCATACCCTTTTCTATGATTCACTAAATTAACAGATATCAACACCCATTCACACACACACACACACACACACACACCCACACACACACTAATCTATGACAAAAAGACCTTTAAGCTGGCATATCTTAGGATCTCTTAAAGACTCTGAAGTACAGGTACATGCACTGACATAGCACTTAAGCACATTTTCTTTAATCCTAATAACCCTAAATGATGGACATTTTATTTTCATTTTATAGATGAGTAATTAAAGTCTGGATGGTTAAGAAACCTATCCAAAGGAAAAGATCTTGTAATATGTGCATGCAGGATAAGATCTGGGACCAGTTGACCCTAAAAAGTTATATAAGTGGCTCATTGGCCCCAGTGAATATGTAGAGACATGTAAACCAAATGAAATGTATGCTCACCGTAAAGTTCAATGTGAACAGATCTTTGAATCCACGTGAACTCGTCTTTGTAAGGTGGTTGAGTATGTTTCACATTGAGCAATATCACAGAATTACAGCACGGATTTAAGAGGAGAGCAATATAAAAGCAAATGCCTAGCTAGGAGCCCCATTTATAGGAAATAGTTTGAAAATAGGAAAAGATCCCAAAAGCACCAACAATATCACCTTCGCAACAGAACTGAAAAATCGACAGGAACCATTAGAGGTGTATTGCTTGTGAGGTAAATTGTGAGCAAAGGTGAGACCTCATTAATGACTCCTTAGGGTTTTGAAAATGACCTGGAATCTCTTTTTTAAGCCAGCTCACTCTTCAAAAGACAACTGAATATAGACAAATAAATGGTGTTTAAATCTGCATTGCTGTGATTTCCTTTGATGGTTGCCTGTTATTCTATCATGAGTATATGTGCTCGGAGAATGTTTTAGAACTACTATTTATTTCATGATAACTTGAAAAATTCTGGATATATCATAGGATATATCTGTATATATATATATATATATATATATATATATATATACATGGCTTGATTTCAGAAGAACTATGTCACAGTCATATGAAAGCAGTCACTTGATAGAACAGAAAGAGTATTGGGGAAAATTCTAAGTCCTTGCTCTAAGGGGCCTTGCTCTAAGGCACCCTAGGTGGCCTTAGGTAAGTCTGTCACTTTGGACCTCGCTTTTCTCATCTCTAAAATGAAGGACTTTAAACTAGAATGTAACCTTATATTCACAGTCTGTTTCCCAATAACAAACTCTTTAAAGTACACTCAAAAAGATTAAAACACTTGAAAGCAACACCAAGCAAGTCAGACATAATTGCAACACAATCACTACCTATGGTATAATGATGTCTCCTAGTGTTTATGAAAGCATTCTCAGAGCTCACTGTTTTCTTGGTTGACCTCCAGCTCCTATCTGAACATGATGGTTAATTTTGGTATTTTCCTTGCCTCCTACAATTAAGAAGCAAAGTTCGTAGATATCCCAGTTAAACATGTCCTTTCTTTAAAGCAGACTTATCATTATCTATGCTTTATATTCTCCATGGCAGCAAATCATACCCTTTCTATGATTCACTAAATTAACAGACATCAACACCCATTCACTCTCTCTCTCACACACACACACACACACTAATCTATGACAAAAAAAATATTTATTTTCACTTAATGATCAGAATTTATGGCAAAATTCTGAAAAATTTAGGATAAAATATGTGCAAACTAATTGAAACTAGATGATCTCTAAAGTCTTTTTCAAAATTAGCTTAGGGATAACCCTTTCATGTGCTGATTCTTTAAACATAGTCAAGTTTCTTCTGTATCACTGGTTTTCAAATTGTTCTCAACAGTAGAAAAAAATCTTTTATATATTTAGAAATTTAAAAGAAAAAAATTGTTAACAGATTATGAAACCAATTGATGAGTAGAAAATAAAACTGTAGACCGTTTACATATCAATCGTACTTATGCAATTTCAAAGCATCCTTTTACTGACACCTGTGCTCATGGCTTTGATTTGATATTATGTATGTGCTATATATACAATTAAATTTTAAATAGATACACACGTAGTTAAATACGTACTTTTGTGCTAAATCTCAATTCTATATAATGCAATTTTTCATGGTGTTTGCCAAGTGCACAGCCCTGCCCAGGCACTTTGCCATCAAAACACTTCTGAAAGAACCAGCCTAGTAACAAGGTAACCCTCATTACTTCTATTGCTTCCTCTCTTCTTTGCCAATATTTTCTCTTTTGGATGAGGACTGTAATTCCTGTTAATTTTCTGTCATTCAACTGACTTGCATCCAATTTTTCATTTATTTTGCTATATCCTGATCAATCACAGATACAAACACTGTGTGAACATAATCAAAACAACCGCAAAGACTAATCCCTGGCTGATCACTATGTCCCAAGAAATATGCAAACTCCTTCCTTATATAAATTCATTCAGTCCTTACCTCTCAGGTAGTTTCAACAAATAGTCTTCTTTTCTTTTCTTTTTTTTTTTCAATATTTTATTTATTTATTTGATAGACAGAGATCACAAGTAGGCAGAGAGGCGGGCAGAGAGAGAGAGGAGGAGGAAGCAGGCTCCTGCTGAGCAGAGAGCCCGATGTAGGGCTCGATCCCAAGACCCTGAGATCATGACATGAGCTGAAGGCAGAGGCTTAATCCTCTGAGCCACCCAGGCACCACCAGTCCTATTTTCTACATGAGAAATTTAGATAGGATAAGCAATTAACCTAACATCACATGGTTAGCAAGTGCTGCAGGATGTTAAAGTTTATTACAAAATATTATTTCTCTCACTGTCCTTGAAAGTGGAAGTTACTCTTGAGACTTCCTCAATGGCATTATTCTCTGTTTTCTCTTTCCGTATCTAGAATTTTAAAATGTTTGTTGCTATTTACCCAATTTTTCCTTCATACTATTTATGTACATGACTAGATTACGAGGACATGCATCTGTAACTAGTATCTTCTTGTCTTGGTGCCTGACGCTTCCAATGTCTGATAATGAAAACATCTTAGACAACTTCTAAAGGTTATGAAGTTCAAATGAATTTTTTTTTCCTCTCTTCTGGAGAAGATAGTCTAATATTAATTGTCTGCTTAATCAGGTTAAATTATTTAGCCCTACTTATTAAGGGGGATTTCCTTTAGAAGTCAGTCAAAAACCAGTTCTCAAGCACATGTACCTCCCACAAGTGCTCTCATGAAACTCTTGAGAGAACACTGTATCCTTACAATCCCATACCCCTCAGTGGTTTCAGTAAATTTTGTTTCCTGGTGGTTAAGTCAAATTCCTCTTTCCAATTACATGGAGTTTGGTCTGGGACAACTATGGTCAAATCATAGTTGTTTGAGGGGCCTCTTATTAGTCATGAGGGGAATTTAATCCCCAAAGATAAACCCCAAATAAATCATTTTAAAAATTGTTGTAGGAAATAAGCAACTAAGGTCCAGAATGGAAATTTGAAAAGTCAAAAATTCGCTCGTTAATATCCTCTTATCCAAGAAAAGACCTGTCACTAACTTCATTACACAGAAGAGTGGAATTCATATCACAAAGGAATGTACATAGGGCCATATAAAGATGTGTGTGGCAAGACTCACTCTGTGTAGGTCTTGGGAAAACAAACCCACAATTAAATCATATCAACTTGGGGGTGGGGATGGTTTAAGGAAGACCACTTACTACCTCAAATTTATTTGCTCAATTTTTTAAAAAAGGTGTTTATTGTGTTTTTATCATGATTCTAATCTTCACTTTATCCCATAAATTAATTTAATTCTGAAGTTAGATCAAGACACAGAGCAAATGGGAGCCTAGAGCATCTTCAATATATAGTATCATCTAAAAATAGATTCCAAAGTAAACATGTGCTATGACTGCTGATCAGAGGGACCAGGAGAGACCTCTAAGGTGACTCCTATGGGGAGGACTATAAGCCTACCATCTGCTTAAAGCTCCTGCTTGACGGAAAACCACCAGAAGTCAGTAGACCTTCACTCCTCCCCTGCCATGTTTCTCTCCCCATTAAGTCACTTAAAACTCAATAAACCAAAGGCATCAAGAGCAGAATCACAGCACAGAGGAACAGAGGTTCAGCAGACTAAAGCATAAGCCTTCTCCAGCACTCCATGGGTCCCTTTTCACCAAGAACTTCTAAAGATTTTTTCACCCTACTATTCCTTTCAATACCTATACTACTTCTTTCTGAAGTGAATTGCTGGCTGCCTTGGAATTGCAATTTAATACTTCTACAGAAGGACGCTCTTTAAAAAGTAGAGTCATTCTTCTCTAAAGCTCTTAAACCAACATATATTTGCTTTCTTTGACCACATATATGTGCATAGGTTAAATGGGTTTCTGTATTAGCTTTATAATTCATATCATTAACTTGATGTTTTGAATTTGTATATGCTTTCTAAATTGGGGGGGGCAATATATAGAAAATTAAACAGCTCTTTTTTTTTAACTCTGTAGGGTTTACCAGTAAAACAATTCTTGGTTACTGCTAATGGTGAATATTTATCTTGTTTTTTTTTTTTTAGACAAATAAAGTAACTCTGATTGAGGGGCATTAAGGTTGTTCACTATGGTGAAAATTATGGAATTTTGGGGCTTTAGCATTTAAAGTCGTTACAAAAATGTGAAGATGGAGAGCAAACAAAAACAGAAAGTTATCCAAAAAATTCATATTTAAAAGGCAAAACTCTTTTAGGGTTTTCATCCCTGTGGATAGAAAACTATTACATAGTAATAATCTTTCCCTAATTGCATATGTTTTAGTGAACACATTCCTTTAGTATAAAACAAAAATAAACTTTAGGCCTCTTGGAAAGGTAATAGTATGGTATTAAAGAGCTATACCCAGAAAAAGGGATATTTAAAAAAATACTTTTTCTTTTTCTTTTTCTTTTTTTTTTTTTTTTTTTTCGCCTTAAGTGCTTCAGATTCACATCCACACCACTTTGAAAAGAACTTGGCCATAAAAGTGATACCATCCAAAAGCTATAGGAATATCTAGTAACTGCCACCCTCTTCTAATGCTTTCAACATGATATAAGCATGTGAAATGTCACTTGCTTCACACACAAGACCACTAACTAAGAAAGCAATGAAAAGTCTTTGGCAAGAAAACCCACTGTCACAGGTGCTCATGGCTGAGCTACAGTTTTTTCTCAGCAGGACAATAAACTCAACTCTACTAATGCAACTGTTCTTACAAACCTGTTTAGTTGAGGTTCTAGCCTGCACATGAACCATATGCTTATAAGAAATCTTAATTATCACAAAAGAATGGTCTTCTGTTAGAAACCACTAATATATAATCTCTTCTTGCAAAATGATGTATTTGAAAACACCATATGCATTGTCAAATCTGGATATCCAGTAAAATAAATTACTACAGAGTAATCACAAGACAGGGCACTGATTATTAAAAGTTTCAGGTTTTTAAGCCCAGCATGCTCTTTCTGTTCAGTTGCAAGAAGGAAAATTTAAAGACCTGACATAAGTTTTTACATACAAATGACACAGCAGATTTCATATCTAAAGTAAACTAGGAATGACTAACTCTAATTTTTGTTGTAATAAATGTGTTGGCTATTTAAAAATGTTATCCTAATAAAAATGAACACTTCCATCAAAGGAAAGATGATGGCTCTTTGTATTATGTAACCAACACTAAAACTTTAGAAGCTAGAAAACTTCAGCTTCCTGAGTCACTTAAATTATAGCATCCTTAAAAAGTAAATGTACTTTTGGAACACCAGAGAATTTCACTGTCTTTAAAAATCTTTGTGGGCTGGGTTTCTATTGTTTAAATATGTATTATTTTGTGCATATGGTGACAGGCACCTACTTAAGTGTCCAAACTTTGAGAATTTCCTTTTTCTAGAAATCACAGTTATTAAACTATAACACAAGAGTTCAGAGTATGTGGCAAGACACTTTAAAAAGATGACTGATGTACAGTGTGGATTAAGTCATTTAGAGTTAACACATTTAGAGGTTAAAATGGGTTCTGTAATTGGTGCAAGTTACTGTAATACTGCGAAGCAAAGTGATTTTTAAAACCATCTGCACTTTGTGAACTGAAATGACAAGAAACCCTTAGAAAAATAAAAATAACATGTAACTCATATTCCATTTTAGTCTGGGAAAGTCACCTGTGCTTTGTCTGCAAGGAAAGACTAAGTTGATGAATAATTAGGGCTAAATCAAACAGTCCTCACTCTAAAAGGAAAGTCTGATTAGAAGAGTCTGAAAGGGGATATATATATAGAGATAGATAGATAGATAGATAGATAGATATAGATATATATAGATTTGGAATGGAATAAAGGATTTTACTGCCTCATTCTTATAGACAATGAGTTTTCTTCATTCTTAATTTCAGAATTTGATATAACCCTGTCTCCCCTTTTCATTTTCCATCAGATGCACAATCAGATAATGTTTCCATTCACAGAGATTTGCAACGATCCTCATGCTGTGAGGGTTATTTTATTTTATAGTAGCCAAGAGAAAGAGGTTGCTGCCAATATGATGTTAAGGGCATACAGAATAAAGGCTCATTCCCCGGCAATGAAACAGACCACCTTTGTGCTCCTTTTGAGGAAGAAGAATGCAAACCCATCACCAACTTTGGGACTTGATCAACAGTGGGGAGTCACAAAACTCTTTTCAACCACTGCATTTTAAACCTCCACTAAAAATAGCTTCTCTGTGCTTGGGCTTAAAGTCCCATCTGTGGCCAGTGATGGAGTACAGTACTTAATTGTTTCTGACTAGGGTCTCTGCATCAGCACTCTGAGAGTGTCTTCCAACTTTTAATCGCCTTGTGTATTCTTTAATTAGACCTGTTCACAAGACAGCCAAATGAAAATGCCTACCACTAAGCCTGCTCAAGACCTTAAAACAGGTCATTTTACAAGTCCAGGAACTTTTGTGCAATGCTTACCATCTTCCAGGATTAATCATTTTTCTCTGGTTCCCATACCTTAAAATCAGATACACTTGGAGGAGGCAAGCTTTGTGGCTATTAAGTCAGCTCTAATGAAAACACACTGCCTGGTGACAATTCCCCCCTTGTCTCTCCATTTCCTTTACTTTGGTCTGTTACTGCCTGTTATCTGTGCTCCTACTAGGACTGCAGGAAAACATGTTTTCTTTGAAAGGAAAAGCGCATAGTCCCCTCACTGGTTAGGAGCACTGAGACTTTCTCTAAGGGCTAGGATCACTAGAAAAGGGCTCTACTCTCCAGGAAGGATTTCAGAGCCCGAAACACAGAGCACCCTTTAACTTAGGCGGGAGATGCAAACAGCTGAAGTGTCTGTCCTTGGCCCTGACTGGTGACCTGCAGTAGGACCAACCCACCGGCAGCGCCCCTGGGCTCGGGTCACTCACGCTCCCGGACTCACCTGGTGCTGAGGACCAGCGCCGGCAGGAGAGGCAGCAAGTAGTGCGCTGGGCTGAATTTCATGCTGTCGCCTGCCGGGGTCCTCCTTCCCTCGCTGCCTTTGCTCTCCCTCCTCCTCCGGGTCCTGTCGCTCCTCGGTGCCCGGCTCTGTCCCCGGCCGGCGAAGAGCCCTCTCCAGCAGCGGACGGAAGGAAACGGACAAACGGACGGACGCCTCGCGAAGGCAGGCACTGAGAGCGGGGAGTATCTCCGGCAGTGATGTCACCAGCGAGGCGAGCCCTGCCCGGGATTGTTCGGCACGCTGCTGCTCCCGAGCCTGGAGGGCGCGTTGTCACTCGCGCTGGAGGCGGCGCGGGGAGAGGGAGGGGGGCCGGCGACGGCCCTGCGCTGGGGTCTACCGGCTGCGCTCCCCGGGCTGCACCCCCTCCTGGGACTGATCATTTATTCTTCCTCTCCCGAAGCTCGGGAAGGGAGGGAAGGCAGGGGAAGGGCGGGGCGGGGGTGGGGGGCGAAGAGAGAAATCTAATCTTCCAGTAATTGAACCCGAGTACACGGCAGGATGTGAGACAGAATTCACTTGGAAAGA
Source organism: Mustela erminea (assembly GCF_009829155.1). Classification (NCBI taxonomy): domain Eukaryota; kingdom Metazoa; phylum Chordata; class Mammalia; order Carnivora; family Mustelidae; genus Mustela; species Mustela erminea. The sequence goes on along the minus strand of NC_045622.1, from coordinate 77,307,312 downwards.
CTATCAGACGCTCCGAGTCGCAGGCAGGTGTCCCTCACCTGATGACACGGTGTTTAGAAAAAAATGTCGCTCTAGAGAGTGTTTAGAATATTCTAATTAGAAATGCATCATGATTAGCCTGATGCAGACGGAAGAAAAGCAGGAGTGAGCAGTGTCCAAAAGCGGACCCTGAACCCATAATTCTACACTGCAAGCTTCTTAGTCCGTAAACGTGGGATATAAAGAGGTTTCCGGGCATAAGTTAAAACGTCTGCTGCTTCGGGGTTTTGAAGATTTCTGATCTTCCTTCAATTTCAATCTGTCCCCTAGTACCAGCGGCTGGCAGTGGGGTTGGAGCTCCTGCCCCAATTTCACTCACCTGAAGGGGTCCTTTCCTTCAGATGAGGAAACATCAACTGAGGTATTCATCAAAATGCTAACAGTAATTAACTCAGAGTGGTGATATCAGGGGACAGAAGACGGTCATTTTGTCTATATTTTTCAAATTTTCTATAATAAACATCTGATATTAAGCTTTATTTTAAAAAATGAGCAAAATAGAAACTCTAATACAAAGTATTATTTTTGTAAAAGCAAGTCTGGAAAACGGCCAACTTCGTTTACTGAGATGTTCAGTTCTAGGGTCCTTACAACATGGTTTACTTTTGATTTTCCAGCAGTATTTCTTGGTTAAATGTTATAAGGTACTTCTTCATACTATTATACTGATCCTTACCAGAGCCATCCTGGAGAGAGATAAATTAATATTGTGCCTATTTCAGAAATGAGGTAACAGAATACCATGAAAATCTAGGCTGGATTTTTCTTTCTTTCTTTCTTTCTTTTTTTTTAAACAAAAAACTGGATTCTTTTAAATCTTAAGCAAACCCTACCACTTCCTGGAACATTACACCTAGTACAAGTAAGTCCAATGACTAACACAAAGCTGATGTTCAATAAAAGCTGATGTGTACCCAAAGACCCTGGCAGGGGGGCAAATTTCAGGTGGTAACAGGAATTCCTATCCAGAGGGTTCAGCTCACATTCCATTTTTTTCCGAGGTAAGACACTTACAGTAAAACTTAGATGAAACAGTCCCTTTCATCTAATTTTTGAAACATGATTTGTAGAAAAAATATTTTTTAAAAAAGCTTTATTTTAAAAAGGATACAAGTTTAAAAAGGATACTAATTTACTGATTTTTTATTTGCTTTTAATGGGATTGAAGTTTAAGTCATTTATACAGAGTAGATATTGCTTTAAAACCCCAGACCACTAAAACAGAGGAGTAATGACTTTTCGCAAACGGGATACCAGCCCCTTGGACAACAGGATCCACAGTAGATAGAACTAGGCATATATAAAGATGAACTCACATGTGAATTACATGTCATTTACAAAGGAAAATTGCACTACACTCTGCTAAAACAGAACTCTGACTCCAAAGGAAATATGTATTTCAGTTTGTTCCTGTCAAAATTATTTAACAATAGATTTCCTGCTCAGTAGGGAAGGTGATCATTTGAGTTCCATACTCAACAAAGACATATGACTACTTGGTAATAAAAAAAGTACATATACTAGGAAATAACACTTATACTTTTAGAACACCTATTTGTTTACATGACAAGTTTGTGTTCATTATCTTGTGGTCTTAATTATAGGAATCAAATATACTAGTGATTTCTATTATCCTCCTTTGTTGCAGTTCAGGTGACAGATTCAGAGGGGTTAAGTACCTTGCCCAAGGTCAATTCATTACTTATATAGTGGATAACATTCAAATTCAGAGTATATCACTTCATAATATTTCTTTTGAGGGAAAATTTTTTATTACATCTATGTAAGAAGAGACATTCTCCAACCTAAACTGTATTACTTTCTATTAGCTGTACAACATAAAATAGACAACTATAGATTGTCAACCAAGAAAGGAGAGTATCATAATGAACTTTGGAACTTTGTTTAGACTGTGTCTCATGGTTAAGCTGTGCCCCTGCATTGGATACCAAAAAAGAAACACAAGGCCTGTTGGCCTCTGTATTTTCTGCAAGCAGGAAAAAAGACATCGAACTTAGAAGAGCATGCAAGCATCAGGGAAACACATTTGGAAGGTGAGCCTAAGTGAGACTTTAGAAACTCCTGCAGATTTAGAGGATTGAGCTATTATATTCTGAATTCAAGTATAGATCTGTTGCTCAGCAAAAGACTTTTCTTCTTGGGGAATTACAAGACTGTAAGTCTCCATCACCCATGACACTCTGTCCACACTGTCACAGGAAAACTCAAATCCAAAATTGATTTTATGGCTTCAGAGAATTGGTGTATGAATTTTAAAGATGCAGCAGCGCAGACAATGTTTCACTTAGCTGAAACCACTTGTCCTATGCTGAATCCCAACACAGCTCAGCAAAAGTTTTCAATAACTATACCCGAGTCTGGATAAAGGACATCATGAAAGTCAGTGCAGTTACAGCGAGAAGCTAGTCTCCATAAAATGATGGGACTGGGAGATATAGAAGCTATTTTTTTTTAAAGAGCACTGAGTTACCAAAAACATCACTATTTTAAAATGTGTAACTCAGTATTTTTAAAATATACTTAACAAGGTTATGGAATCACCATTATCTAACTCCAGAATATTTTCCTCTCTCCAAAAGAAACTTTATACCTACTAGTCATTCACTATTCTCCTGCTTTTTCTTCTTCTCCCAAACCCTGACCATCTAATTATGGTCTCTACAGAGATGCCTAATTATTGGCATTTCATATAAATTGAATCCTAATATATGTGGTCTTATGTGACTGGTTTCTTTCCTGTTTCAAGGTTTACCCATGTGGTAGCATGTATCAGTACTTCATTCCTTGTAATTGCTGAATAATGTTCCATTGTAGGAATGTGCCACTATTATGTTTATCCCTTCATTATTAGAACTGCTTCCATGTTTTGGCTATTTACATAAAGCTGCTATAAACATTCACATGAAAGTTCCCATGTGAACATCTGTTTCCAATTCCCTTGAGTATATACTGAGAAGAGGGATTGCTGGATTATATGGTAACACCATTTAATTTTTTTGAGAAACCACCAAACTTTCCCAGAATAGCTACACCATTGTTCACTCCTACCAGCAATACATGAATATGTTAATTTCTGTATAGCTTTGCCAATACTTGGTGTTTTCAGTTTATTATTACAGCCTTTGTTGGGGATGTAAAGAGGTATCTCAATGTGGTCTGTATTTGTATTTATCTGATGAGTAATCATATCGAGCACATTTTCATGTGTCTATTGGCCATTCATGTACAACTTCAAGAGATTTGTTTATTCAAATGCTTTGCCTATTTTAATTGAGTTATTTGTGATTTCTGAATTTGTAAGTGTTCTTTATACATTCTGGATACAATTCCTTTATTAGATATCTGATTTACAAGTGTTTTATTCCAATCCATGGGTTATGTTTTCATTTTCTTGATGGTGTAATTTGCAGCAAAAAGTTTTTAGTTTTCATGACGTCCATTTAATTTCCCCTATGTAAATATCCTGCCATTTGTTCTCTTCCAAAGTGCTATGTTTTCATCATTTCTGAATTTCTTTTTGTGCTCTTATATACTAAACTCTGATATCCTCTAGAGTTTCACCCTTGATCCTTCTCTTTTAAAATTCTTTTTTTTTTCCTCTCAAGGTAAACTTAGCATTTTTATGACTTTTACCATTGCTAATACGGTTATGAGTGTAAAAAAGTACATCTCCAGCATAGACTTCTTCACTGAGATCTCACCTCAGTTTCCTCTGGGTATGTCAAAGTCAATCACACTAAACTTCTGTTCCTCCTCCCTGATCAGCCTTCTGTATATTTCCTCCTACCTCCATCAACTCAGTCACCTAAGTTACAACCCTGGGAATCGTCAGTTACTTTTAACTGCTTTCTCCCACCCACACAGAGTCAATCACCAAGTCCTATGGATTTCACTTCCTACATATTTCTCTATACTGATTGCCCCCTCCCCCACCCCAATATTGAACCTAAATTAAACAGAGTCACTAGAGCTCTATTTAGGGTTTATCATCTTGATTCTGAAATATAGTCCTTGCTCTCAGGTATTATTTTCCTCAAATCTATTCTCCCAATATGACGTACCTTAGCTGCAAATTTCTATAGTGCCTTAAAACTCCTAGGAAACTATGCTCAGTAGTATTTTTCAATATATGTCTTTTCTCTGTGCCTTAACTTCCATATTGTACTTCAAACAGAGTAACAGATGTTTTCCTTGATATGACTTTATAAAGATTCAAGTTACTCCCTTTTCCTGAAATGTTCCCTCACTCACTCACCTGCAACTTACTTTACTCACTTAAGACTCATCAAGGACATCATTTCTTTCTAGAATGCTTTCCCTAATCCATGACCTGCCACAAACTTGCTGCAGTCTTCCTTTATGAATCTAGAACATGCGCTAGATTGCCTTGATGCTGCACTTGCAATATTACTTTGTCATTATAGTTTCTGTTCCTCACTACACTACAAATATGTGAAGAATCAGAGGGACATTTCTCCCTTTACTCTGTACGAAAGAAGGTGAGAGATACTGTAAAAACTGTATTTTTGGCCAACAGACACATGAAAAAGTGCTCCACATCACTCGGCATCAGGGAAATACAAATCAAACCCACAGTGAGACATCACCTCACACCAGTCAGAATGACTAAAAATAACAAGTCAGGAAATGACAGATGTTGGTGAGGATGCAGAGAAAGGGGAACCCTCCTACACTGTTGGTGGGAATGCAAGCTGGTGCAGCCACTCTGGAAAACAGTATGACGGTTCCTCAAAAAGTTGAAAATAGAGCTACCCTACGATCCAGCAATCACACTACTGGGTATTTACCCTAAAGATACAAATGTAGTGATCCGAAGAGGCATGTGCACCCGAGTCTTTATAGCAACAATATCCACAATAGCTCAACTATGGAAATAATTTAGATGCCCATCAACAGATGAATGGATAAAGAAGAAGTGATTGATATATATGATGGAATACTATGCAGCCATCAAAAGGAACAAAGTCTTGCCATTTGCAACTACGTGGGTGGAACTAGAGAGTATTAAATGAAATAAGTCAATCAGATAAAGACAATTATCATATGATCTCCCTGATATGAGGAATATGAGAGGCAAGGTGAAGGGTCAGAGAGTGGGGGCAGAGAGGGGAAAATGAAACGAGATGGGATCTGGAGGGAGACAAAGCATAAGAGACTCTTAATCTCAGGAAACAAACTGAGGGTTGCTGTGGGGTGTGTGGGGAGGGATAAGATGGCTGGGTAATGGACATTGGGGAGGATATGTGCTATGGTGAGTGCTGTGAATTGTGTAAACCTGGCAATTCACAGACCTGTACCCCTGAAGCAAATAATATATTATATGTTAAAAAAAATTAAAAAAAAATGTAAAAAAAAAAGAAATGTAAAAAAACCTGTATTTTTATGTATGTATATTCTAAGTCAATCACTAATGTTTTTTTCCAGGCATCCATAGGCCTAAGAGTTGAAGATCTAAAAACAAAACAAGGTGTCTTAACGTGGTTCATCAAAAATATGTTTCCTATTCTCATACTCACTGTTTTATTGTTGCTAATGAAAACTGTCTATAAAGGAATCTCCTCTATTAAGTCTATTTATTTTTACCAAATACACCCTAAGAAAGAGAAGAGGAATATAAGAATGTAAGTATCTATGCCCCATACAAAACCAGGCAACTAACCAAGCAAGAAAAACAAAAGTGAAAAAAGGCCAAACCCTATACTCTCCGGTACTTTTGAGCTGAGTCACATGTATTAAATGATTTTGACCTACAGAAATCCCCAACTTCTTGATACGTCATCCTTCTGGTTCACATGAATGGTGAGAAGTCAGTGTAAGATCTCCAGATCAGGACTTCAAGAAGAAGAATGGACTGAGGGATCTCATCTATCCTATACTGGTTGTCCTGGAAATAATGCTATATCCCCCTCTTTGCCACTGTTTGTGTGAGTTGTCCTGGGACTAGGTATATTTACTTAAAGAGGGGGAAAAAAAAAAAAAAGCAGTAGCAGAACAGTTGCCCTGCTTCCCTTTACCCAAATGTAGGAGATACACTCTATATCTCCTTTTGAAAAGCAATTACATTGGGAATTCATCAGGGTACTGAGACCTCAATCAATCCTCTTGTAAAGTAAAGAAGTCTTTCATAATGAGCAAAGAAATTCTTTAATGTATAAATTTTTAAGTCTTTTAAAAAGTATTTTCAGGGTGCCTGGGTGTCTCAGTTGGTTGAACTGCCAGGTCATGATCCTGGAGTCCCGGATGGAGTCTGCCGCATTGGGCAACCTGCTCAGCAAGGGGTCTGCTTCTGCCTCCAACCTTCGCCCTCCCATGCTCGTTCTGTTATTCTCTCTCTCAAATAAATAGATAAAATCTCTTTTTTAAAAAAAGTATTTTCATATTTTGCTATATATTTACAAAGGAATCTGGTCTGACCAACCAATCCACTCAGTTAAATTCCTTTTAACTTTTTAAATCAATGGCATTTCTTATTTTTGGGAGTAAGTATGTGTTTCCTTTTGCCACACACAGTTGTCTCTGTGAATTTCTTCAGATATATTTAGGTCCAATTTAGTTCCTCTTTTATGACTATCTCTCATTATAAAACCACCGCTAAACCAAGAGTTCTAAGGCGTAGCTTCTCCTTGCTCACTGTATGTATGTAACATTAGACATATGGTTTTCAAAGACATCTTCTCATCCAACATTACATTTAACTCAATATAATTAATCATGATAATTCTGTTTCTAGGCATAAAGGAGTAATTGGCATCAGCCTTGTCCTGCTACTATAAACAAATATGAAATTTGAAAAAAAAAGAAAAAAAGCGAGGACTAGTTTCATTGATAAACAGGAAGAGCAGGAGCCCAGAAAGCAAGCCCATGCTCACACCAGCTTTCTTAAGAGGAACATCTTAACTACCATGATACAAGGATGTACAGTACAAGGAAAACAATCCTACTAAATAGAGGAGGCAGAAATGAGAGTTCTGATTTCCTGAAGTTCCTAAGTTTTGTAGAAAATAATACCAGAGAAGAAGATGCTTTGCAAAAAAACCACCAAAATACTGCATGGTGGTTTGCCATAGGTCCTTGGCCAAGGGCTGGGGTGCATAAACACAGACCAGACACTGAAAAGCCTAATTCTGCTAACTCGCAGTGCAGTGAGTCTGGAATAGAGATACCAGAATTTTTTTTAACCTCTATGAGATGTCAGAATTCTCACTGGGTCAGAATGCAGAAGCCCCAAAGCACTTTATGAACACCTCAAGTAATCATCTGAGACTCACAAAAGCCAGGCTTTTGGAGCACAACTAAGCCTTATGATAAGAGATGTACCTTAGCTCTATGAACAAAACTGATACAGACCATTAAAAAAAAGAAAAATTAAGGCCTGAGAGTATTGAAAAGAACCATCACTAACTTAACTATCTACGGAGGAAAATTCAGCATCCATTAAAGGAAGAGGACACAATTTAGAATCTCTGCAGTGTATCCAGCACAATACCAAGCATATAATTAGGAACATAAAGTAGCAGGGAAACATACTCATAATCAAGAACAAAAGAAGACAGTGGAAACAGAACTCAGAGCAACACAGATCTTGAGATCAGTAGATAATAACTATTGAGAAATTTAAGCTACAAAAAAAAAAGTAAATTCTAGAAATGACAATATGAAATAAAAAAGCACAATTTTGAATATTAAAGAGTGAATGGTTAGTAAACTTGAAGACACATAAAAAGAAATAATACTGAGGGAAATAAAATAATTGAAGAAATAAATGAACAAGGATTTAGGGAACTATGGTATCATAGCAAGTTGTGTAACAAACACATTTACAGTTCCAAAAAAATGAGAGGAAAAGATTAGGACACAAAGTTTAAAAAAAAAAAAAAGCAATGGTAAAAAACAAATATGTTTAAAAAACAAATTATCATTTTTGAGAAATTCCACCAAATTTAAGCTGGATAAATACAAAATAACCACATTTAGATATATCCTAGTCAAACCGCTGAAATGAAAAGTAAATCTTAAATAGGAACATTATAAACAAGAGAGTCTCAATAACAACAGATTCTCAACAGAAATGATGGAGTGGAGACAATGGAACAATATCTTTAAAATATAAAACTGTCATTCGACGTTTTGTATTTCACAAAATATCCTTCACAAATAAGGGCAAAATAAAGACAGTTTTTAAAAATTTTTATTTAAATTTTAGTTAGTTAATATATGATATAATATTGGTTTCAGGAGTAGAATTTAGTGATTCTTCACTTATATATAACATCCAGTGCTCATCACAACAAATGCTTTCCTTAATGCCCATTACCCATTTTTAAAAATTTTATTATGTTATGTCAGTCACCATACAGTACATTGCTAGTTTTTGATGTGTTCCATGATTCATTGTTTGCATATAACACCCAGTGCTTCATGTACAGCTCATCCCTCCATCCCCTTCCCCTCTAAAACCCTCATTTTGTTTCCCCGGAGTCCATAGTCTCTCATGTTTCCTCTCCCCATGGCCATCACCCATTTAACTCATTCCCCTATACACCTCCCCTCCAGCAACCCTCAGTTTGTTCTCTATAGTTAAGCATCTCTTTTATGGTTTCCTTGCCTCTCTTTTTTATTTTATTTTTTTTTTTTAAGATTTTGTTTATTTGAGAAAGAGAGAGAGAGCACAAGTGGGAGAAGAGTAAGGGGAGGTGGAGAAGCAGACTCCCTGCTGAGCTGGGTACCAGATGTGGGACTGGATCCCAGGATTCCAGGATCATGACCTGAGCTGAAGGCAGATGTCTAACTGACTAAGCCACCAGGTGCCCATTCCTGTCTTTTTTTTTTTTTTCCTTTTTTTTTTTTAATTTAAATTAATTTTTTATTTTTCATAAACATATATTTTTATCCCCAGGGGTACTGTCTTTTTAAATAAAGATATTTTCAAATAAATAAAACTTAGAAGAATCCTTAACAGAGAATCTGCTTTAGTACAGATGATAAAAGAGACTATTCAGGATGATATAAGAGACTACAGGGAATGATATAATATGAAAATGCAAATTTATAGGTAAGAATGAGGAGGTTCAGAAATAATACATATTTTGATAAATGTGAAACACTATCTCTTTTTTCCTTATTTTTTAAAAGACAAATAAATAGTAACATTACATTCTATGATTTGAATATGTAGAAATAATATATGACAACAATAGCACAAATGATAGCTATGGAAAATGAATTATACTACTGAAAAAGTCTTTTGTTCTGTTATACAAAGTTGTAAATGCTAATTTAAGCATATATGAAAAGTATGAATAGATAATATAGCCACTGGAGTAACCACAGAATAAGTTAAAATACATAGAGCAGATATTCTAAAGTAGAAAATGATAAAAAACAACAATGAAGCCAAAAAGAGGCAAGAATGAACAGACAGAAGAACAATATCTCAATTGGTAGAAATAGAAAGCAAATACTGAGATAGTAGACATAAAGTAAACCACATCAGTAATTAGAGTAAATGAATGTAAACAATTAGACTACTGATTTAAAATGTGCAACTAAAATAGTCTAGAAGAAGTGTGTCTGTTTTTTTATTTTGTTGTTGTTGTTTTTTAAGTAGCTATTTTTCAAACCCACGCTGGCACGGTTTTGAACTCATGACCCTGAGATCGAGACTTCAGCTAAGATTCAGAACTTAACTGACTGAGCCCTGCAAATACTGCAAAATGCATTTTAAATATAAAGACTGAAAAACTTACTTTGCATAAGAAAGCGCTTTTTTAAAAGATTTTTTTTTATTTGACATAGAGAGAGAGATCACAAGGAGGAAGAGAGGCAGACAGAGAGAGAGGTGGAAGCAAGCTGCCTGCTGAGCAGAGAGCCTGCTGCAGGGCTCGATCCCAAGACCCTGAGACCATGACCGGAGCCAAAGGCAGAGGCTTAACCCTCTGAGTCACCAGGTGCCCCAAGAAAGCTTTATATTAGTAGAAAAATGATTTCATGATGTAGAATATTACTAGAGATAAAGAGGTATATTTCATAATAAAAAGATCAAATCACCAGAAATATGCAACAAAGTTAACTGTATGTACTTAAAATTTTAAAAGAGACTCAAAGGAGAAACAACTGTTCTCATAACTGAAAAAAAAAAACTATACAAAATATCAGGTAGGATATAAAATATTTGAAGAATATGATTTACCAACCTCACCTAATTAACATTCATAGAACAGCTCACCCAAAATGTAGAAAACACACTTCTCTAAATGTACATGGAGCATTAACCATGACAGACAATAGGAGGTCATAATATAATTCTTTATGCATTTAAAAAAATTGACGTTTCCAGAACATATACTCTGATGAAAGAGAATTAAATTAAAAATGCAATGCCAAAATTTCCAGATATTTTAAGTAACTAGTAAATCAAAGAAGATATCACAGAAAAATTGGAAAGGATTTTGAATCACTTGAAAATGAAAATACAATAGACCAATACTGTGTGATATAATTAAAGCAATAATATAATTAAAGATAAATGTTCATATTAGAAAGATAAAATATTTGTAAAGAGTGATCTAATGTTCACCATAAAAAAGTAGAAAAAGAAGAGCAAATTAAACTCAAAGTAATCACATAGAAAGAAATAATAAGAGCAGAAATCGATGATACAGAAAGTAACAATGTATACTGTCAACATTATGAATAAAAGGGCCATCATTACAGGCATTACAGATGTTAAATGAATGATGAGATATATTATTCTGACACATTTGACCACTTAGAAAAAATGGACACCTTTATGAAAAAAAAAAATCTTACCAAAAATCACCCAAGAATTAGAGAATGTACAGAGTCCTACTAAGTAATTAATAATTCACAACATTCCAAAGGCAAATTCCAGGATTATTCAGGTAACTGTTCTTAGACTCCTCACAATAGAAATACATTATCAGGTAAAAAAGGTTTTTTGTTTTACACTGCTATGCTACACAGTTATTTATTTATTTATTTATTAAAGATTTTATTTATTTGACAGAGAGAGATCATAAGTAGAGAGAGAGAGGAAGGAGCAGTCTCCTTGCCCAGCAGAGAGCTCAATGCAGGACTCGATCCCAGGACCCTGAGATCATGACCTGAGCTGAAGTTCACAGTTATTTCTTAAGCTCCAATAGATTAAACAATAGATAAAAGCAATCTGCAATATGACCAGATATGTATTTTAAAATTGTTACATTATTACTTTTGTAATACTTTACTACTTGCTAAATCCTACTAAATTTTTGGCTTTTTAGAACTGCATAACACTTTGAAATTTCATTTGTTAATTTTTGTTTCCAAAGACACATTATGTTCTTTAGCAAGGAATACTAACTTTCACATAGTGTTTTAATATTTACACAGTGCTTTTTAAGACTAGCAATTTAATTCTCACTATAATTCTATGGAGTAGAAATTCTTATCTCCAGTGTATGGATATAAAATCTGAGCTTGGGAAGTTAAGAACTTGTCCACAATCATAGAGTTAATAAGAATCAGGGCCTGGATTTGAAAACAACTTATCTACTTTACAAACAGGAAAACTGAGTTCTTGTAACTAGTCCAAAGTCAACATAGTTCACTGATGGCCCTGAGGGTGTAAGCTCAGGTTCTCTCATTTCCAATCTGATTCTTTATTGGTTTTATTTAAAAATATTTTTTTTCTTCTACATCGTTATCCCTCCTCAAGCAAATTAGTTTCTTTTACCTTCTCTGCACATTTGATTACAAATATAGCATCATGTAAACCAAGTAAACATTATGAGATCTACTTGCATTTTTTTGACTCCTCTTAATCTTACCCAAACACATTAAATGCCAAATAAAGCTGTTATATATATATATATATATATATATATATATATATATAACTGTTATATATAACTAATATGCAAGCTCTCTTACTTAAGCTCTTCCATATTTAAGTTTTTGCTGTAAAATATGTTTACAAGGTAATTTTCCTTACGTTCCCTGAAGTTAACACTGACTATTTAATACAATGCACTACTTTGGTTTTGTTTAAATGCAACTTTTTTAGAGGAAAAACACAGTAATAAAATAGTACTGAAGAAAATGATATATGTTATTCCCCCAATGCTAGAAAGAATTATATACTTGTCTTAGTATTTCCTTTTTTTCCACAAAACCATAAGATTGAACCATACATTTTGTGTTAACAATACATTTATTCCAAAGAGCCACACCAAGAAACATAATCACTCTCAATCACATTGGCAAAGTTTTACATCTCATCAAATCAGAGCTCAAGTATGCCTGTGTGCTAAAATCAAAGCTGAAAATGTTATAAAACCTAACTGAAAGTGACCTTGTAGAAAGATCAGGGCCACTAATTATTGTATCTTCCATTACTTTTTCTGAGTAGGAAATGAGTAAATAATTATATGTATGCTATACACATAATTTATGTAAGTGGGCAATATATTTCTATTACACATGTAATTTATGTAGTATATGTGCTCATGTTCGTGTATCTATATGTAGTGTAAATGTCTAGATACCTAAAAAGCACAAAAGGTCACACGTAAAGCTTTGGATAATATTCAGACTTAGTGGACACTTAGTGGACCTTACTGTTGCTTGTTCTGCCTCTGTTATCCTAATTCTGAAAATAAACAGTGATTTTCCTTTGACACAATACCTCTGTCTTCCCTCAGTTGTGATTTGAATGGAGCTGACACAATGTCCTGGTTTCAGAAGTAAGGAATCACCTAATGTTTGGCTAATCATCACATTCTGTACTCTAGTCACCATACTAGCATTAGGATGGACTATTGTGAGTATAAAGTAGCCATGTCTCTTTTTTTTTTTTTTTAAGACTTATTTCAGAGAGACAGAGAGGCAAAGAGTGCACAAGGGAGGGCGGAGAAGGGCAGAGGCAGAGGGGAAGCATACTCCCAGCGGGGCACAGAGCCTGGATGTGGGGCTTGATCTCAAGACCCTGAGATCATGACCTGAGCCAAAATCAAGAGTAGGACGCTTAACCGACTGAGCCACACAGGTGCCCCTCGAGCAACCATATCTTAAATCCACAACCTAGCAGTTGACCTCAAACATCACATTAGTTTGTGAAGCCTTTCCAAACTGCATTTGAACTTTCATTTTATTTGATGCTTATGGCTCCTGTGATATTCAAAATTGATGTCTACTGCCAATTCCATTTTGTTTTTCCTTCACTGTTGACAACAGTGGTGATCACCTCTTTTATGTCAGATATTACATCTACTTTAAACAACTTCCCCAAAATATATTTTTTCCCATACTATCCCCTAAACTTCTAGTTATGTTTTCTTGTGTTTTTTGTTTTGTTTTGTGGATAGTAACACTGAGACTTCTATTATTTCCATGCATTGCTTCATGGGAATTGTCTCAGCCAGATTTCCCTTCATTGTGTTTTAGCAGTTCAGCATCTGAATGTGAAAGTAACTGTAAAATCTATGTAATATTTAAGTCTGTGTTTAGTTCAGGTCTCTCTTTCATTGGATAATTTATCTGAAGTTTACATTCACTGCATTCCGTTTTCATGGCGTCTGTAGAAATCAGGCTGCCCTAACCAACCACACAGATTTATGCTGAGGTCTCAGCCTTTCACTGCAAAATCAATCAGATTCAAATAGAAAATGTACCTGCTTGAAAGAAACTGATTGCACACGTTTTTGGTTACAATTGCATAAAAATGTAATTGGATAATAAAACTTGGTCTTTGCAGCACTCTGGAATTTTCAAAGTATGTGGGAAAAAAAAAGAAAGGTAATACTATTGTAGTGGGTAGAAAAATACAACACAAAGAGGGAAGTGACATCTAAGGTGATCCGGGATGCTGATAAGGCATTTGGGATTTGGGTATAGAACAAAGAATATCCTACTACTGTCCTAATTACCATTATAGCTCTATTATCATTTTAAATTGAGTACCAGCTATGCTAGGCATTTTGTCAGGTATCATGAGGAATGTGGCATCTCACATCTGAGATGGAACTTAAAATTCCTTATTTCTCTTCCTTTCCTGATTTTATGTGGACCAAATACCATATAATCACTTAAAAGATAAACTTCCCTAATTAGTCTACAGGGATCACCCCTTCCTCTACTTCTATCTTGGAAATGCTATATCCTTTTTTGCCATGGATTTCAGAATCTTCTGATCATGACATAGGAATGCCTTTTCTCAAGGCAACAGTGAAAGCTCTTAATGAAGACTAACAGTGACTGAAGAATCAAATTAAGGTTTGTTGCACAGATAATTTCAGTGTTCTACTGGGTGGGGAGGGTACAGCAGGAGATGTGAAGTGATCTGGGAGTTTCAGGCAACAAGTAGTACAGACTAAGTCACTCAGAACTGTTTTTTTATTTAAATTGACTGGAGATCATTATTTCATATCATTCTGAGCGGAAGGGCTGTTCCCTAAATAGGCACAATGAAAACGAATCTCTCTGAGATAGATGGGTATGAAAATAAACTACGATTTGTTGACTATATTCCATGTACCAGTAATAGAAAAAAAAAATGTTTTATGTTCGTGTGTTCACTGTGAACAGTTAAAAGAGCTCTATATTTGTTACTTTCCTTAATTTCATTTAATCTACCCAACAGCCAAATTTGAAATGAGGATATACCTGTGAAATTTCAGTGAAATTAAGGCACTCATAAAACTTTACTCATCTTGGCAAGAGGCCCTTGAATACAGGGAGACAATCCATAAAAGTAGTTAAGTACAAAAGGTAGCATGCGTGCAGTTTTGGAAAACATGATATCATGCATGTAAAGATCTCAGTGCTGTACCCAACACAGGTATTATGACTGACCGCTGTGGACACTGTACAGCTTTGCTCACATCACTTCAAAGCCCAAGTATCCCCCTCTTTGCTGGAAATGCCTGTTGCACATGGTTCACAACTACCTTGCCCAGGGTGACTTTGCATTCTAAGTGTTGTCTTCCGGCTGACAGTTTTGCCGGTGGATACAAAGGCTCAACTCCCTTGCTCCATTTAGGAAAACTCTGAAGGGCCGTATCTCAACAACAAAGCTCCTCGGAGGATATACTGAGGCTTCACTGCAGGCCGCCTCTTCTCTTGTCCCATTTGTCTCTTTATTTCCTCTCAGGCATAGCTCCTGAGAGTTCTTCTCAAAAAAACCTGCACGCAATACTTTGTCTCATCTGTTTCCAGGAATCCAAGGCTAAGAGATGGAAATGGATGACAAAAGCGAAGGGCGTGTGTGATGTGGTGATGGCATCTCCCCATGACATGTCCTCTGAGGACAAGCTGAGACCTTAGGTCCCGCAGCATAGGGGTCCCATAAACAGTATTGAAAAATACAGCCTGTTGCAATAGCGAGAAACCCTTTAACTCATTTGAGTCCCAGTTTCTAGTTTCTTCACCTGTAGAATAGGTATATTTTTAGTACCTAACATGACTTATTTTTAGTCAAAAGAGAGACAACTTACAAAATATCCTGCATAGAGTAAATAATAAAGCTTGTAATCGTTAGTCTAAGTCTCGGTACTTCCATTCAACAGGTGAAGATAATTATACTTACCCTCTACCTCTGCCGAGAGACCTGGGAGGTGAAATGAGGCAATAAGTGACCAAACCTATTAACAACCATACAAACAGGGGCGCCTGGGTGGCTCAGTGGGTTAAGCCGCTGCCTTCGGCTCAGGTCATGATCTCAGGGTCCTGGGATCAAGTCCCGCATCGGGCTCTCTGCTTGGCAGGGAGCCTGCTTCCCTCTCTCTCTCTCTGCCTGCCTCTCCATCTACTTGTAATTTCTCTCTGTCAAATAAATAAATAAAATCCTTAAAAAAAAAAAAAAAGATAATAACAACCATACAAACAGAAAGCATTTTTTTCCCCCTATTACTACTGTCCTGAAGGGCAAGAATGCCAACCTAGAGTCTAACTTTGCATCTGAGGACCAACCAAAATAAGGGTGAAATTCTGCTTCAAGACTGTAATTGAGGAAGGATCTTAGCTGGTATATAATAATAGGGCAAGAGAAACGAAAATCAAGTAACCCCAAAATTTTTTTTCTTTGTTGTTTATAAAGGCTTGAGTCTGTGACCTTGAATAAGTGATGTAATACTTCTGAGTTCCAATTATTTGCTCTCTACTCCAGAGAGAATATATAATAAAGAGATGAGATGGTTAATAAGATAACATTTGTAGAGTCCTTTAAGATTCTTAGGTGAAAGATGGCACAGCAACAAAATACATTATCTCACTGTTATTTACCTGGGGAAAAGAGGTATAAAGTGACTTCTCAAAACACCTAATGAAGGCAAATAAAAACAAGGTGTTGCATTAATTCCCCCAGACTTTTAAAGTCAGGGAACAGAATTCTTCACCTTTCCACCAAGTTTTAAAGGGCTATCTTGACTAAGTACCTGTGTAACTTACAAGTAGATAAAGATTTTAATCTTAAATACCAAGTTGGGATTAAAATCCCAGAATTTGGTGCCAACTACTATGAAACCTGGCTCTGAAAGGTATTCACTTTATAACCTTGAGTAAATTACTCACCTTCCTCTCCTTACCTCAGTTACTTTATCTGTAAAACAAGAACAGGGTATACTTGATAGAGTTGTGAGGATTAAGTGACTAAAGTAATTAAAACAGTATCTGACATATATGAATCACTCTCGGTGGGTTCAACTGCTATTATACATAGCCCAATGGGATCTCAAATTTTAAAAAATTCAAGTAGCACTGAGTAAGGGACAGGTGGGGCTAGATAGGGAGAAATAAGTAGGAGGCTACGAGATCAGGCTCACAAAAATCTCAGAAATGCTGAGGCTTTATGAAACCAGAGATAAGGGAATGTAACCAACCATCCCAGTCTGTCTTCAACATCAGAGAGGAGATATTCAAAGGACAAGTAAACATGGTGTATCAGTGGTAACATCAAGATTTAAGTTCCCTGGTCAGTTTTTGATAAAAGAATGACCATAGAAGCCCTCAATGGCAACCCATTTGGGACCCCTCTCACTCTAGAGAGCTTTCTTTCTGTTCTCACCTTCACGTAATCAATGATCATTTCACCCTTTCATGTCTAGGAGATTCATTTATGGACTCCACAAGCCAAGAACCCTGCAACCCTGCAACAGCATTTTGAGTTAAATAGCACAATATCTTCAAGATAGAAGTTTGTACAATATTGCAACAGAGTCAGGAGTCAGTATTGTGAAAGCCAGTCTTTGTTTCTTTCATAAGGAGTCTCCCTAAGTGAGTTCAGTAAGTCACAGTCAAATGAGGTGAGGTGGAGAACAAAGGCAAAAGAAATGTAGATAAAATTAAATCTCCTGGGGTGTCTGGGTGACTCAGTGGGTTAAGGCCTCTGCCTTCCACTCAGGTCATGATCCCAGGGTCCTGGGATCAAGCCACATCAGGCCCTCTGCTCAGCAGGGAGCCCTCTTCCCTCTCTCTCTCTCTGCCTGCCTCTCTGTCTGCTTGTGATCTCTGTCTGTCAAATAAATAAATAAAATCTTTAAAAAATTTTAAATTTCCTTATGACATAAAGCCCATTGAATACTTGAAGCCCATTGAACACTAGAAGCAGGCAGAGAGGGACCTTCCTCCAGGAACTCCCAATCTTAAAGTTAGTACCTTGCTTGAGGGAAAAACAAAACAAAACAAAACAAAAAAACACCTTAGGTTGTCTATAGCCAGGCCTCCAGGATCCTTTAAGTCTTCTTTAGCATATGAAGGTCCTTTTGGAAACTTCCCAGGCCCCTGCTTCCCTCAAATCCAAAGTATACCATCACCCCTCACATTTAGAATGCAGCTCTCTCTGTGCCTGTGTCCTGTCCCTGTGCTATAATAAAAACATTTTTGCATCAAAATGGCTTCAATAATTATTTCTTGGCCCTCGACTCATGGACCCTACTTCAAACCACATCAGAAGAACCCATGAAGAGAATCCAAATAATGCAATCAGTGGTTGGTGCCGAGCCATGGACTAGAACAGAACCTTTTCTATCTTCTGGAACTATCATGTTACTTCTTAACTTTTCACAAAACTAGATCCTCTCAATTTAGGCAAGACCAGGACTCCTTCTGATATGTCAGCTATCTCTTCCAAAGGAAATAGACATATTCCACAGAGGAAATTGTGGTAAAGCCAGAAGCAAATGGGAACTATTCCCCAAATCCTTCAGCAAATTAAGTTTTGTTTCTAAAGAAAGCAATACCAGTGAGCTATTATCTTAAGCCGTAACACTACCCCAATTTATCGTAAATCACCCAGCCACATATATTAAAATCATATTAACACTGAATACACGAATGAAAGGAAAGAGATTAAGAAGACAGTAGGAGTTTGATTATATAACATTTCCTCTAAGAGCTAAGTATAATGACATAAAATTATGTCACTCTCCCTAGTATAAATGAGAATGCCAGACTATGACGAACAGACATCAACAGGTACCTTTGATGACTGAAAACTTTGAGAGAACCAGTAGAGGGGCACCTGGCTGGTTCAGTTGGTAGAACATCCAACTCTCGATCCCAGGGTCGTGAGTTCCAGCCCCATGTTGGGCATGGAGCCTATTTAAAAAAAAGAGGGAGAGTGACAGAGAACCAGTGGGTGACCTCACTCAGGGAACGTTTGGATAGACCTTGATCTCATTTTAGATTCTTGGTCAAGAATCCCCCCATTAAACTATATCTGGCCTTCCTTTGGTGGCCACTTGAATAGTGACTCATTATTGTTTAGGATTTCAGCATCTTAAGTCATCTTAACTGATTTAGATAAGATATGTATTAATCTACTGGAATGACATGACCAAAGATCCCAAGATTGCTCCAGTCATCAGGATTTCTAAAACAGCAGGAAGGGCGGCACCTGGGTAGCTCAGTCATTGAGCGTCTGCCTTAGGCTTGGGTCCTGAACCCGGGGTCCTGGGATCGAGCCCTGCAAAGGGCTCTCTGCTTGGCGGGAGGCCTGCTTCTCCTCCCTCTCCCACTCCTCCTGCTTGTGTTCCCTCTCTTGTTGTGTCACTCTCTGTCAAATAAAATAAATAATTTTAATTATTTTAATAAAATAATTATAAAATTATTATATTTATTATTTATTTTTTTATTATTTATTATTATTATATATAAAATAAAATAAAAATAATTTCAATAAATAAATAATTTTAAAACAAATTTAATAAAATCTTAAAAAAATAAAATAAAATATCAGGAAGGATAGATGAAAGAATCCTGCAACAAGAACTCATCACTATGTACAGCCAATAGGATGTAATGCAAGTCACAAAGCAAACCAGGTTGAAAAATGCCATCCTAATCTCTAGTAACCAATTAAAATTTGAGTTTAGAGGAGGGAATGAGTTAAATGGGTGATGGAAATATACATAAGAAGTGTGTATATCATGATGAGCACCAGCTGATGTATGAACTGAATTACTGTGTTGGACACCTGAAAGTAATAGAACACAGTATAGTAAGTAACTGGAATTAAAATAAAAATTTAAAAAAAAAACAAAATTTGAGTTTGAGGTCCAGTGGCAAAATTACATCAGTTGGTTGTTATTTGAATAGAAGGGAAGTACAAATTGCAGCTGAAGAGAAGAGGCAATGTGAGTAGCAGAAGAGAATTAATACAGTGGTAAATTTTTAATCCTTCTCTTATTTCCCTACCAGGTACCTTCTAAAAAGACGTTTATTTATTTGATGGGGGAGGAGGGGCAGAGGGAGAAGGAAAGGACCTCAAATTACTCACTGAGCCCAGAGCACATCCCCAGAGTCGATCTCAGGACCCTAAGATCATGACCTGAGTCAAAACCAAGAGTCTGACACTTAACTGATGGAGTCACCCAGGCACCCCTTCCTACTAGTGACTTTTGAACAAAATGAACACATTGTTTTGTTGTTGTTGTTGTTGTTGTTCTTTTATTTATATTTTAATGCTTTCTTCTTTTAATTTTTAAATTTAAAAAAAATTTAATTCCAGTTAACACAGCATTATATTACTTTCAGTTATAAAATACGGTGTCTCAACAATTTCATACATCAGCCAGTGATCACTTTTCCTTAGTATCTGTCTTACTCGACTTCTGTAATACCTGTGTTTCACTAGCCAAACTCAATTACTTTGTTGGTTTTTCCACATATCCCCAACTATGAGCTGACTCTCCAGGCTTTTCTTTCGTTTATGTGCACTTGATCCCTAGGTGATATTAACCAATCTCATAGATGACATAATGTCTCCACACCGATAAGCCAATGACTAAACATACAACTCTAGCTAGGATGGTCCTCTGCACATGGTATATCCTAGGGACAATCTGACATTACCGTTTGGGTGTCCAACAGGCGTAACAAATAATATATCTAAAAATGACTTCCCTATTTCTCCATACCCCTAAACTGCAGCCCTCCCTGGCTTCTTCATCAGAGTTCCATGGCATTTCCATCCTTTCAGGAGGAAGGATGGCTAAGAGAAACACTCTGGCATCATCTTCTTGATTTATCTCTTCCTCTCACATAGTTCCTTTACAATTCATCAGTGAACTCTGCCAGCTTTTCCTTCCATCCTCAATTTAATAGCTTCACATTACCTCCTTATATCCACCTCAGCCCATGCCATCCTCCTTTCTCACACTGAATTTATGTTCTGGTTCTTGTCGTGACCACCCACTGTCATTTCTCAACATCATGGTCAAAGTGATCCTTTTCAAATGAATTAAGATCACATCCTTCCACTGATCTGAGCCCTCCAGTCCATTTTCCAGTCGCTTCAAGGAAAAACCAGCCCTTGATCTATTCTGTTGCTACCTCTCTGAACTCCTTGATGTCCCTTCCAGCATTGTGGACTTCCCTGCTCTTGATCAAACCTACCAACTGTGATCCAGCGCCAGGTGTCCTGAAATTGTTTTTTCCTCTGCCTGAAATCTTCTTTCTTCAGAGAAAAATGTAACTGGATTCCTTACTTCATTTAGACCTCTGATGAAATCCCCTATCATCAGGGATTTGTGCTAGTTATTAATTTATTATCTCCTAACTCCACACCCTTCCTTTTATGGCCTACGTGTGCTATGGAGCTAGTCTCTGAAAACTGTATTTTCTCTTTGCCAGCTGGCTCTCTGACAAGCTCTGTCAACAGGAGGCACTGGAGTGACGAGGCAAGGATGGAGGGGAAAAAAAGATTACTTTTACCTTCATCATTTTGTTTTTATTTTCTGCGGTGGCAAATTCAGGATGGTCTTTCTGGCATCTCCTGTGGTGGTGGGCTGCTCTCCCAGTTTCTGGATGATCTCAGCGAAGTTCCCCCTTTTACTGTGGCAGCAGGAAGGTAATTTGGCAGCAGGTAGACCAGCACTTTAGAAGTCTTAATATCAATCTTGTGAGGTCCTTCCTCTAAGTTGCTTTCTTCCTTGTTCAGTTTTCCTTCAAGCCATAGGGGTAGCAGGTGTTTTCATAGTTGCTACCCTCACATATTTTAGAACTTGATTTTTACCTCTTTTGTTAGTTAATGACATTTTGCCTAGTAATTGTTTATATTTCCTTTTTTACATAGCTGTTATGTTTTTTTTTCATTTGACTAGATCTATTTGTTCTGATTTCATTTCCCCCTGCTATATATCTGCATTTCAGCTATGCATTTGGTTTCTGAATTTCCTGATCATATCTCTTCATAAAAATAGGGTCTTTGTTTCTTTTGATCATAACTTTATCTCCACACTCTACTGTATCTGGGACATCAACATTCTATGCTCACTGAAAATTTGTTGAAATAATAAATTTTTGAAAGGATAAATAAAATATCTACTATTTTATAGTTGTATACAATGATAGAAGTTCTGATAAGAACTTTAAATGTATAGTATAAAATATAGTACTTGTGTTATTCATAAGATCTTTAAGATTGTGTTTTTCTAATAGACGAAATGTGTTTTTGTTGTGGGTATATATGTTATATTTTTGCAGATCTCAATATGTGGAAATAAGTTCAAGAACTTGATGCTTCTGTGTAACATTTACTATCGATGAAATTAAGTAGTCAATTTTGCTCATTGTGTTATTAATTTCTTCAAATTAAAATATATTTCAGTACATTTCTAAAAAATAATACGGATCACACTTTAGGAAGACATGATTTATTCCACAAATACGTAACTATAAACTATATGCCAGGTACTGTGCAAATATCTGGGAAATAGGAGTAAGACAGCAGAGAAAGAGACACCATGGCACTTAAAATCTCAGAAAACATGGACATTATATAAACACTAAGAAATTTATCCTGAAGCTCTGATCGAATGGAGGTCAGAGTGGGGCCTGTTCCAGGAAGAAAGATGTTCACATGCAGCAGAGCTAAGAGAGAATATGCTTTGTTGAAGAAATCAAATAAGTTCAGCTTAGCAGCATCACAGAGAATCAGAATATAATGGAGAATGATGAGCTGAGTGACTTAAGAATGAAACAAAACCCAGATTACAGAGAGCTATACAAGCGCTCTATCATCCTAATGGAATCCACTGAAAGATATTAAGTTGAAAATATTATGGTCAATTCAAAGTTTGGAAAATCATGAGGATTATAGTGTGGAGAACAGATTTGTGCAGAGTTAAACTGTCTGCAGGAGTCAAACATAGAGTCTGTACTAGTAGGCAAGGAAAACATCGGGGGTATGAAATAGGGCTGTGACAGGTGGGATTTTTAGAGAAGTAGACAGGGTAAAGATCTATTTAAAATTCCAAATACAGGGGATCCAGGTGGCTCAGTAAGTTAAGCATCTGCCTTCGGCTCAGGTCATGATCCCAGGGTCCTGGGATTGAGTCCCAGGTCAGGCTCTCTGCTCAGCAGGGAGCTTGCTTCCCTTCCTCTCTCTCTGCCTCTCCCCCGGGGCTTGTGCTCTCTCTTGCTCACTCTCTCTCTAATCAATCAATAAATAAAATCTTCAAAATTTAAAAAAAATAAATTATCAAATACAAACCATAGAAATTGAACAGAAATGTTGTTAAAGGACAAATGAACTCCGCAGAAGACAGAGATATCAATCAGTGCCCACCTATAGCTGGATGTCATAACTACAAAATACAGAGACCAAAACCAAGTCCTTCCTATTAAATACAGAGCCATAAATAAGAAATAAAGCCTGGAGCTATAGGATTAAAGAAAATGTAATTATTAATTTATTCATGCATCAAATATTTACTAGGTACTTCATTATAGCACTAATGAGTGGTCATATTAAGGAAGAGGTATAAACACTAAGCAACTTCTCACCATCTTCAGAATTACTACAGATCTTTCCTAACAAGACCCATCACTTGTGACAACTTTAGCTTTTTGTGACTCGTGCTCTGATCAACAGTGTTCCTTGTCACCAAACTTCAGCTAATGGTGGAATCGGTAAACTATCTCAAAGGATAAGAAGAATGAATGGAATTTTTATTTCTCTGGGTCCCACTTTGTGATACCCCCCCCCCAAGGTTAGACTGCATCCTTCTACCAAAGGCCATAGATCCTATCAGAACTCTATCATCCATTATTATCTGGATCTTTATAATTGCTTTCTAGCCTGACACGTCAGACTTGAATTTTTTTAAATAGATGATGCCCTTGAAGCTAAAATGTCTAAATATGGGGATCACCACAACTCCTATGCGGTGCAAGAAACAGGTCGTCCAATCTATGAGCCGATTATGCAAAAATTGATTGCATCAACATTTTAAATTTTCTTGCTGGACAGCTGATATGAATACTTAAAAGTTGAGTGAAGTTATAATCAGTCATAGAAATATTTGGTTCTGGAATTAAACTGAATTTAGTGGAGGAAAAAAACTGTTCACAAAAGGTAAAATATAGAAAATAAAGTTTCATGTCCCTTGTTTGGAACTGGCAGACAGACTCCGTGTTGAAAATCTGTGTGCAGGAGATTGATTAAAGGAAGTGTTCAGAATTAACATTTTGAAAGGAGAGGGGAGAAAACAGGGTTCAGCAAAGGGAGAAGTAGAGTTGTGATGTAGTTCAGTGGGACCCTATGGGGAGTTCTGACGATGGTATGACCTTTCAGAGCTTTTCATATTGGGTTTAGAGGGTTTGGCCTTTATACTCCAATTTCATCCAGTCTTTGGAAGCAGATATAGAATAGGGAGCTTGATCTTGGGCAAGAAACCTCACTTCAGACCTAGAGGCAGTCCCCAAAGAAGCTGTCAGCCAGCAGAACTTCCAGAAGGTGGGATAACACATTTTCCTTCTGGAAAGTGGATCTTAGCAATGTGTCCTACCATCTACCATGTTTCATATTCTACTTCCAATATGTAACCTTTAAATTTTGTATATTTAATTCCAAGTGCTATTTTGTCTATAGATTTAGTCTTTGAATCATCTGCTCATTCTTCCAGAAGTTTAACTCAATAACATATCTTCTTGTTCTCCATTTTTCATACCACTTTATCATGTCACCATCCTACCTGCCCTTAGAACCTGAAATATAAAGTTGAAACTCAGCCTGACACACCATATGTTTTAAGCTATGAATTCTGTTCACTTCAGCTTCATGACTTGTGGCTTCCCACTATGACCCACTTATTATGCCCACAGAGTCACTTGAAGATCACCAAACATGCTTTGTCTTTCCTTCCCGTCTTATAACATGCTGGTTTTTCTGACTGACCACCCTTTCCTCTTTCCATATATAATTAAATCTTACATATATTTTAAGGTTCACTCATGTATTACATAATGTACTAAGCCATGACTAATCATCACACCCCATATTCTTGCTGGTTACTTTATATATACTTTTAGGATTATTTATATTATTTTATGTAATAATTATTGGTTTACTCATAGACTGTGAGTTCTTTGTATAAAATGATCATTTATTTTATCTCTTTTGTCTCAAACATAGACCAAGATGTCTGGTGCCCAAAAGACTTCTAGGCACACAGTGAAAACATGGTAAAGGAATTTTTAAACATACCCCAAGAGCACAAACTTTACAAGGACAAAGAAAAAGATAGGTTTTCCCTGACTAGATTTTCACGGGATAGAATTGCTCAACTAATAGGAATGGTTAATAATATTGATGAAAACGATAATGGCTTGAAGATTTCATGGTCCCTGCCAGCTCTAAAGTCCAATAATTGGATATACATGTCAATAAACTTATAGAGACTAAATAAATAAATAAATAAATGGAAAACTAGAAAACATTGCCTCCCCCACCCCCTGCCTTTTTATTTTGTTTGGTTCTTCTCCAGGTAGCAACTCTGAAATTGGCTTGTAATTCTAGTAACAAGCACGGAATGCTCATAATACAGCTGACAGGGCCTTTTTTTTGGTCCTCACTATTTTTTATTTTATGTCCAGGTAGACATAAACCCTCACTACTTGATACTGTCTGTAATAATCTTGATAATAACCATAAGATAAATGTAGTTCATTCATTTAACAAATGCGAACTCAGAATCTACTTTGTTCTATACACTGTCACCGATATTGGAACTACAACAATGGTCAAGATGTACCCACCTTTTTGAAAACTTGGTGGAAGAAAGAGACAATACACAAGTCAATAAATAGGTGTTTGATACATATTCAGCTTTTTGGTTTATAGGTGATAATTAAAAATATATATATGGCAAGGGATCAATAATAATGGAATGCAACTACATATCAATCATCTATAACAAACCAAGTGATCTGCTAGGTACTCGCGACATTTTTTTTTAACATCACAAATAACAAAAGAGGTAGTTTTTTAAAAATTATTATTATTATAGTAAGACCTTTGAAACTCAAATGTTAAACTAAGAAATGATAATCTAGTAGTAGAGGAGGCCATCAAAAACAGGCACCCTTAGAAAAACCCACGACACTTCAAAAGACCTTCAACTGTTGCAATTCAGCCTTCACATGGATTTTTAGTTCATTTTGCTATTCCCTTCAAGGTCAGCTCAGAACCTCCAATAGCACCAATCAATTCACTCAAGAGGTAGGTATAAAGGAAGGAAGATGTAAACTTTTTCAGCAGCAACAGCTAAAGTAAGCTTCTGGACAGTAAGCAAGTCACCTCGTACAAAAGGATGTTAAAGAAAAAAAAAAAAAGAAAAAAGATTCCTTTTTTTTTTTTAAAGATTTTATTTATTTATTTGATAGACAGAGATCACAAGTAGGCAGAGAAGCAGTCAGAGAGAGAGGGGGAAGCAAGCTCCCTGCTAAGCAGAGAGCCCGATGCAGGGCTTGATCCCAGGACCCTGGGATCATGACCTGAGCCGAAGGCAGAGGCTTTAACCCACTGAGTCACCCAGGCCCCAAGAAAAAAAATTCTTTATATCACTCCAAGACTACAGTGAGGCAGCAAAAGGAAAGTCATAAGAAATAAGAACAATAACAACAACAAAAAATAATCGAATCGAATTTAGCAAGTTTTAGTTTCCATGTTTCAATCTTTTCCAGGACACCTAAACAAATGCTCTGGACCTGTTCTAAGAAACACATGTTTATAAGCCAGGTTCTTTTTTCCCCCCATAATATATAAATATAGAGCTAGAAATGTAACAGATGCTCAAATGTTGTAGTGGTTTTATGAAAGCTAACAGCAAAGCATTAAACATATCTAAACTTGCCTGCAACTACTTTGCATTTATATAGCACTCAATATATTTGAAAAACATATTTTTACCATTACCGAAGTAAGCCACCCTGCAAACCTTCTCATTTTGCAAATGAATAATAAAATGTCACACAAAGGAGCTAGGATCACTGAATTTTAGATGGAGAAGAGACTTATGGGTTTTATTCAGCTTAACGTTCTTATTTTATAGATGAGACAAATGAGTCCCTGAGTGGACAGTTGATTTGCTCAAGGTCACAGCACTTTTCAATGGCACAATTTAACCTAAAAGCAGTGTGCCTTTTTATTGCTAGTCCAGAACTTTTGTAGCTACCACTACGATTATATTTATATGTAGTACAGACTTTAGGCATCTATTGAATTACAAATGTTCAAAAGCCTAGCAAATAGGATGCACTTAAAATAAGTGTTGAATGAATAAATCCTCCCTAGGTCTGCCCATAGCTTCAGAGGGCATGGGCTTTTGCTCTGCATCTTTAAATCCTCTCCTTCTTAGTTGATTGCAGTGGAGAGGACCCCACCTAAATAAAATTCTGAACAACGAGTATGAAGACTAACTCACAGAAACAACATTTTTCTGTGTTAGTTATGACTGAGAATGAATGAAGTCAGGCGGGACCAACTCCATTTGGTTGGTCCTTGCCAGGCAAAATAAAGGAGGTAATATAAGGAGGGTTAAAAATAAAACAGAGATAATATTTAATTAAGGTTACATGGCATTATAAATCTCATGCCACAGGATAAAGAGGGAAACAGTTGATGAATCCAATAAAAACTCAATCACCTGTGTCTCCAGTGATTTATGAATGAGGAAGAAGAGGTCAGGGACCTCAGATAAGGGAAAGTCTAGAGGACATCTTTCTAGTTATGTCTTTTCCTTCATCTATATTGCCTTTGGAAGATAACTGCCTTGTTCTCAGAAAATGAAGCCTAAGACAAAAGCTTATATACTATTTTGTTGTTGCTGGGCAGTATAATTTAAAAGAAATAGGAGTGGGGCACCTGGGTGGCTCAGTCTGGGAAGGCTCTGACTCTTGATTTCAGCTCAGGTAATGATCTCAGGTCCTGAGATGGTCCAGCGCCTCCACTGGACTCTGGCTAGGCTTGGAGTCTACTTGAGATTCTCTCTCTCTCTCCCTCACCAACCCCACTCCCCCACCCCACTTGCATGCACATGCTCTTTCTCTCAAAAATAAATAAATCTGAAAAAAAAAAAAGAGAGAGAGAGAGAGAAAGAAACAGGAGTGACAGAAAGGCAATTGGGGTGGGGACCACTGTTTCCTCAACTCATGGAACTATATTAAAAGCAGATATGTGACCAAATGACTGACCTCATCTGACAACTTCCTCCATAAGGGCTCTTGAAAATTTATACCACTTTTCAGATGATTCTTGAAGTATAATAAAATCTTTACCTTCAAACACAATAAATATATGCTCTATAAGAATTATATTAACAGTTTCAAGCAACAATACACTCATATGTCTACCTGACCAGTGGATCCTAATCACAGAACATCACATGGAACAAATCTCTATCACAACATTTGGAAAAACCCAAACTTCTTGTTAAAGACATTTTTTGGCTGAGATGCTCATCATAAGTAAAAATATGTATCTAAATATAAGCACAAAGGGGTTGACAACTTTGGTAATAAATGGGACACCTCAAGCACAGTGGAGTTTTCCAGAAAGAGTGAGGGTTTGGAAGACACAATGAGTACGTGTACTCATGAGTGTATGTGCATGCACATGTAGAAAAACCATACAAAATGTCAATTAAAGGATCAGCTACAAACAAGAATCTTCACTTGCAAATCTGCCAAGATCATCCTGAAGTTTCTTTCTTTTTTTTTTTTATTTTTTATTTTTAAAGCTTTTTTTTTTTTTAAGATTTTATTTATTTATTTGACAGACAGAGATTACAAGTAGGCAGAGAGGCAGACAGAGAGAGAGGAGGAAGCAGGCTCCCTGCTGAGCAGAGAACTGGATGCAGGGCTCGATCCCAGGACCCTGGGATCATGACCTGAGCCGAAGGCAGAGGCTTTAACCCACTGAGCCACCCAGGTGCCCCTGAAGTTTTTTTCAAGTGTACCTGTGTCCTTCTGGGGGTAGCCTCTTATATAACTCATTTGTAGGAAATGAGGTTTCCCAGTTTTAACATGTGGGAGGTGCTGGTACCTCTCCATCCCATTCTGCCTTAATTATTTGGCCTGAAAGGGAGGGGGCCCTTGATTAAAAAAAATAAATAAAAATAAAAAGTTTTTTCAAAAAGATGTCTCAATTTTCTAGAAAATTCGCTGTCCTTTTTTGCTCATTTGAGGGCACAGATGAGCCATGGTCCCGATTGCTGTCATGTTATTTGTGAAGTAAAAGGATGCATTGGAAAGCAGCAAGACTGAAACCATACAAAATACCATTTACCATTTACTAGTAAACGTAGAGCTCTCATTAAGCATGATTTCAGAGGTGAAAGTGCAGGAAACGCCCATGGCTAGAATAAAAGTGAGAGCAATTCTGTGCCTACACACCCTGTAAGAGGCCATCTGTCCCCTTTGGGAAACACAATGATTGCAAAGACTCAAAGTTACTATTATAATATTTATTATATCCTAGTTTGCAATAATTTTATTTGGCCTGCAGAAACAGAGTTATGGGCAGTTGTGCCCGCCATCAATAAAAGCTTAATGAGAATAAAATTGATCTCATCAATTCCCTGTCACTGCCAAGCTTACTCTACCCCAAATCTGCTCTTCATTCAACTTCCTCCTTCTGGGCGGGCCAGTCATGATATCTCTTTTTCTCATGATCTTTATCCAAGGAAAACAGCCCAGCTATACGCCTTAGTCTCGAGGGAGCAGCCGAGGGAGGTCTCCAGCTGATTTAACACTTCCATCAACCATAGCACCTTGGACCTGTGGTAGGCATTTAACTCAATGGCGATCTATTGTAAAATTGGGCCAGATATTTGTCTCCCAATATCCATTCTCATTTTCCCTTCTAGTAAACCAACCCCAGTTTTTAACTAGGAACACAGCTATGCAACTAACTGATTACATTCTTTTGCTGCTTAGAATTATGACTAAATTCTGTCAATAAGAGGAATGAAAAAGATACGCATGGAAATTTTTCTAGTTATGGGAAGGTTCTCCTTTCCCTATTCTTTTCTGGTGCCTGGAAAGTGAGCATAATGGCTGAAGTGTCGCAGCCATAATATTACCTTGGAAACAGAAGCCACGTGACAAAGGATACTGCGTTCCTAACATATCTTTCAGGCTTTACCACCTCCAAACTTCTTTAATGTGAAGAAAATAAACATTACTTTATTTAAGCTTATTGATTTTTGAGGCTTTCCTATCCCAAAGGATTCTAAGATATCATTTGCCAGTGGCCTGTGAAAGGTGGCAGCAAGCAGGAAAAAGTACAAACAGGTCCATTATACACTCTCCCTTTGAAATTCAAGACACAGATTTGGAGAAAGGATCATTGGCTTGTAGTAGAACTACAAAGAAAAAAAAAATTGTACCAAGACATACAGGAATAATGCCCAATGATAAGGCAGAGTCCTAAATTAAATATCAACACACTCCTGGTGCAGACAAGGCAATCTGACCTCTATCTAGCACAGCCTTGGACTGTCAATCATCTAGCCTTTAGGAACTGGCAGTGTGACAGTTTCTGGAGTTCTATTAGATTCCATACTCCTTTTCCATCATGTACATTATTATTATGAATCCCTATTATAGGAACAATTTTTTTAAGAATAAAGTTTCACACAGTTGTTTTCCTTTCATGATCTTCTTAGAGTATTTATGAATGTATGTGTTTTCTCTGTCCCTTCCATATAATGTTGACCAAAACCTAAGGCTCTAACTTCATAATATCTCCAGAAGGGATTTTTTCCCTTTTCTATTCCTGGTAAACCTATAGATAGATACTCATTCTCTGCTGCCTAGACAATTGGCATTGACTGTTTTTTCTTTTATTGTTTGTTTGTTTGTTTGTTTTGTTTTTCTTTTTCCCCCTAAATAAAGGTCAGGTGATAGACTTTATGGGCAAGAGAATGCTTCACCACCCCAGCCTGGTTTAACTATCCTATATACAATTAACTACTTTATCCTATAATGTTGGACTACCCCATCTCTGAACAAAACAAATTAAAAAAGATTCCTCAAGACTTCCCATAAAATTAAATACAAAAGCTTTAGTCTGACATTCAACATCCCCTTCGTCACCCACTGTAGACTTACTGTACCTGATGCCTCATTCCATGGCCTCTCCTAGACCTCTATCCTACCCACTTCCAAGAGCATCCTATTTCCTGTTTTCACTATGGCCA
Organism: Mustela erminea; assembly: GCF_009829155.1. Lineage (NCBI taxonomy): Eukaryota > Metazoa > Chordata > Mammalia > Carnivora > Mustelidae > Mustela > Mustela erminea. The sequence goes on along the minus strand of NC_045622.1, from coordinate 77,276,254 downwards.
AAATTAAATCATCCTTCAAGTCCCACTTCAAATATGTCTTCCATGGAGACTCCCTGCTTCCTCTCTCAATTAGATATAATTTCACATTTGAAATCTGAAGTTTCTTCTTTGTGACACTGGATAATTGTTTGTCACCCAATCAACTATATATGTTTTTCCCTTTTGGAGGACAGGGTCTGGCTCCCACTCTTTTCTGGGTTATACTTATATTGTTTGTAAATGTTACATGTGTTCAATTGAATTGCATGCATTCTTGCTGTCTTTATTAAATTCTTTCCCTAGAACAAAGTAGTGAAGACCCTGTTCTCAATATTCTAATCAACAGAACTAAATTTAATACCACAGCTTGTGTAGCCATGCAAAACACAAGGTTTATGAAGAATGATTCTTTCTCTCTCTCTCTCTTCTTTAAGATTCATTAATTTGAGGGCACCTGGGTGGTTCAGTTGTTAAGCCTCTGCCTTCAGCTCAGGTCATGATCCCAGGGTCCTGGGATCAAGCCTCACATCAGGCTCCCTGCTCAGCTGAAAGCCTGCTGCTCTCTCTCTGGCTCCCCCTGCTTGTATTCCCTCTCTCTCGCTGTGTCTCTCTCTGTCAAATAAATAAATAAGATACTTAAAAAATAAAAAATAAAAAGATTTGAGGTGTCTGGGTGGTTCAGTGGGTTAAAGCCTCTGCCTTCAGCTCAGATCCTGATCCCAGGGTCCTGGGATCAAGCCCTGCATTGGGCTCTCTGCTCAGCAGGCAGCCTGCTTCCCCCTTCCCTATGCCTGCCTCTCTCAAGTAAATAAATAAAATCTTTTCTTTAAAAGATTTCTTTAAAAGATTTTATTTATTTGAGAGAAAGAGCTCATGAATTGAAGACAGGGAGAGGGAGAGAGAGAATTTCAAACAGACTCCCTTCAGAGTGCAAAGCCAGAGTGGGGCTCCATTTCAGGATCCATAAGAGCATGACCTGAGTGAGCAGAAACCAAGAGCTGGATGCACCCAGGTGCCCCAAGAATGCATCTTTTAAAACTCAGCATTTATGAATGAAAATTATAGATCAAGTGAGGAAGGAATGTAGAAGTTCAGTTATTTAAATTACATGGTGGCTTAAATGTTATGAGGAAATTCAATTCCTGATCAAGTCCTAAAATAAACTAGACACATTCTTATTATTTGCAGACCTTCTCTGTCCTCCCCTCATCCCCAAAGGAAATTAGGGGATTCCAGAAGCATACTGTGAATTAAAGAAAAACAATGGAATATTTGAGCCAACAATTAACTCCTGCCAAGATTCTTTGTTGAGAATGGAAATGATCTAAGACTAGGCAAGAAGGAAAGAATTTTTGCCACATTCATGGAGAAACAAACTAGAAATCTGATTAATAACAGCAGAGTTTGTAGTTAGATAAGAGTTCAGATCCTGGATGTGCTGCTTTCTATATACGTGAATGTGGACAAGCGGCTTTGCCCTCCTAAAAATGCACAGGTTCCTCATACGTGAAATGACAGTACTTCTTTTTTCACTGGAGTGTGAGAATCAGGGAAGACAATAAATATAGAGAGAATCAATTTCACCATGCAGGGTACATAGTTGCTGCTCTACAAATTATTGTCATGTGATTGTTTGTACTTGTGTATCTTTGCCTTTAAGACTTAGACTAACTTAAAGAAGAGACCTGTGATGTTATCATGGTTAGAATTAAAATGACAAGTGCCCCTCATGTTCATTTCTAGGTAAGGCATTGTTTCAGCCTTTTCCTAAACATTCTGCCAGTGTTAATGTGTCCTAAAATATAAGTGATTTCCAGAAGGAAACCAAATCACAGTCATCAATAGATTAGAAATCCATTAAGTTATGTTGCTGATACAAGATTCCCTTAAGCAATGAAAAATAATTTTCTTTTTTTTTTTTAAGATTTTATTTATTTATTTGACAGACAGAGGTCACAAGTAGGCAGAGAGGCAGGCAGAGAGAGAGGAAGGGAAACAGGCTCCCTGCTGAGCGGAGAGGCCGATGCAGGGCTCGATTCCAGGACCCTGGAATCGTGACCTGGGCCGAAAGCAGAGGCTTTAACCCACTGAGCCACCCAGGCGCCCTGAAAAATAATTTTCTAAACAGATTTTGAATGTACCTCTGTTCAGTGAATTTTCCTATTTAAAGAAATATCATAGGCTCACATTAACAAAGATCCTAGAGCTTACCTAGGACTTCCAGGTCCTTCTCATTGATAATTCCACCAAGACTTGCAACAGAAGAGAAATTCCCCATTAGTTCATGAACTTTTATGCTTACAGAAATAGGTACCCTTTCTTGCAACTTTCAATAGACACCTTTAACGTATTTCCTCTGAATGAAGTAAATAATGACGAACTCCAAATTTCAGAAGGTCCTTAAAATATACTTGGCACAATGATTTAACAGTATGAGTCAGAGGCCTTTCCATATAAATATTTCATAGCTCTAAAGTGTCTGTAATGTTACTTCACTCATAAGTGGGCAATTAGATACGTATTGTCAAACAGAATGAGCATCAATCTTCCACTGCTTCTAAGTAATGGATGCTTTTTAATGTACTGTTATCTGCTAGTCACTCCCAGATGTATGAGAAGATTTTATGAGTATTATGTATTTTTTGGTTCTTAAGGATGGAAACTGTGGGAAAAAGAAACTAAAATACTCAACTAGTCCCTCCACCTGCAATGTTGTTACTCTTCTATCATCAATGCAAACTAAGAGAACCAGGAAAAAAGGGAAAGTAAATCAAATTGAAAATGAGAGAAACTATAAAATATATTTCCAGAGTTTACCAAAAAAAAAGGTGTATCCCATACATATAAGTGATTGAATGATTTACTATTATTTGATGACTAATAGAAAAAAACAAATTTAATTACAGTGAAAAGAAAGGAGTGTGGGGCATGAACAATTGGGTAGAAATGGTGCCTGCTGTAGGAAGATCTAGAAGGACGTAAGCACAATACACAACCCAGGCAGTGTGCTCTATGTCTCTCATCTGTATTTTCCTGTACATTTTGTCTTCATTCTCTTTCTTGCTAGAGACTACCCTTCTAAGCCCACATGGAAGAATACAGCAACCTTCAGGTCTAAAGTTCTCTAATTACATAAAGAGATGGAACCAATCTTGTTGTTTTCTTTCTCAATTCATCTGTCAGTCTCTGTACTCATCCTCCCCTCGCATGCCTCTGCCTTTTACTGAAATCTCTTACGTACTGAACTTCAGATGGCCTAGACTGAATCAGAAGTCTATTCATGACCTGGAGAATTGTGTCTGGCAGCAAAGATGTGACTGCAGAGGACCACCTTTGCTGACAGTTGCCGAGTGGCAAGGCTGAAAGATCAGACCAGCAGTATCTCCATCACAACCAGGACCTCACGAGCCATGCTATGCTTGCTAAACCATAAACAATATGTGTGTTTCAGAGACCTAAGACCTTCCTGGGAGACAGACTATATGTAAATAAGTTAAAATACCACTGAAAGATCCTAGAAAAATAACCAACATATATACCTCCTTATATTTCCTACCAACTAAAACACCCTGGACATTATGTGAAACAAATGTTAAGAAGACTATAAAAAGTAGAGGGAAAAAAGGTGAGCTGGAACATTGTGTCCCAAGGGAAAAAAGACTGGGAGTGCATGGAGTTTTTGCCTCAAATATCCTATACTTAGAGCTGAAGAAGCCCGCAACCCAGAAATGCCAACAGTCACCAAAACCAAAAAGACGTGGAAAAACACGTTCTCTCTAACCAAAACCAGGAAAGAGGAAACTTAGCTAAAGAGAAAATGTTTGGACAATAACTTCTCTAATCCAGTCAAATACCACAAGAAAAAAAGAAAAAATGATGGCTCACATCCACCTATGCCAGCAAAGTTGACTGGATAGTTAGACTTTCATTCTATTAGGAAGTACCCCAAATACCCACTGGTATTATGTCAGAGAAGACCAAATAGAGAGCCAGGACATTCATCACACATATGAGGTCTAGAATGCTCCCCTTAGATATAAATAGTAAGTTTAAATGTACAACGATCTATAAAACTTGGTAAAAAAAATAAAATAAAATCTTCAGCATTTCGGATAGGCAAAGTGTTTCCAGACTTGACACTAATAGTATGATACATAAAAGGAGAACAATTGATGAGTTGGACTTTATAAATATTTTAACAACTATTTATCCATAAACTCCACTAAGAGGGTGAAAAGGCATTCAACAGACTGTGAGAAAACATTTGCAAATGTTGTATACAGAAGAATAGTATCTAGAATATTGAATTTTCAAAATTCAAAAAACATAGTCTGAAAATGAACAAAAGACAAGAGATATTTTACCTACAATGATACACAGATTATAAATACCACATGAAGAAATGGTCAATATTATCAGCCAGTAGGTAAATACAAATGAAAAACATTATAGGAAACTACTATATACCTATCAGAATTGTTAAAACTTAAAAAAAAAAAAAGACAAAAACCTAATATTAGCCAGATGTAGAGCAAGAGGATCATTCATACATCACTGGTGGGAATGTGAATGGTACAACCAAGTTGGAAAATGGTCTGGCAATTTATTAAAAACAAAACAAAACAACAACAACAACAAAACCTCAAAACAAAACAAACAATCAAAAAAAAAAAAAAAACCTAAACTAAATATGCAACTAACATATGATCCAGCATTATAATCCTGGACATTTATCCTAGATAAAGACTTGTGATCACCAGAAAATCTCTGCCCAGAAGTTTAAAGAAACTTTCTTCTAAATTGCCTCAAACTGGAAATAATCCAGATGTTCAAAAGACAAATGGCTAAATAAACTATGATAGACCTATGCCATGGAGACTGCTCAGTAATAAAAAGAAAAAATTCGTACATGTTTATTGGACAAATTTTTTTAAAAAGTTATTCTGGATGAAAAAGGCAAATCCCAAAAGGTTACTTATTAAATGATTCCATTTATATAATATTCCTGAAATGATGAAATTACAGAAATGGAAAACAGATTACTGTTTGCTGGGGGTCAAGGTGGGTGTGGCTGTCAAAGAGCAACATGAGGGATCTTTGTGGCCACAGAATGTTGAGTCTTAACTATATCAATGTTATCAATGTCAGTATTTGGTCTTGGTATTATGCTACAGTGTTTTAGGATGTTACCGTTGGGAAAAACTAGGTAAATGGTACATAGGATCTCTAGATTATTATACCTGCATGTGAATCTACAATTATCTTAAAGTTAAAACACCAATAAAATCATCAGGAACCATACAAGGAGTAAAACAACTACCAAATAAATGAAACATAAATGCAAAGATTGAACATGTGACCTAATGTAGACAGACTGTTCTTTAGTGACCCACAAAAAGTAGAGACTGCACAGAGTCCTGAATTAGTCACTTAAAAAAAAGACAAGGAAAAATGAAATGCATTCCAGGTAGAGTAATACAGTGGCTAAAACATGGAAGCAGGGATACACGCAACTGTGGCAAAGGGTACTGGATCCACGAGTGTCAATGACTGGCAGATTAGATCATAAAATTAAGTGATTCAGGGGGCACCTGGGTCAGTCATTAGGCATCTGCCTTAGGCTCAGGTCATGATCCCTAGGTCCTGGGATCAAGCCCTACATTGGACTCCCTCTCCCACTCCCCCTGCTTGTGTTCTCTCTCTCACACAATTAAATAAATAAGTAAAATCCTTTTAAAAAATAAATACATAACATTAAGTAATTCAAGATAGCTTATTTTTCTGCCAGGATTCACCAAGTCAGGTGATGGAGTTCCAGTACTACATATCACTTCCCTCTCAAAGTCTAATTAATCACTTACCAAATGAGTCCTTTAACAGCTCATTCGCCTTCTAGAAAATTCTCTAAATCCCAGGTCTTCTCTGAAAGTCTCATTCAATAATACTTATAACCACATATGGTCTTTATCATTTTATCTTAAGACTATTATAGGCCCTGCAAGTATTAATTCTGTGGGTATAATTGGAACTTCCTTCTGACAAAATAAATCTTACTTTCTCACCTACTCCCAGTACTGCTCAATTAATTCATCTTTAGAGCTTCCCTCATTGTGGCAACTAGATTTTTTTTTTTAAATGCTAAAGAACCTTTTTTTTTTTAACATAATGGGTGAAGAACAGTTCTTCAAATATGCATATTTAAAATTTTGAAATGAGATGTTAAATGGGAATAAAATGTCCAGCATAGGGGATATAGCTAATCTTAACATAATAGGTTGTGTGGTGACAGATAGTTGCTGTATTTGTGGTAAGAGGGGCACCTGGGTGGATCAGTGGGTTAAGCCTCTGCCTTCAGCACAGGTCCTGATCTCAGGGTCCTGGGATCAAGACCCTGCAGTGGGCTCTCTGCTCAGCAGGGACCCTACTTGCCCCTTCCCTACTTGTGATCTCTCTTTCTCTCTGTCAAATAAATAAAGAGATGTCTTAAAAAATTAAAAAAAAATAAAGTGTGTCTTTGTGGTGAGCACAGCATAGTAACATGTAGACTTGTGGAATCATTGTGTTGTGAACCTGCAATGTAACACTGCGTGTCAACTATACTTCAATTAAAAAAAAAAAAACAACAAGATGTTAAGAATCTATCACATAAACAGAACTTTGAAATAGATGAAGCATTTGGCTGGGTTTGAAATCCTGCTAACACACCTCATTTTGAAAAGAAAGATTTTCCTGAATTCAACAAAAGTAACATCTGTGGATGTCCCTGAGATACACTTATTTCTAGTCATTTTTATTTCTCACCAAATAGCTTTAATCATAACTACTTATAGAGCATCAATAATATTATTGAAATATGTTGTTAATCTCATAACCAGATAGCATCCAGTTATATGACATTACATTGTTTCATTAGTTTATTGTTTCCAGTCACTGGCTGAGTTGTTAGCTTTTTAAAAAGTGAAATGGTGTTAAAAAAAAAACAAAAAACACTTTTCAACTACTATAATTATCCCTTATATCTAAATATTAAATGTAAATTCTCAAAGTGTTATTCATTGATACTGTTTTGTTTCACCTCCAAACAACAGTTTTATCAGGAAAGAATTAGTCATCAAGTTTGACAGGTGAGTAATGGATAAAGACACTGAGAGACATTTTGTGAGTTTCTGAGGGTTCACACCTAATGTCAGACTTGGGATAAAAAACCACAGTCTTATAAAGTAGATGGAGTGGGGACACCTGGGTGCCCCAGTCAGTTAAATATCTGCCTTCTGCTCATGTCAGGACTCCAGGGTCCCTGGATCCAGCCCAGGGAGTCTGTTCACTCCTCTCCCTCTGCCATTCCTCCAGTTTGTGTGAGCATTCTATCTCTCTCCCTCTCTGACAAATAAGTAAATGAAATCTTAAAAAAAAAAAAAAAATAGCAAACTGGCATTTGATTATCTACCATGCCACTAGAACCCAGTTTTGTCTCATTTTATCAAGGAAAAAGCCCAGAGAGCTCATGTTCCATCTACTCACACATATAGAATTTGAGGATCAGAGGGACAAGTTAATTTACCTAAAAGTAACCCTTCTAATATGAGAGCTGGGATTGGAATTTACATTTTCTGACTTCCAGTTCCACACACATCCTTCCCACCTCTAACTGTAAATAGTAACATTATTTTATGTGTATTAAACATTATTTTATGTGTATTAAACATATGATATATAGAAAGAATTGGTCTGTTTTTTTTTAAGTTGAGTATAATTAATATAAAATACCTATTAGTTTCAGGTGTACAATCTAGTGACTCAGTATTTTTATATATTGTGAAATGATCCCTGTCATAAGTCTAGTTACCATCTTTCACTATGCCAAGTTATTAAAATAGTTTGACTATTCTCTATGCTGTACATTACATTCCTGTGACTTATGTTATAGCTGAAAGTTGCAACTTTTAATTCCGTTCACCTAGGTTGCTCACACCCAACCCCTCCCTTCTGTTAACCATTTCCTTTATCAGTCTGTTTTGTTTGTTCTTTTGTTTAAATTCTACATAAGTGAAATCAAATAGTATGTCTTTCTCTGACTTATTTTACTTAGCATAATATCCTTCATGTCCAACCAAGCTGTCACATATGGCAAGATTTCACTTTTTATGGCTAATATTCCATTGTTACACACACCACATCTTTATCCATCATTATCCATTCATCTATCAGTGGACACTTAAATAATTCTATATCTTGGCTATTGCATATAGTGCTGCAATGAACAGAGGGGTGCATATAGTTCCTCCAATTAGTGCTTCTTCTTTTTTTTTTTTTTTTTCCCCAGGTACATACCCAGAAGTGAAATAGCTGGGTCATGTGGCAGTTCTGTTCTAGTCCAATTTCTGTATCTATGTAGGTCTTCTTTGGGAAAATGTTCAAGCTTTTTTTTTTTTTTTTTAAGACAGAGAACACACACAAAGGGAGAAGAAGAGAGAGGGAGGAGCAGATTCCCTGCTAAGCAGGGAGCCTGACTGTGGACTTGATCCCAGGATCCCTGGGATCATAGCCCTAGCCAAAGGTTGATATGTAACCAACTGGGCCACCCAGGCAACCCCCGGCTCCCCTCCCGTCCATTTTGCTATTGAGTGGTATATTTTCTTTAAATACTTCGGATATTAAACCTTTATCAGATGTATGATTTTGCAAATATCTTCTTCCATTTAGTAGGTTGAATTTTTGTGTTGATTTCCCTATGCTGTGCAAAAGGTTTTATAGATTGAATGCACTCTTATTCAACTCTTTTAGCTTTTGCTGCTCTTGTCTGGGAAGATTGATCCAAAGAAATACTGCTAAGAGCAGTGTCGAAGAGCTTACTGCCTATGTTTTCTTCCAGAAGTTTTATGGTTTCAGGTCTTAAGTTCAAGTCTTTAATCTGTTTTTTAATTTATTTTGTATATGGTATAAGATAGTGGTGCAGTTTCATTCTTTTACATTTGGCTGTCCAGTTTTCCCAATGCCAGTTATTGAAAAACCATCCTTTTCCCATTGTATATTCTTGCCTCCTTTGTCATAGATTAATTGACCGTATATGTACAGGATTATTTCTGGACTCTCCATTCTATTCCCTTGATTTATAGGTCTGTTTTCATGCTAGTAGCGTACTGTTTTGAGTGATTTTTAATGACTATTGTTTTGTCACCTGCAAAGAACCTTTGTCCTAAGGTAATAGGAATGCCCCATTTCAATCAGAAGACTCTCCCAACATTTCTTCTTTTTAACTGGAGCTGGGAGAGAAAAGCCTCTTCTTCCTTGATCATGAAACTATAAGATTATGAGCCTGGGATTAGGCAGCCAGCTCTCCTGTATCATGGAGAATTTTTGTCTCATGCAACAAAGAAAAAATTGAGAGAAAACAGATTTAGAGGAAACACTATTGTTTTAAAATCCCTGTTTCCAAATATCCCTAAAGACAGACTATATAGGCTATAGTTTTGATAGGTTAACCACTCCTTATTTTTTTGCTTTGTTTTGTTTCACTTAAAGATAGCTTTGTTAATAAAGATACAAAAAAAAAAAACCACATTGTTTCATTCAAACTTAAAGCCAAACATAAGATAATTCATTCGTTCATTCATTATTACTTAAGTCTTATGCATCAGGTGCCTCTCCAGGTGCTGACAGAAGAGTGAAACATATCAGGCCAAGTGCCTTGTCCTTGCTCTCATTATAAGGTGAAGAAATTAAGGCACAGAGAATTGGTCTTACCCAAAGGTTTGGCTTTAGTTAATGGCAAAGCAAGAAACAGAAACCAGGTTTGTCCAAGGTTCAGAGTTCATGTTCTCACTGTTTGAGAATCATAATGAGGGGTGCCTGGGTAGCTTGGTGGGTTAAAGCCTCTGCCTTCGGCTCAGGTCATGATCCCAGGTCCTGGGATGGAGCCCCGCATCAGGCTCTCTGCTCAGCAGGGAGCCCGCTTCCCCCTTTCTCTGTCTCTGCCTGCCTCTCTGCCTACTTGTGATCTCTGTCAAAAAAAAAAAAAAAAATACATAAAATCTTTAAAAAAGAAAAAAAGAAAAAAAAAAGAGAATCGTAATGAGACCAGTTTCTCCCTTCCATTTAACCTCCATTTGAACCTAAATGTTCATTAAACTTTATTCATGGCTACTTAAAATAGGAATATTACATAGGTTGGGGAAAAGTATCTAGTTCTGAAATTTATCAACTGAATGCTATCTTCTTTTCTAAGTCTAAGATAGATGGAATTAAGAGAAAATTGATCCTCAGGGAAGTCACTCTGAGGACATTATCCCATATTGAAGTTTATATCTTATAGGACTGTATTATCTCCCAGGTTGATAAATGTGTAACATATATTTCAGATTCTTTATCTAAGTTTAGAAAACTAACCTTGCTGAGAGAGATCTTAGTGTATTCCATTTGGCAGCCAAACTTACAGACTTTTCTTTTCTTTTTTTTTTTTAAGATTTTATTTATTTATTTGAGAGGGGGATATATATATATATATAGAGAGAGAGAGAGAGAGAGAGAGAGAGAGCGTGTGCGCGCCAGGGCAGGGGAAGGAAGAAGCAGAATCCCTGCTGATCAGGAAGCCCAGTGTGAGGATGGATCTCAGGATATTGGGATCAGGACCTGAGTTGAAGTCAGATGCCAAAGAGATGAAGTTTGGTAAAATAGGGAATTTGAAATGTTTTGTGAATACACGGTCGTATAAAAAAGACTTGGTTATCAGACACCTTCTGAAAGTGTGAAACCAGCAAGAGAGATGCATCATCAAATGCAGAAGAATGAGAAGAGAGAAGAGAAAGATAATCTCAGAAAGATGGATAGATGGAACTGGTCAGTGAAAGCTACTACCAGAGGGGTATCCAAAAGCTTATTATGAATTGGTAATATCTAGTATTTCAAATTAAGTTTTAGTGCATGTCTGTACTGTAAACCTCTCTTTAGAGATTTTCATTTCTGGGAGTGAAGTAGAAGCATTATCCTATAACAAATCTTACTAGAAAAATCATAAAAATTCAGGATAATATATAGTAAAGATATTTCTAAGTTTGTTGTTGTATTTTCAAGAAAGCGAAGGAAATCTTCAGGGGCTAAAATCAAAGAAGAGACTGTAGCACAGAGCAAGACTACATTAAGTAGCTTAAACTTGTGTGGTAATCTAAGTGACCCAACAGTTTCAGGTTTACTGGCTATGTAGAGATAATGAGTCAGGGTCTTAGACTTCTGTAAAACAGATTTGGAACTGATATCCTTCACAGAGCCTCATCCTTGAAGGTTTCAATGACAAAGTTAAATAAAACACAATTCTACTAAGAGAAAAAGAAGTTGAGCCTTAAAACCAAGCAGAAAACAAAAAAAATGTTTCCCCTAAAAAGTATTAAGTATTTTCTCTAATCAGTCACCAGTGTTGAATTTATATTCCCTGAAAATTCTATAAAAATTGCTATGGTGGTTTTAAAATATAAAAAATACCCACAGATCTGTGGGTATCTCCTCCTTCAGAAGGTGGAGTTAATCCCCTTCCCTTGGATGTGGGCTGGAGTTAATGACTTACTCATAACAAACAGAATATGGGAAAAGGGTAATGTGTGGCTCTGACACTACACCATGAAACGCATTGCAGCCTCCTCCTTGTTCTCTCTTTTGAGTCAGTCACTGTGGGGTAATCTGCCATGTTGTAGAGACACAAACTATCTTATGAGGAGGTTCATGTGAAAACAAACAGAAACATCCTGCCAAAAATAAGCAAGAATTGGAGGCCTTCTGTTGTTATATCTAGAGCAGCGAGACTGACTTAGCCTAAGTCACTGCCAATATCCCATGAATAAGCCACCTTGAAAGTAGATCCTGTAGCCTTACGCATGTCTTTAGAAGACTGAATTTTGACCAATATTTTGTACTTCTTTATACTGTAACTTCACGAGAGATCCTGAATCAAAATCACCTGGCTAAACCTCTTCTGGAATCCTGACCCACAACAGGTATCTCAGAATGTCCCAATAAATATTTATCATTTTAAGCCTCTACAATCGAAGGTAATTTGGCACAGAAAAAAAGAACATGCAGTCTCATGAAGAATTTAAATGAAAACCTTATGAAAAGCAGAAAATGCTACCCACCCCTACACCCCTTCAGAAGCTCATGTCCTAATCCCTGGAAACTGAATATATCACCTGAACTGGTAAAGAGGAATTAAGGTTGCAGATGAAATTAAGGTTGCTAATTAGCTAACAATAAAACAGATAAATTATCCGGTGGAATCTGAGTGGACTTAATATAATCAGAAAGTTTTTAAAAGTGGGAGGAGAGAGAGAAGATGTCAGAGTGATATAATATGAGGGGCACTCAAGATGCTTTGTTGGCTTTGAAGGTAGAAGAGGGTCATGAGCCAGTAAGTGAAGACAGACTTTAGAAGCAGGGGGAAAAAAGGAACCATTCTCCCCTGCAGCCTCTAGAAAGGCAGGCAGCCGCAAAGGGCACTTTGTTTATAGTCTAGGGAGACCGGAGTCACAACTTCTGACCTATAGACTGTAAGATAATAAATTTGTATACCTTAGTCACTATATTTTGGCAATCTGTTACATTAGTCACACAAAACGAATACAAAGCCACAAACAAAAATCAATAGTGGAGGAATTGTAAATCTAAATCTAAATGTCAAAGGTAGAACATGGGGGAAAAAACAGAACAAAACAACTAACTTTTGGAATACAAAACAGAGTATCTTTAAAATCTGGATCTAGGCACAAGTTTCTTAAAATTAGAAAAGCACTGGTTAATAGAGAGAAACATAATAAATGTGAATAAGTAAACATTATGGTCATCGTTTTAAATGCCATCAAAAATAAAAGGTGAACCATAGATTTGATGAAGATATTTTGTGGTATATATATTCTAAGGATTTGACATAGATAAATATCTTCTACATTAAAAAGATACAAACAACCCATAGAAAAAAGGTTAAATATATATATTTTTTCATTTTTATTGAGGTAAAGCTGACATAAAAAGCTATACATATATAATATACACACTTTGATAAATTGAAGTATACACCTATGAAACTGTCACTTATAGGATAAGTTATAGGATCACTTATAGGATAAGGAAGCAGTGCCTTCCTTATCCCCTCAAGAAGTTTTGTCTTCCTTTTTATAAGAATATTTAACATAAGTTCTGTCCTTTTAGCAAATTTCAGTATACAGCACACTACTATTAATTATATTCACTATGCTGTTTGCAGATCTCTAGGACTCATTCATATCATGTAAGTGAAACTGGATAAAACTTCCCCAATTTCCTTTCCCCCCAGCCACTGGTAGCCACCACTCTCCTCTCTGCTTCTATGAACTCAACTATTTCAGATTCCTATATAAGTAGAATCCTGGGGAATTTAGTCTGTGTCTGGCTATTTCACGCAGCATAATGTCTTCTAAGTTCATCCATACTGTGTAGCAAATAGCAAGATTTCTTCCTTTGTAAAGGCTGATTAGTATTTCATTATATGTATATACCACATTATCCATTCATTTGTTGATGGACATTTAGGTTGCTCTCAAATCTTTGCTAATGTAAATAATGCAGCAATGAGCATGGGAGGGCAGATATTTCTTCAAGCTCCTCTTCAAATTCTCATTTTTGGTACATACTCAGAGATGGAATTGCAGAGACATTTTTGTATGTGATTTTACATTTTTTTGAGGACCTCCATACTATTTTCCACAGTCCTTGTATTAATTTACCTTCCAAAATAGTTTACAGATGATGACAAATTTGTCAATAACCATTAGTCATCAGAGGAGAGCAAATTAAAGCCATAATCCAAGACTACTCCACAGCCATCAGAAGGACTAAACTGAAGGACTGATACTCACTTTTGTGAAAACATACAGCTGACGAGGGCACCTGGGTGGCTCAGTGGGTTAAGCCGCTGCCTTCGGCTCAGGTCATGATCTCAGGGTCCTGGGATCGAGTCCCGCATCAGGCTCTCTGCCCAGCAGGGAGCCTGTTTCCTCCTCTCTCTCTCTGCCTGCCTCTCTGCCTACTTGTGATCTCTCTCTGTCGAATAAATAAATAAAATCTTTAAAAAAAAAAAAAACATACAGCTGACGAATGAATGTGTAATTTGATATAACCACTTTGGGAACCTATTTGGCAATATCTACTAATTATGAACATGTGCACGTTTTATGTTTCAACAATTCCATTCACAAGTATTATCCAACAGAAGTGTATGCATGTGTTCTCCACAATACTCGTGCACAAGTATTCATAGCTATGTTATTCATCATATGCAAAAACTGGAAAAAAAATTTCCATAAGCAAAGAAATGCATAAATGGTATTTGACACTTTGAATACTATATATCAGTGACATTACTACACATAATAACATGGATATCATAAATGTAATCTGAGCAAGGAGGCCTAAAGCGAGAGCATCCCTGGCATGTTCCCATTCATTTAAAGCTTAAAATCATCACAAAGTTTTGAAAGTTAGTCAGTACAGATCTATGATTTTAGAGAGACACAGTTGTCATCATTTATGGGTGGGAGACAAAGAGAAGACAAAGTGACTAGCAGAGAGTACAAAGGGGTTTTTTTGTGAGCACTGCTAATATTCTATTTCTTGATCAAGGTAATAATTATATGAATGTAGTCACTTTCTTTCCTACATGTATTTTGTGATCTAATAAAGTCCTGAGAAACATTTTAAATTATCTCAGTTTCTCAATAAAGAGTCTTAGTAGAGAAAAAGAAAACTACCTTACCTCGTTAAAAATAATTAACAAAATCTGTGTAAGCCCCAAAGTCAAAACTTTCACTTTGAGATTACAAAGAAAGAAAACCCACTATACCAATCCTACTTAATACTGAACCAAAGATATAACCAAGGTAGTAATGTAAGGACAAAAATATAAGGATTCAGATAGAAGGCATAACTGTTAGTACTTAGAGAATTTATGATGAGAGCCTAGATACAAAAAATCAAGAAGATAACTAGAAAACTGTTAGAAGCAATAAATTCTTCAAGTTGCTAGATTTAAAATCAACATAAAGGGATGCCTGGGTGACTCCATCAGTTCAGCACCTGCCTTTAGCTCAGATCATGATCCCAGGATCCTGGGATGGAGCCCTGAGTTGGGCTCCCTGCCCAGTGGGGAGTCTGCCTCTCCCCTACTCTTGTTCTCCTCTCACTTTTATAGAGGAAATAACGATCCATTAAAATTTAATATAGTTGTGAAGAAAAAACAAGGTGAGTGCTTCCAAATATATTTCCAAATATCAAGAATTATTCCAGGGGTACCCAGCTGGCTCAGATGGTTAGGCGTCTGCCTTTGGCTCAGGTCATGATCCTAGGGTCCTGGGATCCAGCCCACATCAGGCTTCCTGCTCAGGAGGGAGTCTGCTTCTCCCTCTGCCCCTCCTCCCTGCTTGTGCTCTCTGTCACGCACTCTCTCTATCCCTTGCAAATAAATAAAATCTTTTAAAAAAATGAATTTCTCTAAAACTATATGAACTGAGAATACTTATCTCTGACATAGAGATATCAATATGACAGGGAGTTCAGGAAAGTATTACAAATAGATGAATTTAACATACGAGAGGTGTTATATATTGTACAAATGATACATATCATTGGAAAATGAGTAAGTTTATAAAAACATTCAATAAATGGTTTTGAGAAATTCACTTATCTAATTATAAAAATAATGTTATCCTTTTAAGCATCATATATTAACATCATTTACATGGATACATTGTATCAACATAATGACTAAACTGAGAAAATAAGGGGCGCCTGGGTGGCTCAGTTGTTAGGCATCTGCCTTTCGCTCAGGTCATGATCCCAGGGTCCTGGGATCAAGCCCCACATTGGGCTTCCTGCTCTGCTGGAAGCCTGCTTCTCCCTCTCACACTCTCCCTGCTTGTGTTCCCTCTCTCGCTTTATCTTTTTCTGTCAAATAAATAAATAAAATCTTTAAAAAAAAATTGAGAAAATAATTAAAACAGACTGCAAAAATACTTGCCACATAATATCCCATTTATATCAAACTTGATATCTGCAAAATAATTGTATAGTGATGCACACGTAAACAGCAAAATTATAAAGAGATGGCATGGGACATAAAGGTATGTGGCTGCTGGGGAGGGTAGTTGACTTAGTCCTTAATTGCCTAGTCTGTCACCATATGCAGAAATTAGATTGGACATATATTTGGAAAGGTTAGTAAATTTAGGAAAAACATAGGTTTAGAGATTATTTATAGAACTCATTCTATTATTCTAATCCAATTATTTAGTAGTTCAAAAATGTGAATATCCCAGTAAGTCCCAACTCTTAATAGCTTTTGTAGTGTCTTCTATTATTGTTGATTGTTTACCCAGTATTAGTTTCTACATTCTCTCTTCAAAAAAGAATCTTTTGTTTTTTTTTTCAATCACTCTTCCTTCAAGGAATTCAGGAGTAAATCATGGTAATGCTTGGCTAATCAAGAGATTCTGAGTCATCCTTCTAGGTTCAGAGCAGGAAGGATCACGTGATTCTAGCCAATGAGATATAAGAGGGTCTTTCCTAAGACACTCTGTACTGGCAAGTAGTTTCATTGTAAGGAGAGCTTGAAAATTTACTTCTAACTATTTCACTATGAGGAAGATGGAGCCAGCATGGGGTTTATACTAGATTAGGATATCAGAAATTAAAATAAATTGTTTAGTGATACTCTTAAGCTGATCAGTTAAGCAACCCTGGAACCACACTGTCTTTGAACTTTTGATTATATTAGTTACCCTTATTAAGCCATTTGGGCATTAGTTTTCATTACTTACACGATAAGTTATAAACAGTGTCGGAGTAAATGAAATATACTGGATTGCCACCAAGATGGCCTTAATGTCCTCTCCAGCTTGACTAAACGTCAGATGGGTTTTTCCTCACTATAGCCCACAGACTTCCTTTTCTTTATTGAATTTAGAAAACTTACAATTGGGCGCCTGGGTGGCTCAGTGGGTTAAGCCGCTGCCTTCGGCTCAGGTCATGATCTCAGAGTCCTGGGATCGAGTCCCGCATCAGGCTCTCTGCTCAGCAGGGAGCCTGCTTCCTCCTCTCTCTCTCTGGCTGCCTCTCTGCCTACTTGTGATCTCTGTCTGTCAAATAAATAAATAAAATCTTTAAAAAAAAAAAAAAAAAAAAGAAAACTTACAATTATAATCCTTTCTCTGCCCTTTTGCAATAAAAACCTTCCCCCAGCCTCTTGCCAGTTTTACACCCCAGGAACATCTCTCTCAAGGACCTAAGAGCCATCCTTTGTAATGTAATCATCAAAAAAAGGTAACACCCCCATCTCCCAGTTTCTGTAGGAGTACAGATACCAAAGGTGGACAAGAGATACTTAGCAGATACAGATGATTTAATCACATTTACCCCAATCCTCACTAATAACCTACTTTTTTGCTAGCTGTTTTCTGGGTTTAATAACTATCCCACCTTTTGTTTGAGGGAGGAATTTAATCTCTCCTAATGCAGTAAAGTCTTAAATTAAGTCTTTCTTGCCTATATAACTTGTCTAGCAGTGTTTCCTATGATGCAATGCAGTAAGAAAAAAAAAAAAGCTAAACTGCTTTTAGACTTGGAAGTCAACAACAGATTTAAATTATAGTTGCAAATAAAAAGTTTCCAAAATGTTTTATTGTTTCCAATGTCAGATGCTCTAATTTAGTTAGAATAGAGAATATCAAAAATAAATAATTGTCCTAAGAAACTTATAACTTATGTGGGGATGGGGAAAGTGGAATTTAAGGCAAGCAAATAATATTAAGAGTGAATTGATCTTAGACCCTAAGTTAAATAAGAAAGATGGGGAAGTAGGGATCATATCTCACTAGAATTTAAGGACTTCCTTTAAAATATAAATCCCCTATAAAAGGACATTTGAGGTAACCCAAGGAAGGGAGAAGATATTCGCAAATGACACTACAGATAAAGGGCTGATATCCAAGACCTATAAAGAACTCCTCAAACTCAACACACACAAAACAGATAATCATGTCAAAAAATGGGCAGAAGACATGAACAGACACTTCTCCAAAGAAGACATACAAATGGTTAACAGACACATGAGAAAATGTCCATCATCTTTAGCCATCAGGGAGATTCAAATCAAAACCACACTGAGATCCCACCTTACACCAGTTAGAATGGCCAAAATAAACAAGACAGTAAACAACATGTGTAGGAGAGGATGTGGAGAAAGGGGAACCCTCTTACACTATTGGTGGGAATACAAGTGAGTGCAGCCACTTTGGACAACAGTGTGGATATTCCTTAAGAAATTAAAAACAGAGCTTCCCTATGACCCTGCAATTGCACTACTGGGTATTTACCCCGAAGATACAGATGTAGTGAAAGAAGAGACATTTGTACCCAATATTCATGGCAGCAATGGCCACAGTCGCCAAACTATGGAAAGACCAAAGATGCCCTTCAATGGATGAATGGATAAAGAAGACAGGGTCCATATATACAACGGAATATTACGCCTCCATCAGAAAGGATGAATACCCAACTTTTGTATCAACATGGACAGGACTGGAAGAGGTTATGCTGGGTGAAATAAGTCAAGCAGAGAGAGTCAATTATCATATGGTTCACTTACTTGTGGAGCATAAGGAATAACATGGAAGACATTGGGAGATGGAGAGGAGAAGTGAGTTAGGGGAAATAGGAGGGGGAGATAAACCATGAGAAACTGTGGACTCTGAGAAACAAACTGAGGGTTTTGGAGGGGGAGTGTGTGGGGGGGGTGAGCCTAGTGGTGGGTATTAAGGAGGACACGTATTGCATGGAGCACTGGGTGTGGTGCATAAACAATGAATTCTGGAAAGAAATAAAATTTCTGAAAAGAAATTAAATTAAATTAAAAAAAAAAAAAGGACATTTGAAATGCTCTACCCTATAAAGCCATAGGGGACAGGGAGCACCGGAGAGGTATGCAACCCTGTATCAAGCCTTAGGAGGAACTAAAATACCCTTATAGCCGGGGAACAAGATAAAGCAGTTCTTAGCAGGATTCTAAGTTTCAGGTGTTTGACTTTGAGCAAATGCCTTTTTATCTTGAAGCTTCAATTTCTGTTTCTCTAAAACAAGGGATTTAGACTGGATAATTATAGAGGTACCTTTCAGTTAAAAAAAATACACTATTTTATAATACATGGATAGTTCAATTAGGTAAGAAATTATGCATCTCTTAATACTTGCTTTAACTCATCTGAACTATTACATAATTTATAAACATGCATTCATCAAATAGGACAACTTTTGAAACAAACAACAACAACAACAAAAGACTTTTTTGTAGTCTAATAGCAAAGTGGCACCACATTTGGCTTCATGGCTCATTGGGTCTGAACAGCCTAAGATATTTTTACTCATCTAGTCTAGCCAATTCCTCTTTGTTAAAAGTCAGTGAAGTGGTGTCCCTTGGTACTGGAGTTGGAGCCAAGTGGTTCTCTTAGTTGTGAATTCTGCAAAAGAAAACCTGTGTCCGGCTGGAAATGGGGTAGGAAGAATAATTCTAATTCCCACTTATTAAAATAACAATGCCATTTCCAGTGTAGGAGGTCCTAGAGAAAGTAATGGAGGACACATATTCAGCTTTGTGTATATTTGCTGAGTATTCATGAGTGCAATTAACTAATTTGGGTATTAAGTACTTGTCCCTTAAATGGAGCCTAAAAACAGCCCTTGAAATTTGGCATCTCAAAAATGATTGTAGGCAGAAACGTGTCCTCACAAAGGCAATATCTGGTTGTTTTTTAAAGCTTAGCTCCTAAAATCAAGCTGAGTGAGTGGATTTCACTGTCAATAGTGTAAAGTTTTTTAATCCTCCCACTAGAAATGCATTTATTAATGATCTCTGGCATCTTTACATAATTAACTCCCTGTTTAACCACATAGTCCTTTGAAATTCTGAAGGATGGACAATATTTGCTTTTTATAGCTTACTGAATTCACACTGTCTAGGGAAAATAATTTCAGCATCAAAAAATAAATAAACGATGACATGTCATATTATATATAAATTTGTATCTATTAACGTTCCACAAATACAGTGTCATGCTCTGGAATGAGTCTTGATACGTGAAGGTATTCAGATTTAGAACTTAATCATATCTGATGTATCCTCACTATTCTTTTGGCTTCTCTCTTGTTGTAAAGGTAATATTTATGATGAAACTGTCAGAAAGGGGAAGAATTTTCTCAGTTGATGTTTCATTATAAATGCAACCAAGCACCCTGTTTCCTTGCACATGGGAAAACATTCAATAACAATGCAACTGCAGTGAACTCAGAAGAATGCCCAACTAGGCGGTCAAAAAATGCAGTCTTTCACTAAATGGCACTTTGGCAAACCTCCAGGAGTCTCACTTCCTTATTCATAAAAACTAGAACGAAAGCAAAATAATTTACATCCTTATGGCACCATACTATTGCTAAGATATGAGGAGTGCAAATGGTGTCATTATTATTATTATCATCATCATTATTATGATTAGAATGACTTTTTGTTTCAGTGTGTGAAACTTGGTGACTGGGAAAACTAGTTTGAACTGTGTACAATTTTTTTAGGCTCTGTAATAATTTTGTTAGGTTAAGTTACTATGGTAATGAACCTGTACTGAAGAGAGAGGGCCAACTTGGGAAGGTGATGTTAAGTAAAGGGTAACATTAGTCATTCTGTACAAAAGGCTTTATTTCTTCACTTAAAAACGTAATTAAGAACTCAAACTTAACAAAATGAGTGAAGGTGAGGAATGAATACATCTCAAGAGTCCCTCATTTTGAGACCCTGTAAAATGGGAAAAGATCAGTGACCAAAGCTAGCTAGGGATGATTTTAAACCTGATCTTAATGTGTTAGTTAGAATATGCTTATTTGTGAAATCTTGGGTTCTTTAGTATCTGGTTAAAATATTTCTGACAGGGCCTGGCTACCCCAGTTACATCACCTTCCTCCCAGAGACCAATAAATTAACAAAAAAGGGGGAAAAAAATCAAACTCCAAGAAAGTGATACTTAGTGGTTTGAACTTAGGGCCACCAGGAGGAGATCCCTCATGGCACTGTATGTGTGTACACAATGCAAGAACTATAGGTTTAAGAGAATTATAACTTCTTCTTCAGCAAGTCAATTTCTCTAATTTGAGCCCCCATTTTTTTTTTCATTTGAGAATGCAATAAATGCATTACTCTGATAATGCTGAACTTTTACTTTCAACATCATTAAAACTTGAACCACAGGCAGAATTCCAAAACAGAAACTAGTTAAAAAATCATGGGTGAGATTCAAGAATCCTGACTTTCTAAGGCAAGTTCCAATGTATTCAAGAAACAGATAATCCTTTATATATATATATATTCTAAAAATGTTAAAGAGAGGGAAGATTACCAGAAGTTATCTTATGAAACTAGTAGGGCACTGATACTAAAACCATAGAAGGAGAACATGAGAAAGGAATACTATAGGCAAATATTTTGAGCATAACTACAAAAATTCTAATATCCACCACTATATTAATACACGTATATATGGGTTTTATATATGCTTATATACATGTACACACAAAAAATATGATTTATAAAAATATGGTTTATATTCATTAAGATTTTATTTTATTTATTTGCCAGAGAGAGAGAACACACTAACAGGCAGAGAGGCAGGCAGAGGGAGAAGAAGGCTCCCCTCTGGGCAGAGGGACTGATTTGGGGCTCCATCCTAAGACTCTGGGATCAGGAACTGAGCTGAAGGCAGATGTTTAATTGCCTGAGCTACCCAGGTGCCCTATGGTTTATATTGTTAAAAAGAAAAACAAACAAACAAACAAACAAAAAAACCAAAAACAAAGCCACAGACCCAAGGTGGAGTCCCTTGGCCCCAGAACAGCAAACCACGACCTAATTGCAGTTTCAAACTCTCTGGGAGTGGCATTTTGTGGTCCAGCACTAACGAGGTAATCTGTCACAGGGGTTCTGCATCACTCAAAGGAGGCTGAGGTAATCTACCTAATAGGACCTCTGCCTTTCCCCTAAGGGAAGGTGACCTTGCCTGAAACAATCCTTTCTCATTTGCTATAACGTCTGGTCCCACCCTCCTTCTAACAGATCAGTATTGTACAACTGCTAAAGCTTCCCTCTACTTGTTGGACAGGGTGCTGCCCAATTCTTGAGTCTGAATTTTGTTTAACAATGCCAAAATAAAAAGCCTTCAGTAAACACTTTGTCGGTAACCTTGAGAGTGAGGGAAGCAGGCTTTCTCAATCACTGTTGGTGGTAGTATAAAGAGGTACCATCTATGGCACAAGATTTGTCAATATGTAATTCTAAATGCATTACCCCTTTCAGTTTTTCCCTTTGTCTATCCTCATGCATATGTTGACTACGAAGGGTTCGAGGATGAGATGCCTCAGAATGTGCCACTTTGGGGAAAGATTATTTTCAGTTAAAAGGACTCAAAACCCAGCAGATGCAATAAAAGCTCTCTGCCTCTCTCATAACTGCCTACATTTACATTGGAAAGGAGGGCCTGCTCCAGGAAGAGAGCTATTAACAGGTTCTCCTTTACCTAAGGGACTTATCTGCATAATTGCACCAACTTTGTTTTTCCAAGCATTTCCTTTCACTTTCTTGCTAATGGTCTTTCTCCCTTTTGTGTCTTCAGGCCCCTCCCCTCTCCTTAGCTCTTATAATAAGCTTCAAGTTCGCTCATTGTCTTTGCAATCTTATGTCTGTGTGAATTACTCTTAGGTAGGCCTATTAAATTTTATTTTCTCCTGCTAATATGTCTCATATCAATTTGATTCTACGTCCAGCTGGAAGGACCATAGGGCAGAGGAAGGTCTTCCTCCCCTGAAATTATGTATGAATAACCATAACCACTGCAGCGCTACCTGGGATTGCACAAGACTGAAACACACTAAATGTCTTTCTGAAAAAGAATGGTCAAGTAAATCATTACGTATCTAATAGAATTCTACAAAACTAGTCAAATAAATCAAAGAAAAATTAGATGCATGTATATAAAAAAATTTCTCTATATATTGTGAACTGAAAGCAAAATGCATTACAGTAGAAGGCACAGTTGTAATTCTTTGTGTAAAAAAAAAAAATTCCCACGACTTACATTTGAAAACAGATAATCTTTGAAGATAAAATTATTAATACTGTTTGTTTCCTGGGAGAAGACCTATGTAGCTAGAGAAAGGAGATGGAGTATCATGCCTTTTTATTTTCTGCATTTCTGATGCTTTGACTTCTGGACCTTGCAAACTCTGCAGACTGCCCCTGAAAGGCTAGAGATAGTAAATGTCCCTCCTATGAGCAGTCCTTTCATATGCAAACCAACCAAGCCAGAGGTGTACCCTAACCATCTACTTTATCAGACTTTTAAATTCTGGACAGATATCCCTCTGTTCTAATTACCTCAGTACAAAGTACCATGCAACTACGGATACCCCTTTACTCCAGAACCCCCTGACATTATGCAAACTAGCCGGTTCTAAATCTGTTTACCCTACCTCTTCTGTTTTCCTGTTCCTCCTTGTACCCTGCTCCTCCGGATGTGAAACCGTATTAAAGGCTCTTGTGCATCTTTTCCCCTTCTTCCCTTTGCCCCCTGGCCACTCTGGTGCTTCCCGCCATGTGGCCATGTGGGAAGTAACATGGCCTCCTTTTGAATAACAAACTATCATTTTAATGTCCATATTCTCCTGATCTGTTGGCCTTACCAGAGAAGTCTGGTAATAATAAAACCTGCATTGTAAAGCAGCATGGGTGTTGGGGAACATCATCAAAAAGATGTGACCACTGACTGACCTGGGAGCTGGACCCGGGCAATCAGAGGCTCCTCACCCCCTCCCCTATCCTTGAAACATGGGTTCTGCTGGCCCTTCCAGTTCCCAGAGCCTGCTCCAAGGACACAGCCTTGAGATGGTGATACGTTGTTGAAAGCACCCGCATAGTATATGTGACTGAACCAGTTAGGGCCTCTATATCAACTTCTAAGATTTGGAAGGCAAGTACAAGGATCCATTTCATCTTGCTGCTTACCAAGGTAAGCCTCATATATAAGTTCCCTTTGCTCTTTTTTTTTTAAAATAAATTAATTTATTTATTCAGAAAAACAGTATTCATTATTTTTTCACCACACCCAGTGCTCCATGCAATCCGTGCCCTCCATAATACCCACCAATCGGTACCCCAACCTCCCAACCCCCCGCCACTTCAAACCCCTCAGATTGTTTTTCGGAGGCCATAGTCTCTCATGGTTCACCTCCCCTTGCAATTTCCCCCAACTCCCTTCTCCTAACACCCCTTGTCCTCCATGCTATTTGTTATGCTCCACAAATAAGTGAGACCATATGATAATTGACTCTCTCTGCTTGACTGATTTCACTCATCATAATCTCTTCCAGTCCCGTCCATGTTGCTGCAAAAGTAGGCTATTCATCCTTTCTGATGGAGGCATAATACTCCATAGTGTATATGGACCACATCTTCCTTATCCATTCGTCCGCTGAAGGGCATCTTGGTTCTTTCCATAGTTTGGCGACCGTGGCCATTGCTGCTATAAACACTAGGGTACAGATGGCCCTTCTTTTCATGACATCTGTATCTTTGGGGTAAATACCCAGGAGTGCAATTGCTCTTATTAAAACAGGCCGCCTATCAACCGGGAACAGCTTGCCTCTTTTCTCCAGTCTCCCCCTCTAGTGATAGGGGCCAGTTTCAGTTTACACCTGGGAAGTCCCAGGACGGTTACAAACCAATAGTAGGAGGGAATTATTTTTTTTAATTGCACATTTTAATAACTTTTATTAATTTACCATTTGCAGATATTCTTGAAAATACTTTATAGGAGCTAAATGTCATCGTTTAATCTCTGCAATTTTGCAATGTGTTAACAGCAGACAAAAATCTCAAAACAAATTTCCTGAACAGTAAAAAATGTAATGTGAAAAATGAAAAATGGAATTTCTGGCAAATCCAGTATATAATGTTGAACTGACTATATGCTATTATCTATTATCCAAGAAACAAATGCGCCCTTGTCAATAAAAGGGAAAAGCGACTTTACTGAGGAAAACTAGCAAAAAAAATAGAGGACATAGGAGATCTGAACAAATAGAGACATAATGTTCATATATGTGTCGATTCAGTGTGGCAAAGCTTCCAGTTTTCCCCAGACTAATCCAGAACTCAATGTAATTCCAATTAAAAATCCTACCCAGTTGCTCCTAGCATTTATAGGAATATAAAAGTTCAAGATAGCCAAGCCATTTTTTTTTCTCCCAGCTAAACCATTTTTAAAGAAGATAAACAAAAGGACTTAGCTATTGACATTTGGAGTTCTAACAAGGCTAGAATAGTTAAAATGGTGTGCTGTAGACACAAGGATAGACAAACAAAATGATAAAACTAAAGAAGGAACCCAAAAAAACACCTGTCTGTGTAAGGGAACTTGTACTTGAAAGCTGCAGTATTACAAATTGGCAGGCAAAAATGAATTGTAGTAAAATAACAATATAGAATATAAGGTACAATTAGATCTCTCATATTATTCACAGATACATTCTTTATATCTATATGTGGATTTATAGGCACCAAATATCATAAACAAAACTTTTAAGCTTTTGGAAGAAATCATTAGTTAATATTTTGATGATATTGGAATGGCACAAACTGTAAAGAGGAAGAAATAAAAAGATTCTGGATAACCTGCACAGCCCTTAGGGGTCAAAAGAGCACAAGTGTTGGATGAGAAAACTTGAGTTTAATGCAAAGTTTCATCAGATTCCTACAGAATTTCATGAGGAAGAGAGGACAATATTTTACACATTTTACAGGTGACTAACCAAGGCAGAGAAAGGAGATTAGTATTTGTCCGAGGCCATACATGCTCATAGTGAGGGAAATAAAGCATTCAGTAGTTACCAATCTTAGAAATGCACCCCATGTTAAGGATGTAGAAAAAATGTCAGCCCTCATACATGCTAGTATTTGATAGACTGTAATTATCATCTAGGTCTGAGAGTGGATTTCACTTTAAAACACATTTTAAAGTCATACTATTTTGCTTCTGAAAGATCGATATCTTCTACATTTGGAATACAATAGCATTGTAACTTCATTGAAAAAACAACAATTTCAAATTTGATAGTATCCGTATAATAGGCCTCACAACAGCATTGTTAAGGGTTATAGAACCACACAGGAAATCTTCAAAGCACGATTAGCTCTAATAATTTATTATAATACAAATGAGATTTGGAGCATGCTAAAATTCAGCAGTTGCAAGCTATCCTCTGTGTTTTAGCATTTTTCTCCCTTCGAACAGGGAATGTATTCAAAGATATCACAAATAACCCTCATGAAAGAACGGGGTGATTGAAACTTTTAGGACTGTTTAGAATACACTGGCCCTCCTATATTGATTTCCCCTGTAAATAGTACCAGAGTGGTTCAATCACAGAAATCCACCAACTGTCTGGTTAAGAGGTGGGAGAAGCATTTTTATACCAAATAGTCCAGTCAAAATTAATCTTTCCGAACCCAGTAACTCTATCGAGGTCTTCAGTGAGAGTATTATTAAAAAAAAAAAAAAATCTAGCTTATAGATTGGATTGTGAGTTCCTTGAGGGAAGAGGTTTGTTTTCTGAACCACTTTTCAGATCTCCTATAACTGCTCGAAGCTCTAATGCAAGACAAGTTCAAAAAACATAAATTGTTAGCCTAAATGCATAGTAAAGAAAAATGTTTGGGGACATAAATATCCCAAGGTCTCTCTCTTTTGTCTTTTTTCTTTAAACTTTTAACTGTTCAGCACAATGATATACTGTTACTTATTTTTAAAGTCTAACACAAAACTTTACTATTTATGTAGGTGCCTATGGCCCAAATTAGATTATGCAATACCATGTAGTTTTCATGACAACCTATAAGATAGATCTTATTTTTCATGTTAAGGAGAGAAAACAGAAATACAGGAAGGTTAAGTAGTAAATTACCTAATGCATATAGATAAGAATTAGAGCTGTATTCAAACCTCCCCTTTATGTTTCAGTGACGGCCATCATGCCCAATAGAAGGGTTCTCAGTAATACTGTTATGTTTCTTCTACTGCATATCTGATAAAATATTTTACATTTTAAAAAGGCAAAAAATACGGACCTCCCGAGCTATGAGGTTCTCGACATTTGCCGTCTTAAGCTTCCTGCATTGTGGCCTCCTGAACTCTTTCAGTTTATCTTTGTTATTATTTTTAGTGGCTTCAAGCATCACAGGCATCATCATAGGCTAAAGGAAAGCAAACAAACAACAACAAAAAACAACTTCCTCTTTCTGTCGTTAATCAAGCTCTCTAACTGTCCCAAGAACTGCCCTTCTCATCATGTTTATTCTCAAAATCATTGGTAATCAGTGTTGTGAAATTAAAAATTCTAATTATGAGAAATGAAAGTAAATGTGCATTCAACTCTTATAAGTTCTGTGCATTCTTACGTGAAGTATTCTTTACTTTGGTTTCAGGAAAACCTATTTGGAATAAGCAAACTAATAAATTCTATTGGTTCTGAAATAGGATTCAAATACAGTACAACTTTATTCTTATTCTTTTGAAATTCCAAAAGAGCAGAAGAATGAAAATGCATAATTCTTAAAAAAGTAAGATTAAAGGATTATTTACTTACTAAAGATCAGATTATTTAACTCTATACATGTATATGTATACATATAGCTCCAAATATAAAGCTCAATTTTATTATATAACACATAAACTCATATTTTACATATATATTAATTCAAAAATATATGCAGAGTATATAAAGGTAAATCTTATATAGTTTTGGCACTAAGGCTTTTCAGTTAAGGATTATTTAACTATTAAAAATTATAGTTTGCCTATCCTTGGAGAAGTACTTTTTCTAGGAATTTTTTTCCTTTAATATAAAGATCTGGAATTCAGAAATTAAATTTGATACCCCCAAAAATACAAAGATAAAATGGAACACTTAAAAATATAAGTAGACTCATTTTACTAAGTTTCTATACATTTTTAAAAAGATTTTATTTATTTACTTGTTGGAGAGAGAGAGAGAGTGAGCAAGAGAGCACAAGCGGGGGGGAGCAGCAAGCCCAGACAGAAGCAGACTCCCTGCTGAGCAGGGAGCCCAATGTGGGACTTAACCCAGGATGCTGGGATCATGACCTGAGCCGAAGGCAGACACTTAATCTACTGAGCCACCCAGGCAACTCTCAATAAATTTTTTTCTAAAGCAATCATCTATTTGATCACTATGTGCTTCTTTACAATTAATTATTTCTGAATAAAAAGAAAGGTCCTAATACTTTATTTTTGCTTCTGTTTCCCTTGCCTCAGGAGACATATCTAGAAGGAAGTGGCCATGGCTAATGTCAAGGAGGTAACTCTATGTTTTCCTCTAGGGTTTTTAGGATTTCAGGTGTCACACTTAGGTCTTCAATCCATTTTGAATTTATTTTTGTATCTGGTGTAAGAAAGAGGTCCAATTTCATTCTTTTGTGTGTTGCTGACCAGTTTTCCCAGCACCAGTTATTGAAGAGACGATCTTTTTCCCATTGGATATTCTTTTCTGCTTTGTCAAAGATTAATTGACCATGCAGTTGTGGGTTCATTTCTGGTTTTGTTTTTATTCTGTTCTATTGATCTGTGTGTCTATTTTTGTGCCAGTACCATTCTGTGTTGATCACAACCACCTTGTAATACAATTTGAAGTTCAGAATTATGAAGCCTCCAGCTTTGCTTTTTTCAAGGTTGCTTTGGCTATTTGGGGTCTTCTGTGGTTCCATACAAAATAAAAATGTTCTTCACAGTGAAGGAAACAATCAACAAATATAAAAGGCAACCTTACGTAATGGGGGAAGATATTTGGAAATCACATATCTGATAAAGAGTTAGTATCCAAAATATACAAAAAACTTGTAAAACTCAACACCAAAAAGATAATTAAAATATTGGCAGAAGACCTAAATAGACATTTTTCTAAAGACACATAGAGGGCCAACAGACACATGAAATGATGCTCAACATTACTCATCATCAGGGAGATGTAAGTTAAAACTACAATGAAGTATCACCTCATACCTGTCAGAATGAAATCAAAACCACAAGAAAGTGTGGGTTTTGGCAAGAATGTTGAAAAAAAGGAATCCTCTTGGCACTGTTGGTGGGAATGCAAACTGGTGCAGTCACTGTGGAACACAATATGGAGATTCCTCAAAAAGTTAAAAATAGAACTACCCTATGATTCAATAATTGCACTATTCGGTATTTACCAGAAGAATATAAAAATACTAATTCAAAGGGAATTAGTGCATCCCTATATTTATAGCAGTAATGGCTACAATAAGCAAATTATGCAAAGAGCACAAGTAGCCATCAACTGATGAATAAGTGGTATATATATACAATGGAATATTACTCAGCCTTTTAAAAAAAAGAAAATTAATGAAATACTGTCATTTGCAAAGACATGGATGAAGCAAGAGAGTCTCATAGCAAGAGAAGTAAGTTAGGCAGAGGAAGACAAATTATCCTAAGATTTCACTCATATGCGGAATTTAAGAAACAAAACAAACGTGTAAAGGGGGAGAAAAGGGAACAAACCAAGAAACAGACTCATAGCTATAAAGAACTGTGGGATAAGAGGGGTGGGTGGTGGGTGGGAGGATGGGTTAAACAGGTCATAGGGATTAAGGAATGCACTTGCGATGAGCACTGGGTATTGTATGGAAGTGTAAAATCACTATATTGTATACCTGAAACTAGAATATTAACTGGAATTTAAATAAAAACTTAAAAAAAAAAACACAAAACAGAGGCACCCGAGTGGCACAGTTGGTTAAGCATCCAACTCTTGGTTTCAGCTCAGGTCATGATACGACGGTCCTGGGATGTCACCTCACATCAGACTGTGTGCTCAGTGTGGAGCCTGCCTGAGATTCTCTGTCCTTCTCCCTCTGCCCCTCCTACTCATGCTGTCCTCTCTCTCTAAAATAAATAAAACCTTTAAAAAAAAAAAAAGGAAAAGTGCCGTTTTCATCCCAAAGATAATTTCTCAAATTTTTGGTGCACTCAGCACTTAGAAAATTTCCTCAAAATGAATTTGTATGCTTTGTTCCGTTTTACTTCAGTGGCTTTCAACTGCTCCTATTTGAAAGTTCTCTCGTTAAAAAATTTTTTGATAAAGGAATATTTAAACTTTAACAAAAATTGAAGCTTTGCTGTAAATGATTTTAGAAGATGGTATCTGGATACTTAAAATTTTTATTTTAAAAATAGCCTATTTCAGTTGGCAAAGGACTTTTATATGTATTATCTTTTCCTAGTCTCATCCTAACTCTAGAAGTTATTATGTTTATTTTAAAGAGGATGCCATTTAAACGGAATAGTGAAGAGTTTTGCCGATAAAGCTGCTAACTGGCAAGCCTAGAATGGTCTTTAATCAATTAATTCAACACCATTTTGCCTACCACTTACTATATGTACTTTTGGATGTGGTGAACATCCACATATCTAGCCTCTCTCATTTTATAGCAAACAACAGAGGAGCTGAACCTACTCCTAGGTGCCAGGGATTGGAACCAGATGGACCTTTCCAGTTTACAAAATCCCATCTCCTTCACAATTGTTAGCATGTCAGAGAATGACTCATAACCTTGGCTCCTGTCAAGTAATACCTACAATAACTGGATCAATGTTACAGCATTTATTTTCCTTCATGCCTGAAGTTCTTGGTTATACCGCTTGGAAGAAGGAAGAGGGAGACCAGAGCAAGAATGGTGAGCAGTAAAGCCAAGTTTATGGAGCAATAGTACAAACCTCCCAAGGAAGGAAGGGACCCAAGAGGGTTGCCACAGGAGGTTTGAAATCTAGGGGTTTTTATGGGCTTGTTGGAGGTTGTTTTAATCTGATTAACGATCCCTGTGCTTGTCCCCCAATCAGGTTTTTGTCATCTACCTATCACATGGGAAAGGTTAGAGGGTTCCTTCCAGGGTGGTGTAAAATCCTTTTAAGGGTGGCCTCCTCTTGGAGGGCGGGGGTCCTTGTCCCTGTCTGCCTTTCTTCCAACCATCCTCCATTATGAACACAAGCATGTTGTTTCAGGGCTGATGTTAGCCATTAGTGGAAATAAAAGAGGGCAAATGGACAGTTGTGGGCAGAAAGCAACAGAAGGAGGAAACTGGGTCCTTGGAAATCACTAGTTGAAGGTGCAAGATCAAACTGACGCTGATGGTCACCATACTTCTAAATCTGCAAGTCGCTAAGGTAGTTAAACCCCTCCTTTGTTGAAGCTATATTCTACTGAATTTCTTTTTACTTACAACTTAAAGAAATAGGTAAAAATGCTAATTTTTTATCTCCTTGGCTTTAAAAAACAGTTTTTTTTTATGTAAAGTCAAGTGAAAACATGGTCCAATTTATAGTAAGATTGATTTATAAAGATATTTTATATTTTATTGACTTTAATAATATATCTTGACTTTTTTTTTCCTTCCTGACTCTGCAGTACAAGCCCTGCTAAGCAGTTTTTCTCAGATGAGATTGTTGTAGATGGTGATGAGATTCCTGAATGCCCTTTCTGCTGTGATTAGGGAGCAGAGATATGCAGGACTTCAACAACTGCCAATCAGTCTCACTGATGAGAGCTAAAAGTACCTTTGTCTCAAGACAATTGCCAGCTTGAAATTGCCACCCAAAACTGAGGACACTTGTTTGGATTAATGACAAAATGAGTGAGGTTGGCGAAATGCATGCATGCTTTTATTTAGAAGAATATCCATGAGGGATGCCTGGGTGGCTCAGTTGGTTAAGTGTCTGCCTTTGGCTCAAGTCATGATCCTGGCATCCTGGGATTGAGATCCCCCATCGGGCTCCTTGCTCCTCAGGGAGCCTGCTTCTCCCTCTGGCTGCCACTCCCCTTGCTTGTGTGCTCCTGAGAGCTCTATCTGTCTCTCTTTCTGTCAAATAAATAAACAAAATCTTTAAAAAAGAAGAGGAAAATCCATGAATGAACTTCGCTGGGCTGGATAAAATGAGTAAGGGAAGGAGACAGTTGAGGCCATAACCCTCTTCACCAGCAGGTTAGTGGTAAGTGACTTGTGTTTGGGGCACCTGGTGGCTCAGTCGAGGTTAAGCATCCAACTCTTCATTTCAGTTCAGGTCACGTTCTCAGAGTCCTGAGACTGGGTCCCATGTGGGGCTCCATGCTCTGCAAGGAGTCTGCTTGAGATTCTTTATGTTTCCTCACCTTCTGACCCCCTCCCCACTCACACACACTCAACATCGCTCTCTCAAATAAATAAAATCTTACCAAAAAAAAAAAGTGACTTGTGTTTAGAACGAAACCCTTAAACTTATCCATGTAAACTTGAAACTAGAGACCTCAAAATGTCAGATCGCAGGGGAGAAATCTGGATATTCAAATTAATATGTAATTTGCTTCCAAGAATCGAGTAAATAGGTGGCCTATCTCAGCAGTGATCTTTATGATTCAGGATATGATCTGAATATAGGGGATGTGTAGTAAACTCAAGAGGTAAGGTTTGAGAAAGTCTGGAAGATCTGTATGTAAGCCCAAACAATGTCATTTAAGGACTTCAAGTCCCCTTCTTCCCATGAACTACCTCATGGTCCATTTTAATACACAGGACTCTATTTCGTATATGTGATATCCAGGTCCACTCATTCTCCTCCGTCTTTTTATCCCCCTCCATCAATCTTTTGTAAGAATGTTATCTGAAGCAGGCATTCCCCTTGACCGGTTTTTAGGTTGTTGTTGCTGTGTTGGACCATATGAGTGTGGAAGCTGTCAAGTGAATATTGGTTGGGGATATTGTGCTATTTATTATTAAGCCCAGAGCTACCTGGAATATTTTTTCATCTTTTTAAAGTTGCATACAGCATAATTCATTCTTAAATGTATAGTTCTTTGAATTTACACAAATGTATACAGTTACATAACCACAACTAACAAGATACGGAACACTCCATCCCGCCCCAAAATTCCCTAATGCTTCTGCTTTTTAGCCAGTTCCTTATCTACACAGCTAACCCGGAAGCCACTAACTGAATTACTGTGCTTACAATTTTGCTTCTCCAAAAATTCAGATGAATGGACATACTTGCGGTATGTAGCTTTTTTTTTTTTTTTTTTTTACTATTTGAGATCTATCTAGATTACTGCATACATTAGTTTACTAATTTTGATTGCTGATACTTCAAATAGTTCAAATATTCCACTGTATCACATTTTGTTTATCCATCATTCACCAACATAATGGCATTTGTCAAGTTTCTAGTTTTTGGTGATAATGAAAAGAGCTACTATACACATTGAATAAGCTTTCATGGTTCTTTTTTTTTTTTTTTTTTGTATGAACATAAGTTTTCAATTTTATTAGGTAAATACCTCAGAATGAGACTGCTTGGAAGTGTAGCAGGCATATGTCAAACTGCATAACTACCAAACTGTTTTCTAGAAGAGCTGTAACCATGTTTCATTCCCAGCATCAACATAGAAAAGAGTTCCAGATGCTATGTGTCCTTGTCAACACTTGTCAGTTTTTGTTTTGTGTTTTTTAACCATTCAAATACATATGTAGTGGTATCTTGTCATGAGTTTATTTGCCATCTGTATAGCTTCTTTGAAGTATGTAGTCAAATCTTCAGATTCGGTAGTTTGTTTTCTTGTCTTTGAGTTTTGAGGTTCTTTTTATATTCTGCATGCCAATCTGTGAGATGTTGGATTTGCAGATACTTGTCTTAGTCTGTTGCATGTCCATGATTCTTAGGTCTTCCAAAAATTAGAAGTGTTTGACAGTCAACTTACCATTTTTATTGTGATTTTAATCTTTTTAAATTTTTAGATTTTTTTTTTTATATCTTTTAAGTGAGCTGAATGCCCAGTGTGGGGCATGTAACTTACAACCCCAAGATCAAGAGTCGCGTGCTTTACTGACTAAGCCAGCCAGGGGCCTCTGTGGTGAGGATTTATTTTTTTATTTATCTTATTTATTATTTTTAAAGATTTATTTGTCAAAGAGAGACACAGAGTGAGTACAAACAGGGGGAGCAGCAGGCAGAGAGAGAAGTAGGCTCCCCACTGAGCAAGGAGCCAGAGGTGGGACCCAATCCTAGGACCCTGGGATCATGATCTGAGCCAAAGGCAGACACTTAACTGACTGAGCCACCCAGGCATCCCATGATTTTGATCTTTTATCTAAGAGCTTTTTGTCTGATGCCAAAAGGTTTATCTCACTTTTTTTTTTTTTGAGAAGTATTACAGATTTTTTATATTTATAATTCATTTTGAGTTAATATTTTACTAGGTTTTATTGGATGGAGTTTTTTTTTTTTTAACACACATAAGCATATTCAAATTTTCTAGTATCATTTGTTGAAAGATCTCTTTTTTTGAAAAACCATTTTTTTTCCCACTGAATTTCTGTTGTACCTCCATCAAAAATCAGTTGAACTGATTTGAGTGGTTCTATTTATATGCTTTGTTCCACTTCTTTATATTTATTATTTAGTGAACATTACATTTTATTGCTAACTTTAAATTATGGAAACCTTGAAGACACTGTGAATCTTCTGGGTTTTTTTTCCAAATTTATTTTGCCTGTTGTCATTAAATTACTATTTTACATTAACTTTTGAATTAGTTTGTTGATATCTATAAAAGTTTAGTGGTCATTTGATTAGTATTGGTCTATAGATTTGGGAAGAAATTATGTCAACAATATTGTGTCCTCTAATCAAGGAAGATAGTTTATCTCTTTATTAGTTAATTGCTCCTTTGGTGTGTCTAATCCAAGTTTCCCTTTTTCACCAATTGTAAGCATGTAGAAAGGAAATTGGATTTATATACTCACTTGTGTCCTGTGACTTTCATGACCTCAGTTATTATAAATTAACTTCCAATTTTTACAGTTACTACTTATTTTCTTATCTTAGCCTTCCAATGCCCTCATTGTGAACTAAGTCTATCTCCACTCCTAGAATCTGCAATCTGTGACTACTTGACCAATAGAATGTGGTAAAACTGATATTACAGTAGTTTCTGGGCCAACACCTTAAGAAACTGCTAGCTTCCACATCCTGTATTTTGGAACATTCACTCTGGGAACTTTACTAAAATACTATGAAGAAGTCAACCCATGAAAAGGCCCAGGGGGAAAGGAACCCATAACCATCACCAATTTACTAGCCCTTTACATGAATCACCTTGGAATGGGATCTTCCAGGTCAGTTGCATCAATCCAAATGATGTAACATGGAACACAGATAAACTGTTCCTATGGAGTCTAGCCCCACATTCATATTCATGAACAAAAAAATAATCTATTAGCCTACTACATTGGAGGGAAGTTTCTTAATGTAGCAATAGTTAACTGAAATAGGTCACAAGCCTTCTCATCTGATCTCCATATTATAAACCTGTGGAGTCTTCAAAGAGTCTCCACTTCATTTTTTTCATTTTTTTCCAAGATTTTATTTATTTAATTGAGAGATGGGGAGAAAGAGAGGGAGAGAACATACACCTCAGTAGAGGGAGTGGGAGAGGGAGAAGCAGACACCCCTCTGAGCAGGGACCTGGATGCAGGGCTTGATCCCAGGACCAGGATCACAACCTGAGCCAAAGGCAGACACTTAGCCAACGAGTCTCCATTTTATTTAAATACTTATATTATAAATTAATATAAAAATATCTAGGGAGGGTTCCTGGGTGGCTCAGTTGATTAAGCAACTGCATTCAGCTCAGGACATGACCCTGGAGTCCTGGAATAGAGTCCCTCATCAGGCTCCCTGCTCAGTGGGGAGTCTGCTTCTCCCTCTGACCCTTCCCACTCTCATGCTCACTCTCTCTCTTTCAAATACATAAATAAAATCTTTAAAAAAATATATATAAAATAACATTACTCATTTTAATGATACAAACACAACATCTTTTGTGAGGGTACAAAAGCCATTATTCAGAAAATGCTCATATGGTAGGTTATAATATGTATTAGTTACTTTAGGGAAGGGAAAGGACAATCTGGTAATAAAAACACATCCTGTCTTCTATGTAGTTAAATACGAAACCAAATGAATCCCTCCGTATCATCATAATAAAATACATCCTGATACCATGTCTGGGCTTCAAACAAAAAAATCTTGAGGATTTATTTATCTTTGGTAGACTTCATAACAGAGGAGGGTAAAGAAAATCCTGCCTTTTTTTTTTTTTTTTAAGATTTTATTTATTTATTTGACAGAGAAATCACAAGTAGGCAGAGAGGCAGGCAGAGAGAGAGAGAAGAGGAAGCAGGCTCCCTGCTGAGCAGAGAGCCCAATGTGGGGCTCGATCCCAGGACCCTGGGATCATGACCTGAGCCTAAGGCAGAGGCTTAACCCACTGAGCCACTCAGGTGCCCCGAAAACCCTGCCTTTTTACAGGTAGTAATTTTCACTGCACAGATTAGACTTAAGGCTTTACTATAACACTGTACTTTCAAGCAAAAGCTCAAGAGAATACAGATTTTTACCACAATATCATTTGTTTTATTAAGCCTCAGATTCCTGGAAGAAAAGCCTGAGATCTCAGGCCAAAAATAAATTTAAAAGTTCTCGATATCTATAATCTTAGAATTCCCTTGGTTTTGGCTATCAAATGGTCAAGGTATCAAACAACCAGCTTACTTATAGGTAGACAGTAAGGTGTCACCCTTCTTTTCATTCCTCTTCCTCCAAATACCAGGTTTTTGATGGCAAACTCCAGCCAACATTCTTTTCTGCCACCTTGAGGCACGTTGGGTACGTTCAATGCCTTGACACTAATACACTCCTCAATACTGATCTAAAGAAGCTATTGTATGCCCCTGCATCAGCCCCAGCCCTGACCCACACTTAGCGTTCAAATTCACTCTAAATTACCCATCCTCAGCCAATGCTTCTGAAGTAGAACCACCTGGACGGAAAGTGGTCATGTCTGGAGAAGCCTTGTTAAGGACTTTTCCAGAATCAAAATCAGTGCTATGACAGTGACCCTCCAAGATGGTCCCCAATATCCCTTGCCCCTAGTGTTCACACTTGTGTGGTCTTCCTCCTATATTAAATCAATGGTAGCTCAATGTCACCAATGCCAAACAATAGAAATAATGTTTGTACTTCCCAAGACCAGACCAAATAGATGCCAGCACTCTCTGCCTTTGTCTCTCAGAAAGCTTGTTCTGGGAGAAGACTGCCACCTTGCCAAGGGATGCTCAAGGGTCCCTTAGAAGACCTGAGTCAAGAGAGAAACAGAGCCCTCCAGAACTGAAATTTAAGGTAACTCAGGGCAAAGATCAAATTAAAGGTGTAGGCAATATAACAGATGTTGCATAGTCTTATAGAACTCCAACACTCACTGACAGAAAACAGGATAATCACAAGGTGAAAAGACAGGGGAAAAAAATGAAACTAAGTTTCAAGTACTAAAGACCTTGTTAGACTAAAAACTCTAGAGATTCATTTTTACTTAAGACACTAGAGTCCCCAATTTTCCTTAAGCAATAAATAGGTTGAAAATACCACACCACCTTTTAAGGAAGATATATATCCTAATAGCTACTTCAGATATGGCAAGGTAGAGAAAAGAAATGGAAAAAACTCACATCGATTATAGTCAAGGGTCATGGAGAGAAAGAGACAAAGGGACTCATTAGAGAAAGAAGAATCAGAGGCTAGTAATGCATTTGTTACACACCTCCAGGATAAGAAGCCCTCATACATTTTTATAAAAACCTGAATTCCCTTATGTGCTGAAGTCCAGGTATCAAGTTAAGGACTTATAATTACATGACCCTGTTTTAAGTAGAAAGCCTTTCCATGTAAGTAGCCTTGCTCAAAGCAATTACTTGCTACAGTTTCAAACTGCCTTAGAAGATTGCATTTAAGAATATTGGTATTTCGATTAAATTAACCACTGACTGAATTGCATCTCTGGCAGACTGGGAAAATACACATTATTATAAAACCAAATATTTTTTAATATTTAATATTTCTTTTTTTTTTTTTTAAAGATTTTATTTATTTATTTGACAGACAGAGATCACAAGTAGGCAGAGAGGCAGGCAGAGAGTGAGAGGAGGAAGCAGGCTCCCTGCTGAGCAGAGAGCCCGATGCGGAACTCGATCCCAGGACCCCGAGATCATGACCTGAGCCGAAGGCAGCGGCTTAACCCACTGAGCCACCCAGGCGCCCCCAAATATTTTTTAAAATTCAAAGTTCATTAATTGTGTTGAAGTCATAGCAAATCGGGATATATTTGCTTTCATGGCTATGGACAATCTAGAATAACTAATATTTGGATGGAAGAGTTTCCTTAACTAAAGCAGCATTTTCAATATTGGAAGAGGAACAGAAAAAAATACAAAATTCACAGTTTATACCTTTTGGGGGGTCATTTCTTTTGGATATATATTTAAATATTCAGATGCTATCCCTCTTCAGTTATGCTTTTCCTCCACAGAGAAAGGTCAAAAATGAGGCTTCCTCAAGCTGTTTTTCCCCTCTATCTCAAAGTCCTAAAGTTTATCTTTATAGATATATTTTTCAATACTTTTCTGCAAACTTTCTTTACTGATTAAATTACTCCTTCTTTGGAGTCCAGAACCAAGTTTCACACATTTGATATATAAAAATCATTTTTAATGTGTCCATTCACATACCATTCTTCATTTAATTCAGAGACTCTTGTAAAGACCATGCCTAATATTTGCAAACAATCTCATTTTTCTGATATCATACTTTTTTTTCCCAAAAGGTAAGGTATTTAAACTCTATCAACAACTAAGAAATGGCATAACTTTCATTATGTCATATATAATTCTCTTAGTAACTTAATCGGGTTAGGTATTATGTTTCCCGTT
Source organism: Mustela erminea (assembly GCF_009829155.1). NCBI lineage: Eukaryota > Metazoa > Chordata > Mammalia > Carnivora > Mustelidae > Mustela > Mustela erminea. Next base: position 77,237,286 of record NC_045622.1, on the reverse strand, counting down.
TTACAGAGGAGAAAACTGAGGTCTAGAATAAGTAAATGATTTGGCCAAGGTAATGCAAGCATTTTACTTCCACAGCTTAAATTCAAAACCTTCAATCTGTTGCCTATATCATGCTGTTCCTCTTAACAGAAAGTTTGACAGAAAATTAATCCACCACATTTGGACTCCCAGAATGGATTACTTTATGCAAATTGCACCAAAAATGGAATATTCCCATGCTCGTAGTCCAGGATACACAGTATTGGTACATAATTGAGATGTCTGCTGAAAGCACTGCTACTACAAAAATCTGCTAATACTTGGGACAGCAGCTTTCTTCTAGCTTGCCTTTCTGGTGTTGCTAAAAGGAACTCAGACTGTGCCTGGCCCTCTTTTTCAGATAATCTCCACTGTGGTTTCCTATACAGGCTAGGGCACTTCATGAGCAAAGATTATATTAGATCCCTATTCTTTCTTAGTTTCTTCACTTTTAGGGAAAAATGTTTAAGGGGGGAAAAGTGTTATAAGTAAAAAAAAAAAAAAAAGTAGAATGCTTAATTTGGGAAAATGAAAGACTAAGGGATTGTAACTTATTGAATAGTTTTTTTTTTTTTTTAATTAACATACACTGTATTATTAGCCCCAGGGGTACAGGTTACTTTTTGGACTAATTCATCTTAGATTGATAAAATAGGGCTTGCCATGATGTAAGTGAAAATTTTCAACTTTGTATTAGCTGCAACAGCTCTAGGCTGTCTGCAAAAAAAAAAAAAAAAAAAAAAAGGCATGGCAATTAGTGGTATAATATAATACATCCTTCCTCTCTGGCTGCAGAGCGCAATACAGCATGGGCCATTCATTGCTAAGCAAAGAAAAACAGCGAATATGTAACAATTGCTTTCAGTGTTTTATGCCATTTCAAGGAGTTGCTTGGTCTATGTTGTGAAAAAAAAAAATCACCTGTCCAGTGGGTACATCTTCCAGCTCATTTCTGTGAGTGTGTGAATAATTTATCAGTATTTATTTTATTTTATTTTTATTATTTTTTTTGTCGCTTTTGATTGCAAGCTCCTTCTGAATTAGTTCTTTAAAAGAATGGTAGACGTGGAACAAACTGATAACATTACATTATTCGATCCACACTCTCCAATGTCTACAGCTTAGCTGTTTAAAACAATGCTGGGTCCATTTTGCTCTAAATAAATTAAAAGAATAGAGTTAGTGCTCACAGAGCCACTAACAACAACAACAACAACAACAACAAACCCTGCTGGGGCTCTGGGTGGCTTAGTTTAGTGTCTGCCTTTGGCTCAGGTCATGATCCCAGGGTCCTGCGATGGGAATCCCAAATGGGGTTCCCTGCTCAGCAGGGAGTCTTCTTATCCTTCTCCCTCTGTCCCTCTCCACTGCTCGTGCTCGTTCTCTCTCAAATAAATAAAATCTTAAAAAAAAAAAAAAAGTCCTGCCAAACAGGATGAAAAGGGTGATTGGTCTTTCAGGTTGATTATATTTACTCTTGGTGTAAAGAAGACAGACAGTACAAGCAGTTGTTCCTTATGTAGCTTAAAATGGGTTTCTTTTTCTTTCATGGGTGACTATACGGAAAACAATTTTTTTTTTAAGATTTTATTTATTTATTTGTCAGAGAGAGAGAGCACAGGCAGGCAGAGTGGCAGGCAGAGGCAGAGAGAGAAGCAGACTCTTCACTGAGCAAGAAGCCTCATGCAGGACTTGATTCCAGGACGCCAGGACCATGACCTGAGCCAAAGGCGGCAACTTAACCTTCTGGGCCACTCAGGCATCCCAAGGGAAATAACTATTAAAAAGTTTTAGTAATGAGGGTGCCTGGGTGGCTCAGTCGGTTAAGTGTCTGACTCTTGATTTTGGATCAGGTCGTGATTGCAGGATTGTGAGATCAAGCCCCATGTAGGGCTCTGCACTGGGCCTGGAGTCTGCTTAAGATTATTTCTCTTTCTTTCCCCTTGTTTCCCTCTCTCTCTCTCTCTTACTCTGGGCCTCCCCACTCTCTCCAAAAAAATAAAATTAAAAATAAGTGCTTTAGTAATGCACATAAATGTGACCCAAGTGGAGAATATCCTGAAGTGTCATATATTCATCTGAGATTATTAAGGGTCCTGGAGGTAAGATAGTGGCACACAATGTGTCTTAGTCCATCGGGGCTGCTTGAACAAAATACCATAGACAAGGTAACATACAAATAACAGAAATCTGTTTCCCAGAGTTCTGGGGCTGGAAGTCCAAGACTGGTTTGTCTGCGTAGTCAGGTTCTGTGTCTGGCTCTGCTTCCTGACTCCTAAATAATCTTGTCACTGTGTCCTAACAGGGTAGGAGGGTGAGAGTCTCTGAGGTCTCTTTATAAGGACAGTAGTCCTATGCATAAGGGCCCCATCCTCATGACCTAATCATCTTCCAAAGGCCCTGCCTCCTGATACCTTCACACTGGACATTAGGCTTCGATACGAGAATTTTGGAGGGCACAGTCAACCTATAACACAGGGGAACTACGACCATTACAGGACCGTAAACTCCCAGGTATAAAAAGACAGTTTTCAACTCCTAACATTAGTTTCTTCACAAAGATAATATACAGGTCATTAAGGAAAATAGAATTTTTATTCATTAATCCAAGACTCTGTAGGATTTATTTCCACTCTCCCTTTAGCTCTCAACTTGAACACTTCCACACAGAAGATCTACTCTATTTCTGACTCGGTTTGGTCTCCCTGCCTTACGATCTCATAGAAGACCTTCCTCTATCCCATTATCCTCACTGCTTTCATACTGATGGGGTTCCCTATTCATTCGCAAGCATCCAGAGATCAGGGACCCTAAATATTTGCTCATTACTCTATGCCTTGTTTCTAGGATAGCAGAAAGCATGGGGGTAAGGTGCTTATTAAAAAAAATGTATATATATATATATGCAAATAATGACAAATTGTTAGAATGCAGTTTTAAAATAAAGACAATGGAAGAGGTTCTGTCGGGACCAGGAAGGGAACACCAACAGGAGTTTTGATTTGCCGAGTAGAGAAGAAAGCCTGGGCAGGTAGGATAGCATGTAAACCCATGGAGGCCTGCAATCACAGCAAACTGTGGCACTTCAAGTAGTAGAGCATAGCTCAAGCATAACATGTGATGTGAGGTGCCAAGATGGGATTTTAGACCGCTGATAGAAACCTGTTTCAGAAGAGCCTCCTTTACCACCGAAGGAGTTTCCATTTATTACCTATGAAGCATTGAACAGTTACAATCAGAAGAGTAACAGGATCAAATTTTTATGTAAAGAAAAGCAGGTTTGCATTGGATTTAAGGGTATAAGCAATAGCAGCTACGATCTCCAGCTTCAATATGCAAACACCATTTGCCTAGGGTATCTGGACTGTGGAGTCAAACCAATTATCTCTCTGGTGGGATATATGCACACAAAGGAAAGTTCATAATATTCTTGGAGCTCAGGATTGATCCAGGTTTCTTTGGTATTTTATCTAGAGTGCTTTGTCAATTTACAATTTATATTGCTTTGCACATTTGAAATGTAAATTTAAGCCCATAAAATTCTTACGGCATATAGCATGATTCTATCCATTGATCTGATTCATATCACCTTCCTGGAACTAAATTTTCCTTTCATGCATTTATCATAGAAATCTTTGAATAATATATTAGACCTGAGTGTAACCAGTATTTGAGCATTTAGTTTTAAGGAAGCAACAGGATAATCAGAAAGTTTTATTATTGTTGTTTAAAACAGTACTTCTGTGGTAAAACACATCTAAAATATTTTCACTCTGGCACAGTCATAAAAATAGAAAAAGGTGCTATGTATAAAAAGAACATGTGTTTGTTGCTTTTTGTGATAGCTGTTAAAATCCATTTCACATTTAATTACCTGAAGAGAATATCTGGTAATCATGGCATCTTGTTAGAATGTAATTCACTCATTCAACATTAAACATCTGATATATACATGTCTCTCTTTCAAATACTGTAGAACCACCATGAAGAAAAACCCACTGTATCATAAAAGAGGCTAAGGGAAAAGAAATTACAATAAATGTGGTAACTTTTACAAAAATACACAGATTGCCACAAATCCCCTTAGTTTAGAAAAAGACCCTTGGGGCAGTATCTGTGCCAGGCTTAAGGCATGAACAGGAAGTCATTAGAGCCTAAGCAAAGAAAAAATGGGAGTGGAGTTATGGAGATGGAGAAATGAAGGTCAGGTTAAGAGATGTACAAAGTATATGGAGAATGGGACAGGGTTGGGGGGGTGCAATTCAAGACCTTGGGGAATTCATTTATAGGAACAGGGGAAGTGGAGAGGTGCCTGGGTGGCTCAGTGAGTTAAAGCCTCTGCCTTTGGCTCAGGTCCTGATCTCAGGGTCCTGGGATCGAGCCCTGCTTCGGGCTCTCTAGAGCCTGCTTCACCCACTCTTTCTCTGCCTGCCTTTCTGCCTACTTGTGGTCTCTGTCTGTCAAATAAATAAATAAAGTCTTAAAAAAAAAAAAAACAGAGGAAGTGATAAGAAAGACCTTAGAGATGACGAGGCTTACCAACCTTCATGCCATAGTCCATTCTATAAGCAGAAGACCTGTTGAAGATGAGCAAGGGGTGCTAACTTACTTATATAACTTGAGCCTGGAGAAAAGAGCAGATTTAAGTTTTAAGATCTTTAAATGTGAATAAACGAATTTGCAAGCCAGCAAATCAGAGGTGAAGGAACTTCGGTAAGTCTTTTGGATATTGTTATAGAACTGCGCAAAATTAGCATGACGAACACATGTGATACTTTCAATTACCAAAAATTCACAAAGCAAATACAACATTAACATAATACAGACTGGTGATTATCTCTAGAGTAGACAGAAAAATACTATTTGGACACTCTCTTAATTGGTATTGCCTCTTATGTGTGGCATTTGTAATGGTGCATTGTCCCCAGTGTTATTAAGAAATGGTGAGAAATGGGGTGCCTGGGTGGCTTAGTGGGTTAAAGCCTCTGCCTTCGGCTCGGGTCATGATCCCAGGGTCCTGGAATTGAGCCTCACATCTGGCTCTTTGCTCAGCAGGAAGTCTGTTTTCTCTTCTCTCTCTCTCTGCTTGCCTCTCTGCCTACTTGTGATCTCTGTCAAATACATAAATAAATCTTAAAAAAAAAAAAAGAAAGAAATAGTGACAAAATGGGTGAAATGTGAAATGTGTAAGCCTAATGATTCACAGACCTGGACTTCCGGGGCAAATAATATATTATATGTCAATTTTTTAAAAAAAATACAGTCAGTACTCAATATTTGAAAGATATAACTGAATCTGCGCAGATCAGTTCTACAAATTAGAGTAAATTCGAAACATTCTGACATCTAGAAACAGTTTTTCAGTGCAACCTGTATTTATGTTATCTATTTTTAGACCTACATGATCATTTCAGTTGTTAATGTTATAATTACAGCCCCATAAAAAAGTATCCTTGATATTTCTATTTAATGTTGTACTTCTAAGTATAATATAAGCAGAACTCAATTCCAGCCCTGGAGTACTCGAGAATTATTGTGGTTGATATGTTCATAGGACTTGATGGTCTGGCATTGCCCATTGTTGGTTACAATCTGGGGAATGTCTAGGGGCGCCTGGGTGGCTCAGTGGGTTAAGCCTCTGCCTTCGGCTCAGGTCATGATTCCAGGGTCCTGGGATCGAGCCCTGCATTGGGCTCTCTGCTCAGCAAGGAGCCTGCTTCCTCCTCTCTCTCTGCCTACTTGTGATCTCTCTCTGTGTGTCAAATAAATAAATAAAATCTTAAAAAACAAACAAACAAACAAAAAGAACAACAATCTGGGGGATGTTAGAAAGCACACATTCCAAGAATGTAATCCAACCAGACGATGAGAATGAATTACAGACATGAACGCTCATCACCAGTCACTCACACTTTGGGACTCACACTTTAGGACTGGGTTGTTCTAACCACACAGAACTCTTCCGTTGTTAGGAAATTTGAGCTTCTAATATGTACCACCTGATAATTCTGAGTTAAGAAGCTATGAAATGTAGTAGAAAGAAAAATTTTGGCCACTGAAGACTTGAGTTTGCTTATATCTTGGCCTTATCACTTGCCAGATTATCATTCAAGATATTATTTTGTTCATTTATTCAAGAAGTATTTCCTGAGGGCCGACTATATGCCAAGCACTGTTCTAGTCTCTGCACATGTAGCAATAAATAATATTCTTTTCCCTCAAGCTGATGTTCTTGTTCGGAAACTAGACAAGTTTAATAAAATGACAATTGCCATAAAAAAAAAAATGGCATTGATCCATAGAGTGGAGGAAGTTAAGCAAGCAGCACATGAGGCAATATAAATATGTCTGCACAAGACTGTGTTTCTTTGAGCCTAAGCAAGGACCCCTGGACATAAAAGCAGAATGATGGGAAGGCAATTAAATGAAATAATCTGATAGGGTTTTTTTTCCCCCTTATAAATTTGGGATCATAACATAATTTATAAACTAGCTCTGCAGATTAGCAAAAATAGAATATGGGAAGGGAGTCTCATAATGGTTAGCACATTTTAGGACTTAGCAGGATGATGTTTGCACTTGTGGTTGATGATAGTAGTATTATTAGCATTTAAAAACTTTTCCTCAAAAGGGGTATTAGAGAAGAAGTTCAAAGTAGACGTTTTTCTGAACTCCTTTTCCAGGATTTTGGTCTTTCAGTAGTTTCTCTACCTGTTTGGAATCCACCTTCCTGCTCAGGTACTCATGCAAAGAGCTAAACTAATTGGCTATAGATTCAAGGACTTTGACCAACCATGGCCTGGATTGCTGGCTCTATTGAATAGGACCTAGGTTCTAGAACTACCTTTATGATTGAAGCCTAAGAGATCATTCATGCCTCCAACTATTCCCTCGCCTCTCAGTGGCCAACTTTCAGTACAGAGTATCTCCTCATTATCTGCAGTTCATTCGTTTTGCTGTCTATAGTAGATTTTTAAGTGTGAAGGGCAGTCTAGGGTAGAACACATCCTTGAGGTTACTTGTATGGCCAATACAATGGAAGAGCTAAGAAAATTATAGGAATTCTGAATGGGAAACTAAGGCAAAACAGAGTTCAGGGGTTCAAAACAGCATTTTGTGTTTGCCCTGTACTGTATACAATAAATAAGATTTACCAAGAGCTTCAACATAGTTAGGAAAACTAAAAAGTGTCATCCTAAATAATTTTAACATTTTTCTGTCAACCTATGGATCCTCAGTTTTGGAGTCCAAACTGAATTACCCAAGACAAGTATGGTTAAGGTTGGCCAGGAGCAGGCTTTCATTGCAGAATGTGACCCTGTGTCCCCAACAGAGTCTACTCTTTGCTTATAAGCCAGGAACATATTTTTCTTGAATATAATTTTAAGGAATTCCAGATGAGTTCACCTGCCATGCAGATGTTTCAGGGTTGAAAACCAAACTCTATAGAGTTTTTTGTTTTTGTTTTGTTTTGTTTTTAATTTTGAGGTAAACTAAGGGTAATGATTTCTGGTCCTGGTGAAACCCAGGTAAGGCAGTTACCTGCTTAGTTTTTGACAGAGTCAGTCAATGACTGCTTTTTATATTTAGAGTCTTCATTATTGCTTATTCCCTGCTCTAAGAACAGTACCTGGCACCTAAAAGGCAATCAGAACACTAAGTGTGAAGTAGTTAGGACACAAATAGGAATGAGATTCAAGTAGTATAGAGTTATGCAAACAAAAAGATGGTTTATGTGACAATGAATGCATACTTTTTAAACACTCTTTAGAAAAAGCTCTTTTGAATCAATTCATTTAGAAATTGCCCCAATTCTTATTTTTGTATGCATGTAATAAAATAATTTTAAAATTTGGAAGAAATAAGGTTTCTGACCTAAATTACATGAAACTAAATATAGCATTTCCAGTTTTGAATAGCATCTTCAAAATTCTTTCTAGAGCCTAGTCTTCCCTGCTTCCCACATACATTCATGCCCTTTTGTTTTAATTTCACATTTCCTCGTATTAGTCTCACGGATAGGTTTTGGTCAGAATTACTCCTCAAAATATGGGTGGGGAGACAATGAATTATGAAGACACTTTACAGTTGGGCCTGAGAAAGAAACGATGCCATCTTTGGAATCGAAATTAAGATTTGCAGTTAGGAATTTCAGTCTACAAAATGGATCATGAACAGAAAAAGTGATAATCAAAAAACAAATATTTTAGTATACATTTGACTTAGGTTAAAAACAAAAACAAAAACAAAAAAACTTGTTCATGAAATAATTTTCCTGGGTTGTATATACATTAGGAGGGCTGCTTTGGCCAACCTTCAACTTCATGTCATCAACACATACACGAGGAATCTTAAAAATATTGTTGGATGGGGTGCCTGGGTGGCTCAGCGGTTTAAAGCCTATGCCTTTGGCTCAGATCATGGTCCTTGGGTACTGGGATCTAGCCGGGCCTCAGGCTCTCTGCTCAGCAGGGAGCCTGCTACCCACTCTCTCTCTGCCTACTTGTGATCTCTATCAAATAAATAAATAAAATCTTTAAAAAAATATTATTGGATAATGTTGATTAAAGAAAGATACAAATATATATAGAATATGACCTTTTTTTTTAAAGGATATGACCATTTCTATTAAGATTTTTAAAGCAAGCAAAGTTAACTGACATTTTTTTAATGGGCATATACCTGTGATAAATTTTATTAATTTTTTTAAAGATTTGAGAGCGCGCGAGAGAATACACAGCGTGAAGGAGGAGAGGGGGAGAAACAATGTCAAGCAGACTCCCTGCTATTGGCAGAGCCCCTGGCAAGCAGTTCTTAAAACCCCGAACATTCTGACTTGACCCTAAATCGAGCGTCCTGTGAACCTACTGAGCCACCCAGGTGCCCTTATATGTAGTCAACTTTAAACAGGTAAAGGAATGATTAAAAGCGTTAAGAAGCTTTCTGGAGGAGGAGACACCATCAGGGCGCCTGTTAAGAGCCGATTATTTAAATTAAAAAAAATTCCGGCTCAAGGTGACGACGACTTACGAAGATCCTGGGTGCACATCCTCCCACAAAGACATGGAATCCACAGCTACATATGAAAAAAAAACCTCCTCTAAAAATCCAACTGAAAACTGGCTGAGGGACCGCCACGCCGAGCAAAAGGATAGAAGGTGCACGAGGAAGCAGGTAGGCGAGGCTGGGACGCAACCCTACTGACCACCCCACCTCCAGCGCAGAGCCCTCCGTACAGACAGGAGGGAACTCCAAAGCTGGAGCGTCTTCCCCCGGAGCAGAGGGTTTGAATCCCACATGTGGCACGCCTAACTTTTTTAAAACCTGCACCTGAGAAGTAATCCCACAAAGCATCTAGTTTTGAAAACCATCCCCACCTCTAGGAGACCCACAAAACTATGGCAGTCTGGGAAAAAAGTCCTTTTAAGGGCTCGCGCTTGGACTCACCGTCCTGGGAACTCGGGAGAAAGCCTCAGTCAAGGTGTGCACGGGGGGGGGGCAGGCACCTGTTTGGAGGCACCTCTGGAGCTTGCAGGGGTGCTGTCCTGGTGGAGACTGGCAGGACCCCGGTTGGTGCTCTTTCCCTTCTGCTGCCCCACAGCGCCAGCATTTCCGGGGTGGGGAGATTTTACCGTGTCTGGTGGCTCAGTTTGCGCTCAGTTTGCCTGCCAGGGACACCTCTTACTGGCACCGCTGGGAGCAGGGTTTCTGCTTGTGGTCCCATAGGACTGTGCATACTTGCATACTTTATTTATTTATAATTCATTTGAGAGGCGGGGGAAAGACAGAGGGAGAAGCCCACTCCTGCTAAACCGAGCGAGAGCCGGATTTGGGGCTAGATCCCAGGACCCTGAGATCATGACCTGAGCCACCCAAGCACCCCTATATTTGCATACTTTAAAATAAGCTGCTGAAGGTCTTGCTTCCACTTAGGCTGAATCTAGGTGCTGACTGCAAATATCCCCTTTGGGACTCTGACAGGTCTTAGCACACCCTTAACTATGGGGAACTTTTAAAAATAAAATAGCCTTCTTGGACAATCACAAAGGTTTGAGAGACAGCAAGAGCCAGGGCAGGATTGAGCCATAAAGTTCATCTTCTATAAGAATTCACTTATGCAGGACTGAGGGAGGGAATGATTTTGTCTGATAGATAGAAACACAAAATCAAGCACAATGAAGAAATAAAAAAGTTCTAAATGAAAGAACACAATAAAACCTCATTAAAAAAACTTAAAATTAGTGCACTCAGAAGTAATTGTTGTAAATACCAGTTATGTGTAACTGACCTTATATATTTATTTTACACATTTAAGTGACATATTTTTTGTTAAGTACATTTATGAAATCCTGAATTACATAAAAATGTAATAAGTTATATACGTAAAGTTAAAATAATTTTAATGGTATCTATACACATTATAAATAATTTGGTTACTTTAATATATACTTTTGCTCAGGAAACTTCTGATCCTGTGACTCAAAAATTTAAACGTAATTTAACCTTTATCAATATTATCAACATTTTTGTGTTAAGATTAAAGAGAAGTTTAATTCTTAAATATAGGAGCTTTTTTTTTTTTTTTTTAATCTGTGTAAGGACAAAAGACCATATGGGAAAGCACATCTGTACCTTATTTGAGAAAACCCTGGCTTTATTTTTATGTTTTAACACTTTCTCCTCTCCAAAATTATTTTCATAATTTTCTAAATGCTAGTATTTTATAATTAATGAAAAGAAGGTATGCCTTCTCTCTGATAATAGTTTGACCTCAAGTTCTCTGAATTGCAGTCATTAAGTCTTTAAAAAAAGCTCAGTCTGTTTGAGCTCATCCATCTCTCAAGTTTTGTGATCTAAGCAGAGATGCTTCAAATTTGGTATTTAGTCTCTCACTTCTTCATCCTTATATGGCATTCTAATAAGCATTTATCAAAATTTGAGCCTTGCTTTCCAGAATGAACCAAAAAGGATGAACAACACATCCATCATCGTACAGCTTCAGAGGGACACAATGTTCACCAATCACATCTCATATCCACGCAAAGGTCTTCTTAAATCTGTTAGCTGGAGAACTGGAATAGTCAGAAAATGACTAGAACAAAGGTCAGGCTCACAACTCATGTCTGTGTTTGCTCTCTTCCCCTTGTTAGCCTGTATTTAGCAGATTCTCTTATAAGCCTATTAGTTATTCCTGTGCAAGTCAGTGAATTTCCAGCCTACTTTGTCTTTTGGAGAATGTGGGACACCTTTAAGGGAGAGGAAGAAATCAGTGTGTTAATCTCTAAAAATGTTAATTTTGTAATGTAGAACTGAATATCATTTTGCCAGGAAATGTGTACAGATCCCTTGTCCCTGCCCCTGTGTGCCGGCAGCAATGATGCAGGTGGGGAATAGACAATTTCCTATCATTGTAGCAATTTGTATATCAAAGTGAAGGATATAAGTGATGCAAAATATAACAGGGAGTCTCATGAAACCATAAAGTGATGAGCTATTCTTCTGAGTTCCAAATCTAATACAAATAAGGAAACAGTCCTTACCAAGCTGCTTCTACCCTTAACTGCTCCTCGGCACTTTTAGATGTGTGATCTGAAAGATTTAATTTTTGTAACTCTAAGAACTTACTTCTAGAAAAATCAGGATTCTGCAGCCCAAGTAACTTTCTCAAGGTCACAAAAGGTAGTGACCAAGTGGATTCTTTGTTTTTTTTTTTTTAAAGATTTTTATTTGTTTATTTGACAGACAGATCACAAGTAGGCAGAGAGGCAGGCAGAGAGAGAGGAGGAAGCAGGCTCCCTGCTGAGCAGAGAGCCCTATGCAGGACTCGATCCTAGAACCCTGAGATCATGACCTGAGCCGAAGGCAGAGGCTTTAACCCACTGAGCCACCCAGGCACCCGACCAAGTAGATTCTTGACCTCAAGTCTAAGAGTACTTGTTTTCCAGCTGATTCTGGGAACAGCCAAGGACGGTAATTTGTATTTTTGAACAAAGTTCTTTCCATATTTTTGTTCAGTACCTGTGTGGTATTAGGATATTTAAGACTTTAATGTAAATTCATAATTAGTAGAATAACTTTCATTGAAATTATTTGCCTAAATCATCTTTGTTATATTCACATACTTGGCTGCATTCATTGCATTTCCAGTAAGGGTATTACTGATTTGACCTTTTTACTATCACTGTCAACACTGGGAAATTATCTATGATAGGACAACATATTCATGGAGGTGCAGAATTCACCTTCATCATTTTATCAGACAAGGGAGACTTGATCCAGCTTTAATAAGTATAATAACCCTGGCCTTGCTACTGAAGCTAGTAGTGAAAAGATCTGTTGGGGGGGGGGGATGGGGAAGACATAATTTCCTTGTCCCTCTTATCAGATTCTAAGCCATTTGAAGACAGAGACTAGGTCTTCTCTTTTGGACTTCGTGCTTTGCATATCTCATGGCATATAATAGATGTTTGATAATATTCCAATGATTAATACCCCTGAAGATGTTTGCATTAACTTGATTGAGGACTATTACCATATATAATAAGGATTAGTGTTGTGAAAGTTCCCAGTGTTAAGATTTAGAAGGAAAAGAAAGTATTAGGTGCTATTTCCCCAGTGTTCTAGGTAGCATTTTTCAATTGCCACTTTTCTGCTTCAGTGGGCAATTTTGTATGTCAACCCCGGGTACCCAGTTTTTGGTGAAATATCAGTCTAAATAAGGCTGTGAAGATAATTTAGAGACATTTAAGTCTGTAGGCTTTGATTCCTTTCCATAATGGGGGCCTCACCGAATCAGTTGAAAACCTTTAGAAAAAGAAAACAAGAAGTCTCAGGTCCTGGAGGAAGAAGAAATTCTGCCTGCAGATTCCCTTTAAAGATGCAACATTAATTCTTGCCTGGATCTTCCTCCTGCCCTGAAGATTACATACTCACCAGCCCCTATAATTGTGTGAATCAGTACCCTAAAATAAACAGCTCTTTCTCATAGATACACACAGATGTACACACATGTATATATGTATTAGGCATACATGTATATTTATACATATACATATATACATCCTATTCTGTTTTTCTTTGGAGAATCCTGACTTATGTACCTACAATGGAGACAGTACCTTTTGTCTTACTCCCAGTCCTTCCTTTACCCTGCATTTAGCACAAGAGCAGTAACTCTTTGTGGTTCTCTCCCTTTCTTATGCTTGGCATCCTGAGAAGAAAACATCTGTTATTGTCCCAAAGCGTCCCATGTGGCAGGGACACATGGGTTTCTCTGAAGCATCTTATGAGAAGTAAGACAGGCCTAGGATTTGAGGATCAGCTCTGTCTCTCAGTAGTTGCGTAGCCCTGAGTAATCTAAGCCAGTTTAGTTATTTTTGAGACTAGGTTTTTATAACCATTAAAGATAATGCATGAGAGGGAAGTTCCTTAGCACAAGGTTAAAAAAGAAATGATCAATATTATTATTAGCTATTTCATCCATCCAGGAGAATAACTGTCAGTAAAAGATTCTTATATTTTACTATTGCTGCCACTGTTAAACTCCCTGAAATCAATTGCTACCGACATTGTGGGGTCATTTCACATTGACATTTTTCAGATGTACTTATTAAAGATAAAATAAGGCTGAGGAGTCAAGTTCAGGATTGTTTTCTGGAACAGATAATAGGAGGAAGAGTAAAGGATTAGAAAGGGGATTCTAGTGTGTGGATATTGTTTTGGTCCGCCCCATTCCAATGGCGTAGGTAATTAATAACAAACTGTTACACAGCCATGGCTATTGTCTGAGGACTTTCTGTGCTGTGATAAATTCTGTTTCAAATGTCTATTCTAAAGCCTTCTATTTTAGCAGATATCCCAGGAAGTCAGCAGCGTTTTCTGTGATATAGTCAGAATAGTTTTCAGCTGAATCCCTCTTTCTTCTTAAACATTTATCACCATGGGCCACATCTCCACAGGCTCTTCTGGGCAGAGTGACTCAAACAAAGCAAGGTTTCCATCTGCCCTTGGCTCATCTGTCTCCACAGGCAGTTTTCACTCCTTCACCTGCCATGATCCAAAATCATGGAGAAAAATTCACTGGTGTGATTCATCTCCTCCATATGGATATGTCTCCAACTCCTCTGCCACAGCAATCAGCCCTGCCTTATATCATGCCTCAAATATGATGAAAGGAAACAGAAGCAGAGGCATTTATCACAGACACTAAAGAGTTCCACCTTCGGGACCGAATGCTACAATTTATGCATTAGTCACAATAAATCTAACCTGTTTACTGAAATCTGAATTAATGTCCTAACCTGCTTTTCAGCTGAAATATTTTGAAGAAGTTACTTTTCTCTACCATGCTGAAAGCCAACTATTGCCTACATATCGAGAAAGATAGTATTTTCTTTCTTGCTGGATGAATACAGGTCTTGTTCGGCTGCTAATGCATCTGTCCCAGGCATTTAGTATTCATTAGTATGAAGGGGAAGAGGCACAGAGAAAGACGAAGGGGCTGGTGGTTCTTAGCTTCTGAGAAAGATGGCCCTTCCTGGTAAAATGGAGCCATACAAAGAGAAACACATTTAATCTCTGTCCCCTTTCTTCCTATTTGGGACGCTCTCCTGTGAGACTGTAATGCCTGGAGCGAGGGCCAGAATATTGGGACCACAGAGAGAAATGTTGCTGTCCTTTCCACATTGTAAAAGATGGGAGGTCTCTGGGTCTTTCAGATTATTGTTTTGTGACTGTACCAAGACTAAAACTTTCTTTTTTTTTTTTTTTTTTAAAGATTTTATTTATTTATTTGACAGGCAGAGATTACAAGTAGGCTGAGAGGCAGGCAGAGAGAGAGAAGGGGGAAGCAGGCTCTCCACTGAGCAGAGAGCCCGATGCGGGGCTCGATCCCAGGACCCTGGGATCATGACCTGAGCCGAAGGCAGAGGCTTTAACCCACTGAGCCACCCAGGCGCCCCCAAGACTAAAACTTTCTAATGCAGATTTCTTGAGTGAGATCCTTCTTGTTTTTGTTTTTCTGTCCTGCTTTAGTTGGAGATTGTGTTTCTTACAGTTGAAAGCTTTCCACCAGTAAGTGGGATCTAGTTCCTTCCTTGCTTCTTGGAGAGAGAGGAGACATGGGCTGATGGAGAAACAGAGCTGGGTCAGAAAGAGGAAAAAATTTAAAGTCTAGCAAGGGTGTGGTGGGGGAGGCTGGGGGGGGGCAAGGGAGAGGGGGAGCCTGAGAGTATGGGTCAATTTAAGTCAGAAAACTCTCATTGTTTTAATGAAAGGAAAACAGTGTTTCACATGAAGTCCAAGGTGTGCATTTGAGTCCTGGGATATGAGGCAAACCCAACAATCTCAAAGAACCTCCAGAAAGAGGAGCTTCCAGAGCAGGGGTCAAACGAAGAAGCTAAATAAATGTAATAAAAAGTTTAGGGTGACCAAGGCTGGTAATTAATGATCCTGTTCTACCAGAGAAGTCAGTCAGTTTACCTTGAAAGCACACATTCAGAGAGGTATGGATTCTAGTTTCCAAATTCATATACCCTTTCAATTCTCCTTTGTCTAGGTCTCTTACTACAGGTATCCCATTGCGTAAGGGAGAGGGCTCCTAGGCAGAAAACCCCCAACATAGGATTTCCTGGTTATCTTTTTTAGGATCAGAAATATCAGCTTTCTTTCAGTGATACCTCCTTATTCAGCAACACCAAGAATATACATAGGCCATTTCTGCTTATTGTACTTTTTTTTTAAATGACTTTATTTATTTATTGGACAGAGAGAGAGACAGTGAGGGCAGGAACACAAGCAGGGGGAGTCGCAAAGGGAAAGCAGGCTTCCCGCAGAGCTGGGAGCTCAATGTCAATCCCAGGACTCTGGGATCATGACCTGAGCCAAAGGCGGACGATTACATTAACAACTGAGCCACCCAGGTGCCCTGACATATTGTCCTTCATGGAATCAAGTCAAAAAGCCTTTCCTGAGAGTCTATGAACTTGGCCCAGGATCTGCTACCTCTTTCAGGAATAACAATGCCATATTGTAGGGCTATTTTTTACATATTTCACACAAACATAGCAAAAGGCACTCGTCCCCTTAAACTGACTTATTCCTTTAAAAATAACCTTTGCACATTTGGATTCGTAGTTATTTCTAAGTAAATAGAAATTTACTTAAAAGTGTTTTGACATTTTTCCTTCGAAGTGTAGTTCATCGGTAAAACTTATCTGGCCTTTCTAAAATAGTATAGAAGTGTTTGCTTAGAAATGAATTATTATTTTTCTCTACATCATTTGTGAAGACCCCTTAGAATATCTGAACATATGGGGCGCCTGTGTGGCTCAGTGGGTTAAGCCTCTGCCTTCGGCTCAGGTCATGATCTCAGGGTCCTGGGATTGAGTCCTGCATAGGGCTCTCTGCTCAGCAGGGAGCCTGCTTCTCCCCCTCTTTCTCTGCCTGCCTCTCTGCCCACTTGTGATCTCTCTCTGTCTGTACACCTCAACCAACTGCATCAGTCAAGGTTATTAGTTCAAGCAACATAAAAATAATTCTAGGTAAGATAAGCACAACATTTACTCAGAGTTTATCAGGCAGCTCTCAGAATCTGTAGGAAAGGCCTAGAACCAAGTTAGGGATACCTATAGCAGGAGAAGAGTGCTGTAAATTGTCAGAGTGCTGCCCTGACAGAGACACTACCGTTGTTGCCCCTGGGAAGGGACATCAGAGTTTTTCCATCAATAGTGGCACTGCCTTTGGAAAGGTTACCTCATCCTGCTAGGGATGGAGCTGCTGATGCCAACCCGAGTAGAAAGAATTCTGGTGTATCTTCAACTCTTTGGCTCTGTCCTGGAAGAACTTTCTCTACCCCATGGTCCTTCTAGTCGAACTTACAATCAAATGGACAGGAGACAGATTTGCAGGAGAAAAAAATCAACTTTATAGGTATATGTATGGGGAAGCCATCCACACAGACATGGAAATTCCAAAGGCCCGCAACGTGCTGATTATAAGAGGTAAGGAGAGAGATGGGGTCTAAGGTTACAAAGGGGAGGAAGACCATTAGTTATAAGGCGAGAGCAGAGATTTGAAAAACAACAGCAGCAGCCACCACCAAAGGTGCCATATTATGCAGATAGTTTCTTAGGTAAAGGGGCGTCTCTTTCAATAGCTCTCTTCCTGGAATAGACTCTCCTTTCTAGTATATAAATTTAGACAGTTGCAGTCAAGAAGAGAGTTTTCCTACATCTGCTGGTTTTTGATTACTTTTTAACCCCAAATAGTGTTCATGACGAAGTGGTTCATCTAGGGACAGCCTTCCCTTTCCCTATACCTCAGTACCATAGTAGGCAACATTTTGGGTGAATATGTGATTGGAGGTTATGTCAAAGAGTCTTATGGGTAGATATTCACTCTTCTGACCTCTGTAACATTTTATATTTTGACAGAGGGCTTTGCTTCGTAAGGAGATTTCCTAAATATAGAATATGGGTTCAGATTCTGAATTACGAAAAGAGTGCAAAGGTCCACACAGCAGCCAGTTATCTTTTCCCTGTCACTGTTGATCATTTGCTTCAGTTATGACGTTTTGTCTTTTGTGAAAAATAAAAAATGTGATAGGACTCACAATGAAGAAACATTGAGAGACTGATGAACTTGTGAAGTGGTAAAATCTTGATTCCAACCCACTGAAGACTCCCCAAACTCATATTATTTTCATAATTGCCTTCTTTTGACCAGGAACATACATTTAAGATTTTTGGTTGTGTTTATAAATAAAGTCTAAATAGAATATAAAACAAATGGGCAATGAATCTATACCCTGATTTTGTTGACCTCGCCCCAATACTGGGTGAGCTAAGTGGTACTAAACCTCTATCCCCATCCTCTAGAGGATTTCACAGCACCATTCCTGAACCAAATGAATAGCTTATTAATGTAGGGTAACCTGTGTGTCTCCCTGAAACTGAGAAGTTGAAGCAGCCATGACATTCTTAAAGCACTACTCCTTCAGTAAAATACGGAGCTCTAGGAGGAGAATTAATGGCAGGAAGAGGTAGAGGAGGTTTTGAGGTCCACAGGGGAATCCTATTTGAGAGCCTCTGTGTAGGAGTTGCCAAAGCCTTGCTAATCCAACTGAGTGACAAGAGAGGCTTTCTTTCTTATTTTTCTTTTCTTTTTTTTTTTAAGATTTTATTTATTTGACAGAGAGAAAGATCACAGGTAGGCAGAGAGGCAGGCAGAGAGAGAGGGGGAAGCAGGCTCCCTGCTGAGCAGAGAGCCCAATGCGGGGCTCGATCCCAGGACCCTGAGATCATGACCTGAGCTGAAAGCAGAGGCCCAACCCACTGAGCCACCCAGGCGCCCACAAGAGAGGCTTTCTGACAAGTATTTCTGGTTATGACATAGCACACCTCCTTCCTTGCTGATATAAGAAAAACACCCTCTCTTACCTTCACATTTTACAGTAACTCTGTACAAGGTTGGCTACAAAAATTGCAGGGCCCAGTGCAAAATACAAATGCAAGGCTTCTTGTTCCCAAAGCAGGAAAACATGTGCTGTTAGTGGTAGGGAACATAAAACATTTTTCTTTCTTCAGTGCAGGCTCTCTCTACTTGCCATGATGGTTTTTAATTGCCATTTAATGGTATTCTAAGCAGAACCCACCTTAAATTATTTACATGAGTGTTGCCATTAACCTTCATTTTGGGCACTGTTAGTCTTAAATGCTTTGTAGAAGTTTTGTTTAAATTTTAAAATGCTTGAAATGTTTTAATATTAGAATAATGTTAAGTGCTAGTTTTAAATTAACCTTTAACTTGTATACAGAATCACTGAAATGATACAGTTTTTATGGTTTCCGCATGTACAGATGCACTTCTTGCTTCAACCCTGGATGCATGCACGTCCTACCAATCCCTTCCACCTTTAGTTTATTCAGGGGTAAAGAATGGAAAGGGAGATGAAGTACCAGTTGTCCCAACCTTTCCCTTTTCTTTCTAGGTCATTGTTTCCATGTCACTTGATTGGCTAATACAGGGTGGGGCAGAGGGACAAAATGAGGAGCAAGAAAGGACAGGACGGAGGTACGTGGTCATTCCAGTTTCTTATAACACTGCTGCTTTCCTTGTGGATTTGAAGTTTCCCTGCCTCTGACTCAATTAGTAGACACACCACACTTCTTTTGTACTGACTCTCGATATCACTAAACCCATGGGTCTCCTCTAACTCTGTGCTGGTAGAGCATTGTGAGCGATATACATAGACCGTGGTAACAAGGAAGCAGGGAGCAGGGGTCACACATTGTACAGATCTCTCGTGCCCTCAAGCATGGTCTGTGGTCTTTCCAGACTGGAGGCAAGAAAACAAGCTCAAAGATAAAAGGATTAAGAATTCCAAGGTGACCCATGAAACTGATCCTAATTTCTCTGTAGAAGACTCCCCAGGTAGCATTTGTATGGTTAGGTCATCCTAAAATAGTTCTTTCTCTCTGCCTACCCGCCTCCTCTTCCTCTCCCTGTCTTTCGTGGTACAGCAGCCCTCTAAGTTCTTAGATGGAGATAACCAGGGAAGTACAAGCAGGAAGAACCAGGAGATAATTAACACAACACATACTCTGAATATTCTTAAAAAAAAAAAAAAAAAAAAAGCTTTTTTCTCACATCAAGTCTAGTTTTGGCCGAAGCTTATAGGACTTAGAGAGCTAAAATTATTTCATATTATCTCTTTAGCATTGCTTACTAAAAAATTTGGAGACTCAACCAGCCAAAAAACTGTATTTGCTCTGATGGGTTGTAAATTTGTAGAAGGATGCCTATTCACTCTGGTTCTGTCTTCCCCCTTCCCTCTCCCAGCCTCCAGGCCCACAGGAACAGTCACGGCTCTGTGTAGGCCATACACATATTATTATTTTTTTTTAAGATTTTTTTTTATTTCTTTATGTAACAGAGAGAGAGATCACAAGTAAGCAGAGAGACAGGCAGAGAGAGAGGGGGTAGCAGGCTCCCTCCTGTGCAGAGAACCTGATGTGGGGCTTGATCCCAGGACCCTGAGATCATGACCTGAGCTGAAGGCAGAGGCTTAACCCACTGAGCCACCCAGCACCCCCCTCCCCCCACCATACACATATTATTCACATGGCTGGGTGTTGCCTAAATTTCTAAGCGTAGAGTTCACTTCTCATATACTTACTATATAGTTTTCATTACCATACATGAAAAGTTCTTACACCTAGAAATACCCAAACTAGGAAAAAAAAAAAAACTTTATTTATAGATCTTTAAGGAGTATGAACTTTGGCATTTTGAAAAGACATGAGTGTGCCATGTTTCATATGATGCGTGTTCTGAAAGTTCCATATAAATCGAAATTTTATCTCTGGTTTTAAGTGAATTGAAGAGTTTGATAATGTATTCCCTGGTGCATTCATTTGTAAAGGGATATTAATTATTCTCTGACATTTTCTTCTAGCATTCATAATTTTTACTTGATATTTCTCTGTATATAGTTTTTTTTTTTTTTTAGGTAAAGCATAGTTTACACCATTGTGTATCTTTTATTCTACTTTGAGGATTTGTAAAAAGCTATGAAAGTGTAATTTGTTGAGCAGGTGCTGGATGCAGTATTTTGAATAGGTTATTAAATACTTTCAACAACTTTGTGGTGGATATTGTTATCCTCATTTTAGATATTAAAAAAATAAAAGGTTTAGACCATTTAAGTGATTTGACCAGTCACAAATCTTGATGCCATACCTTAAGTCTCTTGCTGCACTGAATCACTTACTAGAGTTCTGTAGACAGGACTCATGCATCCCACATCTTATTGATATGAAGGCATTATCCTGATAGAGAATGAGTGCCATTCATAATCATTCTGTTAACAGTGTGACTGTAACATCACTAAATGAGACAGAAAAAAAGTACACTGTAGAAGAAAAATGCTTCTATTGACAGACTTGCTTTCCTGGTTATCACAGATTAAAAAAAAAAAAAACACAGATAAATTCTGGACATCTCTTTTAGAATTATGCATATCTAAAAGTGTGCATTTGAAAATGGATATTTAAAACCACACAGAAGGCTTTAGTTTGACCGCAAAGCTTAGAGCTGCCTGGTTTGAAGCAGGTGCAGGTGCCAACCTCTGGTCACGAATGACAGTGTCTCTCAGACAGTAGCATTCATTTTTTGTCATCATTTTCGTGATAAATGTAGGCTTCTTTGCAAAGCTTTCTTTCCAGTATAGCCATTTCTTTATCCTCATTCCAGCAATTACTTTCAAAATTCAGTTTTGAAACTCTATACGTTTATATGTCTCAAGACATTCTTTTTAAAGACCAGAGAGGAAGGTTTTGTATTTTATTAATGTGTTTTAATTTTTTAGGCTGGATTTTATGGTTCTTTTGCTGAGAGTTTTAGCTTACTATTTATAAATACTTGAGAGCTATTCTATGCTTAATAATACTGCTTCGAGTTTGATTGGTTTCTAGAGATGAGGACACCTTCCATATCATAACACTTAGGGGCATAATTATGAGTTATGATGGTAATACTAGTGTTGGTTATGTTTGCGTATATAGTGTGTTTATATACAGTTGGCACCTATGTTTTTAGGATTTCTACTCATATTTTTCCTCCATTAGATGCATAACTTAAAAATATTCAGCCAGACCTTGATACAAGCTCTCATGTTGTATTATAGTTTCTAACTTTCCTGGCTCTGATTCTAAAAGACCAGACTACAAATACAGCATTGGCTTATTAACAGGTTTTACTTTCAGGGGAAAAGAAAAATGAATGATTACATTGGAAATGTCCTCTAGATTTTATGCTCAGCTATGAGTTCTTTAGATAAAATTAAATAAATACAGGTTTACCTCTCAGTGAGCTCCTTTAGGGCAGGATTTGATCATTTTAATTGCCTTTCATCATTTTCAAATAGTAGTGATTTACCTATTTTTTCCACTGCTGCCTTAATTTTTTTAAAAGCAAGTTGTTATATGGTTTTCAGTTTTTAAAGACGGTTTTTTGGTTCTTGAGATTGTGGAGCATGAGAATTATTGAACAAGTATCTAAACAGATGCTCAGTGGGGATTCAGACCCATCTTGCTGTTGCATATCTGTGTCTGAGCACAGCACCAAAAGGAGGGTTGTTCTAATTTTGTACCTCAAATAACCACTGGAGCCTGGGGTAAATGCCTTCATTGGTGGTCCTGGCATGTCCCAGGGCCTAGGACTCCATTCTAACCACATATTGGCGACATGCCAGCAGCAGTAAGAGTGTCCCTCGGAATATCATGGTATCAGCTGTGTCAGTCAGCTCCTGGTTTTAACACCAGCCAGCTGGGGTGTGCACAGCACAATGGCTTGTTCTAAAGCAATGGATTTCTGGCTGTAGGGGAAGTTTTAGAATTCTGTAGAGACAAGGGGCTTATTTGCTTTCTGAATTCATACTGTCTTTTTGGCATGAATATACCCTTACATCTGAACATAAAACAGCAAAGATGCATTATGTGGAAGGCTTGACAACATGGAAAGGTGTAAGTGGCTAAAGTGTGATACTTCAGAACATTAGAGGATGGTTATTCACATCATAGATTATCAGGGCACTACAGTCTTAATGTGATAATGTGCTTAGTTCTCAACAATGAGAGTTATGAGGTATTATTATATACCTCATAGTTGAACTGCTTTGAATTAGAGAACTTGGCCCATTAGATATTAAAATGGTAGCATCTGACTTGAAGTTCTGTGTTTTTTAACCCCTTTTTTAAAAACTGTTTATAATGATCATTGTTCTAAGGGAGATGAAGACATCTTAAATTAGATTGTTTATTTCCACTGCCTTTATCACTCAGTGGTATTTTGGAAGCACCATCTTCTAAACTTTTACCCTGGTTTGCCACAAGGGGGCATCCATAGAACTCTGAGGAAAGATCTAGTAAGATTAACAGTGGGAGGAAATCCTTGGTTTTCCCTGGTGACTAGTTGTCCTCAAAGTGCATCACTGAAACCAGGAGCATTAGGAACTTGTTTAAAATGCAAATCCTTGAGTTGCTCATCTTGCCTACTGTATCAAATTGCTAGGGTAGATCCTGGAAATCTATATTAACCAGACTTTCAGGTGATTCTGATGCACGGCAAAATTTTGTAAGTGCTCTGTTGGTTTTCTTATTTTAAATATGTACTTGTTCTTTGATGATTATAGTTCTTCTTTAATTTCCCGCACTTTGAGACCCACTGCCCTACAATAGATTATCATTTTCAAACTGAGGATCAGGCCCTATTTGTGAATCACAAAGTCAATTTAGCAGACCTACAGAAAGATTATAGCATAAGAGTACATTATACTAAATAAGAGAAAAAGTTTGTGAAAAAGAATGGTTTTAGATGGTCATGATGTAAAATATATAATCTCACTGTGGACCATTGTCAAAAAAATTCAAAATAGTTGAAAACTATGTGAAAAGTCCTGACAACATACAGTGTCACCATGGTATTGCCCAAGCTGAAGAGGAAGAGGCCAACATAAGGGAATGATCATAGAGTACAGGGAAGAAACTTTGTCATGAAACCTAGTACCAGAGCAAGGAGCTACACTGCTTGGGAAAAGACAAATTTACATGCAACAAAAATCCCTGACCTTTCTGTAGCCCAAGAATAAATTCTCTGTGCAGTCTAGTAGCTCCTTAGCTCATTTTGACGTTAAGAGAATTATTCTCGGTGCGCCTGGGTGGCTCAATGGGTTAAAGCCTCTGCCTTGGGCTCAGGTCATGATCTCAGGGTCCTGGGATTGAGCCCCACATCGGGCTCTCTGCTCAGCGGGGAGCCTGCTTCCCCCTCTTTCTGTCAGCCTCTCTGCCTACTTGTGATCTCTGTCAAATAAATAAAATCTTAAAAAAAAAAAAAGATAATTATTCTCAATCTCAAACTTGTAATTCAGGAGTATAAATATACCTCTGATGAGAAGTCTGCCTACCTAAAGATTTCCCCCCTGGAAAGGTGTATCTTGCATCAGAGCTTCAGATATTCCTATCAAGATACTTCCTGTTACAGGTACTAATGAGTAGAATGCTGGCCTATTCCTTAGCAGAGTTTAGCTTGGGGGAAGTTGGGTATGAGGAGATAATTGTGTCTGAATAGGAGCAGCGTAGTCTCTGAAGGGAGAAGCTCCTTCAGGTCTTACTGGCCGTTGATCAGCAATGGTTTGTGAGGCTTCTTATTCTTCCTCCCTTAGCCGCTATGATTGACTATTAGGCATTAAAGGTCTTGAGCTAATGCTTCCAGACAGGCCACATGACACAAGTTTAGACATGCTTTAGAAAGAAGCTAACAGCATGTGGAGAAAGTGTTTTCATACAGCCATATTACAATTAAAAAAAAAAACACACACATGAAAACCAGTCAGAGCCATAGAAATATAGTGGAAACCTGCTTGTAGCTATCTGATATTTAGCAGCCCCTCTCAAGGTGAAGTAAAAAGCCACATGATTTTGATACATGTTCTTAGATCAATGCACATATGTGAGGTTTAAAAAAAATAAAAACAAAACAACCCCCCCCCAAAAAACAAGGAAAAACAAAAATAACAAAGTCCTCAGCAGCACACTTTGCTTTTTATATGTAAAGAGCTGACATTCACTAAGTATATTATTGAATACAGATTCCAATATTTGCTAATTGGGTAACTACAGAAAATATATCATCACTTGTCCTTTTAACCTTCCATTTTTGTTTCAACAAAATGCAGATGAAGATGAGCTGGGAGTAATTTACGAATGTAAAGAATTTGCATATTACCATGATGAGCAAAGGATGATGTATGGAAGTGTTGAAAGCTATATTATATACCTGAAAATAATGTAACACCATAGGTTAACTAGAAATAAAGTAAACAATTTAAAAACTGTGTCGGGATTAAATGACATATGCAAAGCTCTTAGGACTGTGCTTGAAACATAGTAACCATTCATAGAAAAATAGAAAAATACCTACTACTGTTATTTCAGTAAATAACTATTGCTGTTAGAATGTAACCACTTAGGCAAAAACTCTACTGTCCTTGAGCTTCTTCTTTTTGTCAAGAACTTAATTCATTGTTTATTGCTGTGGTTTCCACAATGTGGTCTAGGGACCCCCCCTAAGGTCCTTAAAAAAATTTTAATGGGTCGGTTGGTAAAAACTTTTCTTAGTAATACTAAGGGGTTATTGGTCTTTTTCTCTGTGCTGATATTTGCACAGATGTAAAAATAATGGATAAACTGCTGGTGCTTCAGCCTGAACCAAGAGAGTGATACCAGATCCCGTTAATAGTCATGGTATTCTTTACTTAAGTTGCTGCTAATATTTTTACTTAAATCTTAATTCCTTTTAATATTTGACACACTAATGGGATACCTGGATGTCTCAATGGGGAGTCTGCTTGAAATTCTCTCCTTCTCCCTCTCTCTGCCCCTCCCCCACTTGTGCTCACTTTAAAATAAAATCTTTTTAAAAAAATTTTTTTAGGATTTTTTTTTACTTGACAGAGACACAGTGAGAGAGGAAACATAAGCAGGGGGAGCTGGAGAGGGAGAAGCAGGCCTCCTACTGAGCAGGAAGGCCGATGTGGGGCTCCATCCCAGGACACTGGGAAAGCAGATGCTTAATGACTGAACCACCCAGGTGCCCCTAAATAAATCAAACCTTAAAAAAAAATTTTTTTTGAGGCATTAAGCAAGTAAGTATGCATGAAACATTTGTATTGTAACCAGAGTATGTTTGCTCCAAGGAAAAACCTTTGCGTTGTGAGATAGACTGCTATTCCTCCCTCTTTTGAATGAAACAACACTTTTACTTGAAAAAAGCCATTAACAGGTTAACTGGTTTTTCAGAATTGGATGTTCAGTAGACAGCTGAAGACTGGTATGAGACAAATCTACCACTTCTAACTTGAGTGGAAGAGATTCCTAAAAGTATGTAAGATAATACTGGAAAGAAGTTTGAGGTCCGATTGCAAACAGCCTTCGTTTTCATGTTAAGATTAGGAAGTATTCAGTAGGCAAAGAAAAAAACAAAACCAGCTTAATTAAGGAAGATAAATGATCAACTGATGTTTTAGAATAGCTATGGGTTGCTCAATGGGGTAGTATAGAAATAGTGGGGATTGGGTCATAAATGAGAAAGCTACTACTGTTGTCCAGGGACAGACTTGGGGGAGACCAGGCAAGCATGTAGCAGGGTGAGGGCACAGTCTGATAGGACAGAATTAGATCTTCCCAACAATGGGATATTGATTGTGCTTTTAAGTCTCTAAGAAAAACTGTCAATTCTAATGTGCTAATATTAGAAGATAATTGAGACCTATGTTTTCCAACTTATGTAACCATTTTCATGGCCTTTAATGTACTATTGTGTTTCAACTGTTGTTTATATTTTTATTTCTTCTCTTTGGGGGTTATTTCTTGTGAGAGATGTTAGAACATTCAGGTGGGCAAGATATAAAGGGGCAGCTAACTTCTAGATACAGACACATTTCCAAATGGAGTTAGATTTCTATCAATAAACTGATGATGCACTCCTACTCAGAACATTGACACAAAGTCTGGGGGACAGTAAGAACTGTAATGAATGGATCAGTGATCCTGACCTTTTAATAGTAGAGGTGTTACTGTGCCTACCTTTAAAATAGGAGAGGTTATGGGACCCCAGGGAAAAAAAAAGTCATGTTGAGATTAGGATTTCTGGGCAAAGGACCCAGATTACTTGACCTAGAAAACTTCTGAATGTTGGGCTTTGTGAAACTTCAGGTGAAATAGTAAAAGAAACTCTAAGATCACTTTTCTGTACAGCATCCCTAAAGGCAGCAGTCACAGGGACTAGGATTCTGAATCAAATGGCCAGAAACCCAAGCTTCTAGATCAAGGTTTCTCAGCCTTCACACCGATGACATTTTGGACAAGACGATCCTTGGTTGTGGACATTGTCTCTTACGTATAAGATGTGCAGCAGGAGCCCTGGCCTCTATGTGCTAGATGCTTCTCACACCTTCCCCTTCCAGTATAATAACCAAAAATGCCTATAGATACTGTCAGAGATCCCCCTGGGGGTGAGGGGTTGCTGGCGGGGGGACCATAAAACAGGGGATATGCTTGGATCCTACTTCACAGAAAACCACTGAATTTAACCTTTAGTCTAGTCTTTCAGAAGAATCTTTTTTTGTTTTTGTTTCTTAAGAACACAGAGATCAGGTACATTCCTTTTTAGTACATTTTCTAGAAGATATTAAAAAATGTTATTATTAAAAATATCCATCTAAAAATCCCCTCTTACTCTGAGTTATACTTAAGCCATCCTTTAGGAAATATCGGTTTGATTCACAGCCTCACTATCTGCCTTTGTAACAGCTTTAAGGAAAGCTATTATTGCAGGGAAGGAAGAGGAAAACCTGCTGCTGCTACCTCCTTAATGACTTAGAGCTAAAAATTAGTTGTCAAAAGTCACCTGAACTTTTTTGAGGTATTATTTTTTATAAATATTTTATACTAAGATCATGATATAGAGCACGTTTTTTGTTTTGTTTTGGCGGCGGGTGTGTGTGTGGTGGAGTTTGTTTTCCAGTAGTGCTATAAGCGAAGTTCTTGGTTTCAGTGCAGGCATTTGCTTTAGAATTGGGAGAGATAAAGAGAGAACTTCTGTACATAAATACAAACTGGTATTTCTAATAACTTGTAAGTACTGTGTATTTCTGCAACATAAATGTCCCTCTGGCTTTCTCAACTCACCAGTAAAGTTTTATATAGAGCATTGTGTATCTGTGCTTGTGTGTAAGAGGTGTATTTGTCCATAATCATCTGGGCTGATTTTGGATTTAATATTCATCAGCATTCACAACTCTTTTTTCCAGCCTATTTTAGAAACTGGAAGGAAAAAAAAAAATACTCCTCTTTCAACACTCTCATGCTTACATCTGAATAGTTAGAAGTAGTTGGAGTTTCCTGGGTGGAGCTTGCAAGAATTTGGTTTTAAGAGGACTAAATGCAGCTGACAGGCTACTTCATCTTTTAGTCTCTTTCTCCTGCTTGTAAACTGTGACTCCGGAAGTGGAGCAGCCATTTTGTGATCATGAGGTAAAAGTCTTGAGAAAAAAATACTTGCATGAGAAAGCAGATGCCCTATTGACTTTCCTTGGGTCACCTGTGGTATCACTGTGTTCTTTGCCAGGCCAGACTTACAATGCTTGGTCTTAAAATGGGGAGTAAAACTTTTTTCTGATGTTTAGACATTTGTTGGATTATTCTATTATTTGTAGGTTAACAGAATTAGTTCTAGAAAATAAGACAATCCTTAAATTGAAGAGTCCCTAAGTGTTTAGATCACTGGGGACTCTGGATGAACTTTGGAAATTTACAGAAATTTTTCAGAGGTCACTAGACTTTCTATGAATCAAGAAATGGAAATCAGTCTAGTATCAGTGTCTAAGGCATAAGGTAAGTCCACATCTTATCTGGATTGCACCCATTTCATATTCACTTTATAGACTATATAAGGCTCAGATAGGTTTATTTCCCTGGAATATTGGAGAGGAACAGAAAAGGAAAATAACTGACATTTTTCTATGTGCCAGAAATTTTCAGAGACGCTATACAAGCACTACATCCTTTAATTTTCACAAGATCTTTATAACATGAATAATTATGCCATATTTTAGAGGAAACTGACATTTCCAGAGGTTAAGAAATGTGTCCATGGTTCTCAAGTTAGCAAGCAGTAGAACCCGTCAAACTCCGTTAGTCAGACTTTCTCCCCTCCCACTTCACTGAAAGTGCTATTGCTACATACACGTTGTTAAAATCGATAGTCATTCTTTAGTACTCATGTTGAGTTCTCATCAATATTTGCTACATTTTTTTCCACTCTTAAGTTCTGGCTTAATTACTGCAGTGACCTTCCAAATGATGTCCAGGTTATACTTTTGCTCCTTATATTATTCTCTTTTGGCTGCAGTAACAAATGATCATATGTACTGTAGCTTCAACCAGCAAAGTTATTATCTTACCTTTTTGGAGGTCCGATGTTGAAATGGGTCTTCCGAGGTGAAAAGCTTAGTGTCAGCAGGGCCGTATTCCCTCCTGAAGCTCTAGGTCAGAGTCTGTTGCCTTTTTCAGCTTCTGGGAAGGGGCCCTTTCCTGCATATCTTGGCTGTGACCATCTTCTTGTTTTCAGAGCCTGCAGCATAACATGTTCAGATCTGTGGCCCTGCTGCCTCCCTCTCTCACTTACAAGGAGGCTTGGGATTCTGTTGGGCCCGCCAGGATGATACAGGCTAAGCCTTGGTCTAAGGTCCTTAACTTCAGCACATCTTTTAAGTCCCTTTTTTGCCAGACTTCTCATCCCATTCGCTTATTCGTTTCTCATGTCATCCCTACCATGTGTGTTGCTGTTTCTCAGTTTCCTTCGCTAGTTTGTTCATTTTACAATCTCCCAAACTTGGAATGACGCAGGGCTCAGGTTTTAGACCTCTTTTTTTTTTTTTTTTTTTTTATCTTTACTCACCCCATTTAAAGGTTTCTCTCCTGGCTTCAAATGTTATTTGAAAGTGGTTACTTGCAAAATTTATCTTTCCAGCCCAGATTTCACCCCTAAAATTAGACTTGAATAGCAAACGGGCTATTTGGCAAACTCACTTGGATGTCCAACAGGTACTTCTTCCTTCTGCTCTTCCAACATTTTTCCCATCTCGGTAAATGACAACTACTTTCTTTCATCATCTGAGACCAAAAGGCTGGACTTCACCCTTGCCCTTGATCTTTCTCTTATCTAACACCCCATCCATTTATGAGTCATTCCGATTCCCCTTGAGAATGCCAGGCAGTACCTATAATTCAGTCATTTTTATACTATCTCTTCTGTTATGACCTTAGTCTAAGCTACCATTACCTCTTAAATTAATTACTTCAGTGACCTCCCAAGTTATCTCCATGATCATATCTTTACTCCCTATATTATTCTCCTTTGGCTGCTATAAAAAATTACCTCACACACAGTAGCTTAAACCGACACAAAATCATTATCTTACTTTTTGCGAGGTCAGATGTTGAAATGGGTCTCACTGGGCCCAAACTGTGGTGCCAGCAGTGTCACATTCCCTCCTAAAGCCCTAGGTGAGCATCTTTTATCTTACCTTCCTCAGCTTCTCAGAGCGTCCTTCCCTGCATTTCTAGACTGTGACTTTCCCATCCACCTTCAGATCTGACTCTCACCCTGCTGCCCCCCTCTTTCGCGTTTAAGGATGCTTGTGATTACAATGGGCCCCCTTGGATAATACAGGCTAACCTCCCCATCTTAAGATCTTTAACTTAGAAGCACATCTCAAAGTTCTTTTTTTTTTTTCCCATATAAGGTGATAAGTCGGGGATGGGGGGCACTGGGAGTGGTATTATTCTGCCTACCACAGTCCCACAGTTTAGTCTTCGCATAGCGGTTACAGTGATCCTCTTCCTCTCTTCCTCCATATTACCTCCTTACTCTTTTGTTTTGTGAATATGCCAAACTTCAAGCTTTGGCATTAGCCATTTTCTCTCCCGGGAACTCATCATTACCCACCTGCCCCTACACCCAGCTCCCTGTTGCATTTCTTTGCCTTCTTTTTCTTTAAGGCACTTACCAAATTAACATCCCATGTATTTTACTTATTTGTTTTTAACCTGTTTATACCAACTCACATGTAAGTGCCATGAGGGCACAGATTATTTTTTCTGTTTTGCTTACTGCTTCATCCCCCAATACCGATAGAGTAGCTGAAACATAGTAGGTACTAAATGTGCTCAGAGCATTTGTGGATTTAATCAGTATATTCACCTTGCAATCCAAACCTGCCTGATTTTTAAATGTACGCTTTCCAACACGGCATGTATTCGTCAAAGTGCAGTTTATAATCCGCCTGTATCAGAATCACCTGGGGGTGTCTGAAATGCAGACTCCCGTGCCCTACCCAAGATACTATGAATTTGAAATTTCTTGGGATAGAATTTAGGAATCCCCATTTAAATAAAAGTTCCAAGTGATTCCTATGCATACGGAGGTGTAATGAACCTTAGAGCATGAAGAAATTATGGGAAACGCGTTTTTGTAGCATTTTATTGAGTATTTAGGGCCCTATCAAGCTCAGTTTTCATGAGGCGGGTAATCTATAAAACTATTTATTTCTTTATTACTCATGGCCCAAGTTAAATCCCATCAGCAATTAGGGATAGAGATTAGGTTCTACTACTAGAGAATATTGTTTGTACTAGAGAATATCGTTCTTCCTTCTTTCGGAGAGACCTGAGTCGTAGAACAGGCGTTGGCAACTTTTTCTGTGAAGGACCAGATAGTCAATATTTTAAGGCTTTGAGGCCTGTCCCATATCCTACTTTACTTTTCCCCTTTTAAAGCCCTTTAAAATGTGAAAGATCATTTTTATCACGTGGGCCATTAAAAAAAAAAAAAAAAAAAAACCTGGCCATGGGGTGAATTTAACCTGGAGCTATAGTTTGTTGACCCTGTAAGAGAGCGCATTAAGCACCATGTTTTGGTGGCCATGGGCATTTGATCTATGTGGATAATTCTATTTTATCTCTCCTTTTACACTTGTGTCTGATTCACCTTTGTGATAGCACGAAATAGTTGTTTCCTGAGAGAATGCTTCAAGATGCTCTGGGAGGTCATCTGTGTGGGTTTTGCTCTTGGTGTATTTACTGGAGACCTGGCATGGGATTTCAAGAAGAGTTAATGATGTTTAAAATGGTCTAAACAGATGTCTGATCTGTGTTCTTGACATTCAGTCACTGTTAGAGCAGAATGAGCTCAAACCCATGCTTGTTCCAGCTCAAACCCTTGCTTGTTCTGACTCCCATCATTATGTTTGTCATCTCTACACCACTTCCTTCTACATATTCTATGGTATTTAATTCCACTAAGTTGGTGTCTCAGTGAATATTTCAATGTTTTATTCTCCCACGTTATCTTCCACAGGTTCAAGCATAACTAGCCTATATGGAAAACAAAAAAAAAAAAAAAAAAGGAAAGTGTGTGTGTGTGTGTGTGTGTTTGACCAAGAGTGAAGGGGAGAGGTCTTGGAAGATGGAGAGAGACACAGCAAAGAAGAGAGGGTGCCAGGATCAAAAGGACTTTATCCTTGTAGGAGAACTTGTGTTGTCTCCCCATATATCCTGGCCTGAAATCTCCAGTGTCCATTGCCCTTACTAACTAACCTACACATTCCCTAGTTGCTATCAGCTTGTAATGGCCCACAGCTTGTCTGCCTTCTCCAGAAAATTGTCCTCCACTGATGGATTAGAACACTTTCTAACTGGGGGTTATGCAGAGGAGGCTCTCCAATCCTCACCCCCACCCCTTCCCTGGATAATTCAGAGCCAATGGTTAATTCTACAGGGAAATAAAGATAAATCCCTTGTCACCAAAGAGGGCAACACTGCTGGTTACTTTATTCCCAAATATCTCCCACTATGAGTTAGAACAAATCTAAGCATTTGCTTAGACAATATTGTTTCTCAGTTTCCCCCCTTAGTGCCTGATTTTGCTCTTTAACTTACAGGTTTTAACTACCCCCCCACTCCCCTGGAGAGGACTTTATCAATAAATAGCTTCCAAAAGAAATCCTATTTTTACCTTGGTTTCTAGGGCGTGTGATCAAAGAGAGTTGGTGCCAGACATGTCCCTAGGAAGCCAGCTGTAAGGATAGGATTCTGGAGGCAAATGCACCAACCAATGGCAATAAGGAAAGCATCACTGGTGGTAAATGGAGTTTTGATAGTTCCTGGAAGGCTGTAGCAGTGTATTTGCCAAGATGTTTACCTGTAGTGAATTTGGAACAGATATAGGATGAAGGGGGTGCATAGCTGGCCAAAATCTTTGGAATCTGGAAAGCATGGGGGGAATGAGTAACTATTCTGTAGTCTGGAATTTAATGCCTGTTGCTAAATGCCATCGATTTACTGAATAGAAAAATGAGAGTCTCAGATCTATTAATCTACCCTTTGAAGCAAAATGTGAGGATTGGAGAGCCTCCTCTGCATCGTTTAAAAAAGACATTTACCTCTTGCAATTTCAAGAATCCTGAAAATAAGGCACACAGTCTGATCATAAGATTGACTAGGGGTTAAAGAAAACCGGATTCACAGTTGAAGCCCAAATCAGGAAACTAATAGGGAAATTGTGGGACCTTGAAACTTGGGATGAGGAATGCGGGTAGCTGAACTTGAGAATCTTGAAAAGTTCGATGCTTCTAAACTCTCTGGAGTTTAGAATATCAGGGAATCACTCTCATTAATGCTACTCTACATATTTCTACTACTGAATTTCCCACCGGTCAGCAGCAGAAGCTAACTATGTCCTACCTCATTGTCCCTTCCCATTCCATATCGAAGCTTTTGTTCCATAGCAAACATGGGGGGGGGGGGGAATGTCCAGGCAGATTTCGTCTCCCTCGCATAGTAGTTGCTGATACCCTCTCTCAAGAGGGATGTTTTTTATGGGATTCTTGCCTTTCTTGTTTTGTGGACACATGGTGGTGAACAAAAGAGCTTTTAAAAAGGTATAATTTCTCCCTCTATCTGCAACCCCCAAGGGTTTTTCACTCAACAACCTGCATCTCATCATCTACCAGTTCGTCAACCATTCTAACTGAGTTCTTTCATTTGTGTCTGGCTATCTCTGCTGCAGGTAAACAATTGCTTACATCTTGTTTCCCTTGGTAGGCACCTGTCTCTTCTATTTTGGGCTGCATTGTTGCCTCAGCTGTCAAAAAAAGGTCACAAGCTTGCATTTCGTTTGGCATGTTTTATTGTTGTAAGGTTAGGTGCAATCCTCTCCATTTCTCTGTCTCCTAAGCAGAAACCAGAACTATATGCTTTTATTTCACTGTATACCTGAAATATAAATATTCTTCACACTTGGAATATGCTTTTTCAGTAAAAAGAGCACGCTGCAACCTATTTCCTGTGGCTCACACCACTGGAATCCTGTGGTTCTCTACTTAATCATTAAGGAGAATATTGCATTTTTGGTTTTATCCAAGAGAGTCTTAGATATAGCAGATAACTCATATATCTCTTTCTGCTCCTAATGGTTTTATAATAATGGCATTTTTAATGGGTAATTGTAATCTATTAATTGGAATGGTTTTATGTATTCAAATCCTCCATTGTTTGTTTTTAATGCAATGTGGAAAAAGAGAAGGAGATAATTAGGGAAAGATATCCAGTTTATTTACCCAGAAATAACTAACAAGCCTTGAGTAAATTAAGCATCTGAGTTCCAGCCGCCTCCTCTGTGAAGTGATAGGAATAATACCTATCTTACAAGGTAGTTGTGTGGAATACATGCAGTCTTCTAGATTGATTTCAGTTTTACAGTGAGTGAAGGGTTTTTTCCCCCTTTCTTTCTTTTGTGAAGGGAGGAAACCTAATAGAAATGGAACAGCTATAGAACAATACTTAACTCCTTTTGAATTAAGCACCCTCATTTAAGGGGACTTCAAACTAGATTACCTACTCCGATCTGGGGCAAGGACTTCTCACCTGACAGCATAATCAACTATCACTATGATGTACTTTTATCTGTGGACTAATTTCTTTTAACACTCCAGAATTTTTTTGGTTTCTATGATGGGGATACAAATTATTACAGCATGATGAGCCATAGTAATGAACTGGTTTTTGTTTTTGTTTTCTGCATCTAGGGTAATAGTAGGAGAAAACTTTCAGTATGATTAGCATCTAGATAAGACTTTGAGCTTTCACTTAGTTCTTAGGGTGTTACTTACCATTTTGCCTTCCAGGGATTTATTTTATTATTTTTTTTCCTGACAAATCTTAGCTAATTTCTGAGCATCACTTTCTATTTCTGCATACCTAATTGTTGGTTCAAAAAGTTTTGTGACAGGATTATCTTTAATCTTCTTGCTCAATTTGTAGATACTGGAAAAGAGTTTAAGTAAAAGTACCTAAAGCAATACTTTTCTCTTTAGTTCCTTGACTGCATAAAATTTCATCTACTATTTTGTTTTGCTGTAAAATATACCCAGCTACACAATCTTTTGAGCTTCTTATAAATTTATAATTTTTGTTAATTTAGTTTTATTAAAAATGACTAGATTTTGCAATGCTGGTCTCCTGTTAAAGCTGTACATTGAATATGTAAGATTTATTACATAACAAACTGCTACCATGATAATAATTATTGCAATGCAGAAATAGGCATGTGTGTTTAAGTTTATGAATTGGTCACACATACACCCATATATATGTTATATATATATTTTTCTTTTTGAACTGAAGTGTCAAAACTTAGTAAGTGTGATGAGTTTCCTCTTATTTCTGAGAATATAGTAGAGCAAATTAAAGAGTATTTTAAGAAATGAAAAGTTCTTTTGCTATCCTAATATAATTATTTCATTTCACATACGAACTTCAGTTCACTATCCACATTTTAAGAGGCAGATTAACCCCTAAATATGTCCACACCCTCTACTCATGCGCACATATATTGTCTTATATGGCAAAGGGAATTTTGCAGGTGCAGTTAAAGTTACCACATTAAAATAGTCAGGTTAGCCTAAATTATCTGTGTAGGCCCAATTGAATCCAATTTGAGCCCCTAAAAGTAGAGAATCTTCCATCTAGAATTAGAGAGAAGGAAAAGAAAGCCGAAAAGAGATAAAACTAAGGAGGAGATCCAAAGTCTGAGTGAAGACAAGCTCATGATTGCTGGTTTTGAAGATGAAGGAAGATGGGTACGAACCAAGGGCTGTGTGCAGCTTCTGGAAACTGAGAATAACTGTAGGTGACAGCCAGCAAGGAAATCGGGGTCCTAGTCCTACAGTACGTGGAACCAAATTCTGCCAACAACTTAAATGAGCTTAAAAGCAGATTCTCCTCAGAAACTCTACAATGAATGCAGACCTGCAGTTACTTTGCTTTTAGCTGATGAGACATCTGTGGAAATTCTGATCTTCAGAACTTTGAAATAAGAAGCTGTGTTGTTTTAAATGGCTGACCTTTTGGTAATCAACAACCAAAGAAGTCAGATGCATACATGCATGTGCAATTTACAGTTGCCACCATCATGTACATGAAATTTTTGCTTTTTAAATCAAGAATACTTCTCTCTGTGTTTTTGGGACTTTTATAATTAGAAGCAGCAATGCTAGATTACTCTCTGTTAATATCCCACAATTCACTATGCCATTCCTTTATATGTATGTCATTTCCTGATTATATGTTTGTTTTTCTAGTTATCACTTCATAATTAATTGTATTGGAGATAAGCTTATAATACATTTTGAACACTCAAACACACTATAGGAATAATGGTGATACATTTTTATACGGGTTTTGCTAGGTATTTTAACATCTTTTTTTCTGAAGAGTTTATATCAACTTAATACCTTTAAAAGCTTATATGATGTTGGAGATATCAAGAGTATATAAAAATTGTTGTTTACTTTTATCACCTGAGTCTGGCTTACTCTCAGTGTACGAGGAAGCCACAATAGTGTTGTTTGATTTTTCCTCTTTTGTACATTTCCCTCTTTAGGATTTGCTAAATCTGACTCTAACATGGGCTCAAAGCTTTTATTTCTCTAATTTTAAAGTTGTATGTGAAACTTAGAACTGCTGAAGGAAATATTAAAATTCATAGCATTGGATATAATGTCAAGCTCTCATATAAGATGCTACAATGCATACTTCTTGCCACCATTTTGAATGTTTTAATAATACAAAAAGGAAAGTAAAACAGAATGCATCCTTTGACCTCATATATATTTTATAAAGAGAATGAAAGAGAACCTGTTTCATAACTATTGAACTCATTCACCCACTTCTAGAATATAAATGGATCAGCAGAGTAGAAAAGCACACTGGGAAAGAGATTTATTTAGAGAGGTGTTTCCATGATGTAAGTCTCTATAGAGAAAGGAAAGTAAGGGGACTGCCTTTTGTTTCCTAGTTCAGTGAGAAGGCTTCGGAGGTTCCATAGGATTAGGTTTGAAATGTTTTACCTGTAGTAATAATTACAGAGAATTGATGACTGACTAAAAACCTAAAAAATTAAAACTGGTAACTAACCTCCAGCCCTGCGAAACCTGAATTGGGAGATTCTGGAGATTAATTCCTTCAAAGTAAGGCTCTGCTGGGATTACCTGCACTGCCCACATTTGAGTAGGCTAAGTAGGCCTGGTTCAGTGCTCCAAATGATATGCTATCCTTCTTACTTGAAGTACTTGATATGATGATTATGGATCGTGGAGTGATTATAATATAAAAATAAGTTTGTTAAATTGCTATTCAGCATAATATATTTTGTCTGTTAAACTGCAGCACCACATTTGTAACAATTCTATTAGCAAGATGCAATTAGAGGGAAATCCCGTACATTTACAAAGAGCTAGATTGAACTGCAAAGTTAACAGTTTGAAGAGCTGTATTTCGCAAGATCAGTATTTTGTTTTTTTGTTTTTTTGTTTTTTTTTTTGTTTTTTGTTTTTTTTAGGATCTGACCCTCCCCACCATCAAATATTCTAATTATGTGTTCACATCAAATCTAATCATATTCTTAACTTTCATATATTTTTAATACAGATACAATTTTCATCACATTATAAGATTTGATATTAATTAAACAGGACACAAACTACCTTGAATTTGGCTGCTGGGCATTTGGCTGGATTTCTTCACTGGTTAAGAATCTCCTGCTTTCATCATCCTTGGAGACCATCTGATTAAAATCCCCAACTTATCAAAAGTACACATGACTGCATAAAGATTAACTGTTTTCATTTTATTTTTTTAAATATTTTATTTATTTATTTGAGATAGAGACAGTGAGAGAGAGCATGAGAGGGGAGAAGGTCAGAGGGAGAAGCAGACTCCCCATGGAACTGGAAGCCCAATGTGGGACTCGATCCTGGAACTCTGGGATCATGACCTGAGCCAAAGGTAGTTGCTCAATCAACTGAGCCACCCAGGTGCCCAAAGTTGACTGTTGTCAAATAATCAAGTTATATTCATGAATATCATTCTTTTTGCCTAGAATGACTTTCATTCTCCACACAGACTTGTTCTTATATAATTGTTGTTTGATTAAGGGTCTCTATACTGGGAAATGTTTCAAGACTCTTCTTTTCTATTTTAGATGGCCCTCTTTTGTAACTTTAAGAGCATTCTCTACAATATATTTCTTAGAAACTATTTTATTTTACCTGTTCATTTAACTGCTCACCATCAGATTGTAAATATGAAAAAAGACAGTGGGTTTTTTTGTTTGTTTTTGTTTGTTTGTTTTTGTGAGGTTGTCTCCTCACCCCCATTTTAATGCCTAGAATGTTCAGTATTTGATAAGTTGTTATTGAGTTAGTTGATTAATTAATTGGTTATTGATTACTCCAAAAACAAATATTTCACCTCTAAAAAGAGAATAATTTTATTCCCTACTCATATGGTTATTTTAAAGATTTAGTGGTTTAACACATGGGAAATTCTAAGAGCAGTGCATGATACAGTACAAACATTGAGTAAATGCTATTCTGGCAATTATTGTGAACATTAACAATATGTGACATTAAAGACCATTTGGATTCAGGAACCCTGGAACTAGAGCTAAAGAGGACAAAGGATTACTGTTGAAGAATTAGAAACAGAGATTTGAACGAAACCTGTTTTCCACCACTACAAACTTGATGTCAGTATCAAACGAACTCTAAAGCAGGTACTAATCCTCTCAGTTGGCATACTGATGATGGAAACAATGAAAAATTGATAACTTTATTGGACATGATTATTCAGAATTCTTGAAATCAGTGGGCCAGTCCAGGGATGGACTCTTTTAACCTATGATGTGAACTTTTCCTATACAGCATAGCCCACATGATTTAGTGGTAATATTCTGTCCCATATTTTATTATCTGTCAAAATAAGGCAATTACAAAGGCATAAATTGTCAAGAGTAGGAGTTAATGTTCAGCTTATTGTTTTATTGTTTTATCTCCAGTATCCAGCATTATAGATTCTCCTATACATTTACCCTCCACATAGAATCTCTATTCAGATATCTTCCCATAAAATATTTACTATTGCATCATTTATTTAATGTTGCATATATATATGGCATTAATATTCATCAATATACTGTCATCAACATGAATTAGCCAAATACCAAAGACAGGTTAAATAGGGACAGCAAAGATAAAAGATTTGCAAATTCTTGAAATGTTTTGGTTTGCTTTCCATCTTTTTCCCATTTCTGTTCTAACTGAATAACTTTCAAACATGTCTGAACTTCACTCTTATTTCATTTTCCTCTTTAGAATCAGATTTAGTAAACCCTAGCATGGGCTCAAAGCTTTTTTGGAAGCTGAAAACCTTAAATGATTTTGGACAAAAGAGATGGAAAAAGAAAATATCATGACACTGTTAACTATTCTTCTTCTCCAAGGATATAAATAGGGCTTTTGAATGTTGCCATCAGTGTGTATTTATGCTACTGCAAAGTTTAAGATCTCACAGTAAAAGAAAAGTGATTTTGGCCACAGACTTTCCTAAAATGGTTCTTTGATTACCATTTAGGCACATCAGTTTGAAGTTGGTGTGATAAGACTCACAAGTTCCCAGATTCCTTGATTTAGTTTGTGTAAGGGGGATTAGGGGGAGTGGGGGTAGAGGGAAGAAGTTAATCAAATGTTTTACCCAGCAAACACAACATTTGTTTAAATATTTCAGTTTCCTGGCATTGTGTAATCACAGTTTACACCATAATACAATACAAATAAGAATGCTTTTTGCAATCTATGTTGAAATTCTACAACCATCTGTTTGCCTCAATGTTTCTTTGAGTAGCAGAACATTCTCTAGTGGACCACATGCATAGTTCTAATTTGTTTTTTGCCAGTATTCATAGGATATACAACCAAGAAATCCTTATCAATTTCCATTTGTCTAAACATCCTGATTCTCGAGACCATATAGGCAAACCATGAAATGAGGTTTTTCCTTTCCCTATAGACCGTAGTTTGTAGGCAGTTTGGTAATTATCTCCTTTACTTTTGTTTTCAGTGCCAAATGCCAGTTAATATTTATTGTCTGTTTTTGTAAATAAAATAGGGAGTTGAGAGACTATACTTTAAATTAAATATCACCTGGTATACCACAAAAGGATGAATTTAAAGACTAAGATTTAGGAAGGTAGGGGCACATCCACAACAGTCCTATGGTCTCTTAACTAGACAAGTGAAGGAACCCATGTAATGGTGGCATGCTGAGAAAGCAGAATTTCAGGGAAGATAAAGTTGAAATCTGATTACACATTCCAGTTTGGCTTTTTCCTATAGAATTGGGGATGTTTTAAAGAGACCTAGCTGGATATCACAGGCATTTTCATTCCACCATCATAAAATAATGATCTTCTAATAAAAAAAGTTATTCAAAATAATCACATAGAAGACTTTTTTTTTTAATAGAATGCAAAAAGTTTCTGGACTTTTCCAGTATTAGCTCTGTTGTTTTGTTTTGTTTTTTCCCCCTGGGGCATATAAAATTCATCTTCTGATTGGCTTCTGATAGTATGGTACATTGTTTATGCTCATGTGTGACTAAGATTTTCAGAGCTCAACTTTGGAAGTATTTTAACTTCTTTTTAAAAATATATTTTATTTAGAGAGACACCTGAGTGGTTCAGTTGGTTAAGTGTCTGCCTTTGGCTTAGGACATGATCCTAGAGTCCTGGGATCGAGTCCTGCACCAGGCTCCTTACACTGCAGGGAGTCTGCTTCTTCCTCTGCCTGTTGTTTCCCCTGCTTGTGTTCTGTCTGACAAATAAATAAACATCTTTTTAAAAGGTGTTTTATTTAGAGAGTGTGAGAGAGGGTGCAAGTGGTGGGGGCGGGTGGGCAGAGAGAAGGAGTGAAAGAATCCCAAGCAGAATCCACTTTCAGCACAGACCCCAATGCAG
Source organism: Mustela erminea (assembly GCF_009829155.1). Lineage (NCBI taxonomy): Eukaryota > Metazoa > Chordata > Mammalia > Carnivora > Mustelidae > Mustela > Mustela erminea. Next base: position 77,196,297 of record NC_045622.1, on the reverse strand, counting down.
GGCTCGATCCCACAGCCCTGAGATCATGACCTGAGCCAGAACCAAGTCAAATGCTTAACCAACTGAGCTACTGAGACACCCCGAAGTATTTTAACTTTGAATAAAAATATATATGTATATATATATTTTTTGAATTGAAAATTCCACTTTTGGTAAGAAATGTTGAAATTTTATGATGGTCTTTTCTTCCTTATTCTTTTTTAGTACTCTATGTTTTTAGTTCTTCATATATTCTTACTGATGTCAAAGTTCATAAAATATTGTTTTCACAGTTTAGTTTGAAATCAAACATTTTGGGACCAACTGTTTCTTCACTCTGAGACACTGTATGAAAGGTATAGCTAACCTAAAGGAATAACCAGGAACAGACTTTTGCTTCATTTTATAAAGTACAGTGAAAGCAAATTATATTTGGAGGGTCTTTTAACAACAACAACAAAAATTTGCATTCAATACTTAAAAATTTACAAAGAAACTTGAAGTTAATGTGTTTCCTTACATTTGACAAAGAATTTGAGAAAACAGTGGTAGCTGATGAAAGGCTGGAAAACCTGATTATAATTTAGTGTACTATTTTTAGATGCCCTACCAGCTAAATGATTTAAGAATTGCTTCATTATTCTTTGTATCATGACATTAAATCTCCATTCTCAGATTTGGGACTCCCCTGCAGATCATTAACTTATGAGTGATCTGTCAACTGAAACATTAATAAAATAGAGTTGAGAGATGCTTAGGTGCCTCGGTTAGTTAAGTGTCTGATTCTTGATTTCAGCTCAGGTCATAATCTCAGAGTTTGAGATCGAGCCCCACATAAGGCTCTCTGTTGGGGGTAGAATCTGCTTAAGGTTCTCTCTCACTTTACCTCTACCTGCTTCACTCTCTAATTAAAAAAAAAAAAAAAGAAAAAAGAAAAAAAAAGACTTAAAAAAATAAAATAGAGTTGAGGGGAGGGGGGAAACATGCTTTTATTTTACCATGTTAATAATAGGTTTATGTGCTCTACCATTTTCATCCACACATTTTATACTAGATTTGAAGAAGTAGAATATCATAAAGAGTAAGGGTATGTTTTTTGAAAAGAATAATCACCAATGTTTCTACGAAGTAGGAAAAGAGTAGAAAATAGATAAAATATCTTCTTTCCTTCTATCTTGACAAATATACCTTCATAATGACTTAGATGACCAGGTTTTGATTTAGAAATTTTGGGAACTATGGTGGCATGGAAGCAGCTGGCTGCAAAGTTCTAGACAATGGCCTGTCCATTTTTCTTAATTCCCAGATCCATCCTACACCATGGACTGGCCTCAAGAGCACACTTGCAGCTCCTCACACTGTTGGGGCCAATTCCACGTTAGAAAACCTGTTAAACCCCTAGCGCCTGCCTGGGCCTGCTTAGCCAGAGTGACTCCATGTTGTGTAGGTAACCATTTTGTTGTATAATAAATGCCTCAGCAGTTACTGGTATCCGTTCCAGATAACTGTTGCCAAAACACACGCCTAAATAAGGTCATACTGGTAGGAGACATCCAATCAGCCAAAGCTACATACCTTGAGGTCTGCGGTTATGCCCTATGAAACCAGCCTGTGAGATCGGGACGGGGTCACTCTCTTCGGAGGCAGCCCTGGCCAGTCAGCCTGACTTCTAATGCTTGGCATAGAATAAAGCTTTGCATAACTCTCACTTTGTCTCAGTCTTATTCCTTTGGTAACGGACCCCATCAACACTGCACATCTAATTTCAGTGTACCTTCCTTCAAAAGCTACCCTGGTAATTCCTTGGGCTGAACGTTAGACTCATTGGAAGTATGGCTAGAGAAGAGGGAGGGTGCTATGGAAGCAGATAAGACTCTTCTGTATGGGGCAATGAAGGTTCAAGAATGAGTACAAGGGTTCAAAAAAGGATGGGAAGGGCTCCCAGGATGTATATCCTCTCTGCCCTGTGTATTCCTTTCTCTATGGAAAGGGGCACTACCCAAGAAGGCCCCAACTCCCGCATCCCCCAAAAGAACTTTTAGAAGCCAGGGCAGAGGACTTTTTGCAACTTTTACAGGTAGACCTCAAATTAATATCTCTTTCTTATCAATTATTAGCTGTTTCTTCTTAGAAACACTCTAATCTCTAAGGACAGAGTGCCTAGATTCAAACCTCTACTCCACTTAATTGCTATGAAAGTTTAGGCAAATTATTTAGTCTCTTTGTCACAGTTTCTATATGCAAGGTGTGAATAACAATGGCATCTACTTAGAGGTAATAAGGATTGAGCCCATATTTATGAAGTGCTTAAATGTTGCCTAGACCAAGATAAACACCAAAGGTATTTGTTTAAAAAAAAATTTAGAAGTTTGGGGCATCTGGGTGGCTTAATTGGTTAGGCATCTGACTCTTGATTTCTGCTCAGGTCACAATCTCAGGGTCCTGGGATGAAACCTCACATTAGGCTCCATGGTCAGTGGGGAGTCCACTGGAAAGTCTCTCTTTCCCTCTCCTCCTGCCCCTCTCCCTCATTCTCACAAGCACACAATCTCTAAAATAAATAAATAAATCTTTAAAAAAGATTAAAAAAATAAAGTTTTACAACTGAACATATTCTTATATCTTACATGAAATGGTTGCAAATATTAAAGAAGATAATGCATGCAGTTCTTTGCCAAGTGTTTGGTTCATGATAAGTGCACCAAATGGTAGTTAATCATATAATATAAAAATAAAGAAATATTCTGCCCAAAGTATACTTTGTGAGATTTTAAAAATAGGCTTTTTACATTTTTACTGTTGTGTGGTCTAAGTATACACTGAGTTTTTACTTTGCAACCCAATACTCAATTTTGCCCTGGTTTTGCTTGTAAATTCCATATTCTGTTCGCATTTTCAGAAATATTGCTATAAGCAAATTGGAAATTTGCTTATTAATTTTATTATTCTTGTCACTGTGAACCAATCCATTGACTTAGAACATGGCCATTCGCTATATGTCCAAACTGGTGTGAAAAAACAAGGAGTGTAAGAGAACATCAGTCAAATATATGAGCCTAAATTTTTTTTTAAAGATATTATTTATTTGTCAGAGAGAGAGAGAGAGAGAGCACAAGCAGGCAAAGTGGCAGGCAGAGGCAGAGAGAGAAGCAGGCTCCCCAGTGAGCAAGGAACCCAAAGTGGGATTTGATCTCAGGATCCTGGGACCGTGACATTAGCCGAAGGCAGCCACTTCACGAACTGAGCCACCCAGGCGTCACCAATTTTTTTTTTTCCTTAAGCAGTGTCTGAAGCAGAGTGACAAATACTTTCATTTTTTAATTGTGATATACTTGACACACAATGTGATGTTGACTTCAGATGTATAATGTAGTGATTCAACAATTCTATACATTACTCAGTGTTAACCATGATAAGTATAGTTAACCATTTGCCATCATACAACATTACAATATTATTGACTATATTTTATATGCTGTACTCTTCATCTCCATGACTTATTTAATTTATAACTGAAAGTTTGTACCTCTTACTTGCCTTTACTTATTCCACTCACTCACCTCTCTTCTGGCAATTTCCAGTTTGTTCTCTGTATATAAGAGTCCATTTATTTTTTGTCTGTTTTGTTTTCTTAAATTCTACACACATGTGACATCATGTTATTTGTCTCTCTCCGTCTGACTTATTTTACTTAGCGTATCTTCTAGGTCCATTGGTTTTGTTGCATATGGCAAGATAACATCCTTTTTATGGTCTTATAACATTCTATTATAAATATAATATCATACCTTCCTTTTTCATTCACCTATTAATGGACACTTGGATTGTTTCTATAGCTTGGTTATTGTAAATAATGCAACAATAAATAAAAGGGTACATGTATCTTTTCAAATTGTGGTTTTCATTTTCTTTGGGTAATTACCCAGTATTGAAATTACTGAACTCAGGATTTCTATTTTCAGTTTTTTGGGGGAAACTTTATATTGTTTTCCACAGTGGTTGCACCAATTTACTTCTCCAGCAATGCACTAGGGTTCCCTTTTCTGCACATCCTTGACAACATTTATCATTTCTTGTCTTTTTGGTACTAGCCATTTTGAGTGGTATGAGGTAACATCTCATTGTGGTTTTGATCAGTATTTCCCTTATGATGAATGATGTGATACTGAGTGTCTTTTCACGTTATCTGTTATCCATCTGTATATCTTTTTTTTTTTTTTAAGATTTTATTTATTTGAGAGAGAGCGCAAGTGAGTCTACTAGTAGGCAGAATGGCAGGTAGAGGGAGAGGGAGAAGCAAGCTCCCGCCGAGCCGGGAGCTGGATGCGGGGCTCGGTCCCAGGAACCCGGGATCATGACCCAAGCTGGAGGTAGACGCTTAGCCGACTGAGCCACCCAGGTGCCCCACCATCTGTATATCTTATTTGGAAAAATGTCTATTCAGATCCTCTGTCCGTTTCTTAAGTAGGATTGTGTGTGTGTGTGTGTGTGTGTGTGGTATGTGTGTTGAGTTGTATAAATCTTTATATATTTTGAATATTAACCCCTTATTGGATACATCATTTATAAATATCTTCTCCCATTCAATCGATTGCCTTTTTGTTTTGTTGGTGGTTTCCTTTGCTGTGAGAGTGTTAAATGCCTAACAAACCAATTTTATCTTTACAAAATAGTGTTGTCATGTTAAAATGATATATTAAAGAATGTGTATACTGTATTCTTCTGAAAGTTACTTTAGGTTTGAACTTGAGAACTAATAACTTTCTTGTCTTTGATATTCATTTCTTGTATTCAAAGTGAAGGGAAATGATTCCTGATTTAATACAACAGAAGATGGCAATTTGTCATTTTAAAGTTTTAGTATTTCCCACTTACTTTAAATGAATGTTCATAAGATAATTTATAAAGAGGTGTGTAATTTCAGAAATACCATACTCATATTATCAAACATCTTAGATTAAAATATCATTCATAATTCATGTGATAGAGTTAGAGATATTAAACCTTCATTTAATAGCTATTTTTTTGGGGGAAAAACATAACTATGGAAATAAATTGCTCACATGTGCAATGGTTGCTGATGGTGTTTAAACAATTCAACATTGTAAATTATTAGTAAGTTTGTCTTAAATTATTTATTGGACATTTATATGGATATGAACATGTTTTACACTTAAAATGTTTTCTAACTCTTTACAGTCTAACAATCTGCTGCCAGCTGCTTTCTTAAGACCATTACCACTTTGTCTCTAATTTAGAAAATGTGTACAGATACCCTAGTAAGTTCAACTTTCTTTGAAAGTCATTAGTCAAAGGGGGCACATGAATAGCACTTTGAAACATAAAGCAACTGGCAAAGATAAATTGAGACAAAAGATCTGTTCCTTGACAACTAAGGGATCTCAGGGAATCTCGGTCTAGTACTTTATGAAAAGTTTACCATTCAGAGTTTCATGAAAATATTCAAACATTATTTTAGTTTAAATTTTTAGCCATCCTAAGACTTAAGCAGCTCTCCATTTCAGACTTCATTGAATTCCTGAATACAATTTAGTGAAAATATGACATCATCACCTTAGGAAAAGAAAAAAAAAACTCCACATTTCTTATTTATAAAATGTAAGTACAATTTTTCCACAAAAACTTTTGTAAGAATGGAATATAATATTTTAAAACACCCAAATCTAATATAGTGTCTGATAAAACTAAACAAACCACACAAACAATTCTTTTATTCCTTCTGTTTCTCTTCTATTTTTAGCAGAACCACTTCTTCTCAGTCTTTGTTGTTTTCTGTCTCTCTCTTTTCCTTGCTAAAACATTTTATTATATTGCACATACATTATGTAGAATATATATATGTTATAAATATATATTACATATCATATGTGACAGACATGATATGGAATACATATGTTCATACATACAAACACGCATTTATATCTATATATAAACAGAAATATTCATCCAAATAAAAATTTAATAAATATATGACTTGGGATTTATCATTGCTTAAGAAGTTTCTTCTTGTTTTCAAGACAAGATACTTTATTTTCTAATTTAAAATAATGTTTATGTATTAGTTAAGGTAATACCTGCTTAAATGACCCCTAAATATGTAATGACTCAAACATAATTGATGTGTTGTTTTGCTTGCACAATGGAGAAGTGGCTCTTAACTTACTTGGTAATCTCCCCCCCCCCCTTTTTTTTTTTCAATAGGGAGAGAGAGAAGTGGGGGGAAGGGAAGAGAGGGATGGGAGAGAGAATCTTAAGCAGGCTCCACTCCCAGCACAGAGCCCAGTGAGGGACTCAATCTCACAATCTTGACTTGAGCCAAAATCAAGAGTTGGATGCTGGACTGACTGAGCAACTTAGGCGCCCCTCTTCCCTTTCTACTTTAAGTAGCCTATACTTTTGCAGTGCTAATCTGTATTACATAAGTGAATGGAAAAAGAACATTACATGACATTCTGGCCAGCCAGGACTGGAAGTGGCTCAGTCAGTTCCCTCATATTCTGTTGGTTGAAACTCAGTCACATGGCCACATTCAACTGCAAAGGAGGCTGGGAAATAGAATACAGCTCTGTGCTCAGGGGCAATAAGAAATTCATTGGATTTTGCTTGAGATGAAAAAGGCATAAGAAATCCCAGGATTTTTTAAGGTAACAAACTATTGTTATATGAAAATCTTTCTTTAATTTATAAATATGGTCTGATAATTTTCCTGAGTTCAGGTAGATATCTTTATAAGAATAAGGAGTAAAAAACAGAAGTATCAGTGACTTAGAGGTCCCTATTGAAAATTAATTAAATGTTGGTAAATGAAAAAAGGATAGCATAAGAGTGCCATAATGAATGGAAAAAGCAGATTAAAGAAGATAATAGTGTATAGGACAAGCATCATTCTAAGAATAAATTCCCATTGCGGGAGATACAAGTTGATAAATGGGTTGGTTACACTAAACTCTTAGGAAAACAAAGAAAGTTTACATACTATGTGATTACAAAAAATGTCAGAAACCATCTCGAATGGTTGTGTTTTTTTGCACACTGCACCAAGACATCTGGTGGAGGTGTAGATGGAGTCGGAAATTCTAACTGGTGTATGCTGGCTAACATTGTGTTCAGGGAAAAGCTAAATCAGCTGGGAGGAAGGTGGGGAGCATTTTCTTCTCAAAAGTGTCCCTTCACTCCAGAACCACTGAGAGGGTTGGTGTGGTGGACACTTCTCTAATTTATCAGCCCAAAGCAGGCATCTCTTTCCAATTTGTAGAGAGACCCACGTAAGCTAGAGGAGACCTTAAGTAGGGTGAAGAAGATGAAAGACAGGTCTATAAAGTTTCCAAGTGGATGTGGTACCCCAGGGAAAGGTCAGCAAATACCAGGAGATTTGGATATGTTTGGTCTCTGAGCTTGGCTTTCTTCTCACATCAAATAAAAGTTGTTTTTATTTTCTCTTTTTAGCCTTAAGCATTTATGATCATATATAATATATATACCCCATAATGTCTTCCTACAAATTAGAATCAAATATTTTGCTGCAAGTTAATGATCAAAAATTTATTAAATTATAGAATCTTTTATATCAAACTATTAGATCTTACAACTTAATATTGACAGTTTGAATTTGAGGGAAATTTAACTGTTTTAACATTGAGAAGGATTTGTCTTTCAAATTTTTTGCAAGATCAGAGGATGGATTTTAGTTATTTATTTTATTATCATTTGGGTCAAAATTTAATTGGAGAAGTCAAAGCTTTATTTTTGTCATCTGATAAATGAAAATAGTGTGCTAACATATGAATTAACCCTGCTGCAACCAAATAAATGTTTAAGTTCCAATCAAGCAACCATTGGTCAAGTTTCTACCACTTGTTACCTGAATGAATATAATTATTTTTCCGCATTGACTCAGGTAAAAAGAAACCATGGCTAGGTCTTATGTCACATGACATTCAAGAGTTGGCTCTAAAAACCTTCAAGGATTATTTGACATCTCCGTTTGTTGTATATCAGGAAATTTTATTTTAATATCATCACTTCAGCTGTAGAATTGTATAGATGAAAACTTTTCCTTGAAATAAAGGGTAATCACTTAATGAATTCAAAGATTTGAAAAGATTTGTGCATACAAATTAAATTAATGAGACCAGATTTTAATTATTTATTTATTTTTCATTTTCTAGCAGAGTTATAAAACAAAACAAATAAAACCCACCTGCGTTCAAGATAAGCATTCTTTGTAAGACTGATAGAAAAGACAAAATGATGTGAGTCCACACAATGTGTGCAATATAAACTTGAACATTAGTTATATTTACAAGATTAGCAAAACACAGAGTATATCTCTGAAAAGTTACAAATACTCTCTTTTCCCCCACAACTTTGATTTAAATGTACATATTTGCCTTACTCCCAACCCCCCAAAAAAGTCCACAAAAATTTTAAATAGCACATCAACATTTTAAGCTAGTTTCCAGGTTTCTAACTCCAGTAAACCCCCTACAATGAGAGAAATCTCCAGTTTTATGCATATATTTGTGGGTTTATGCATGTGTGGTGTTTAATTTTGTGTAATTTAACTAGGCTATAAGTTGCTTAAATACCTTGAAAACATTATTTCTGGGTGTGTCTGTAAGGATGTTTCCACAAGAGATTAGCATTTGAATTGATAAATTGAGTAAAAAAATTGTCCTCACAAAGGTGTTTGGGCATTCAATCCATTGAGAACCCAAATGGAAAAGACAGGCAGTAGAAGGGCAAATTTGCTCTTTCTGCCTGAAATGGGACATCCATATTCTCCTGGCCTCAGACATTGGTGCCCTGGGCTCTTCAGCCTCTGGATTCGAACTAGGATTCATGACATGGGCTTCCTGGGTTCTCAGATCTTTAGATTGTGACTGAATTACACGTCAGCTTTCCTGGTTCTCCAACTTGCGGTCGACTGTGTGTGTGTGTGTGTGTGTGTGTGTGTGTGTGTGTGTGTAGGTTCTCAAGAAAATTACACTTAGGCTGGTGATGGTATAAAAAATTTCATCTATTCATTCTTTCTACTCTAAATCACCTCTGATTTAAAAATGGACCACATCACCTCAAAATTAAGTCTAAAAGCACAAGAGACTCTTAATGTCATAAAACAAACTGAGGGTGGCAGGTGAGGGGTAGTAGGGAGAGGGTAGTGGGGTTATGGACCTTGGAGAAGGTATATGCTATGATGAGTGCTGTAAAGTATGTAATCCTGGCAATCCACAGACCTGTACCCCAGGGACAAATAATACGTTATATGTTTATAAAAAAATAAAAATAATAAAAAACAAAACAAAAAATTAAGTCTAAAATATGTTTATCAAGCCTTTATATTTCTTATGATAGCAAGGGGAACCATTAATTTCAGCCAAACATTTGTTTCACTTTTAATATTTATATTTTATGTGCATGTGTATTTTTAACTCCTACTTGCTTAACATGAGTTTAGGTATTGAAGATTTTGAGTATTCAAGTTTTCCTTCTTGTTGTTACCTTGACAACAATTTTCTTAGGACTTGACTGTTATTTCCCCTAATTTCTTTACATTAATTTTTGGTAGGGAAAGGGACTTTATAACAAGATATTACAGAAAAATACGGACTTTACAATTAGACATAGATTTGAACCAAACCTGTCTTTTTTCCTTATTAAACAATGACCCAATTACCCAAACTTTTTCAACTTGTTTCTTTGTAACAGTGAAAAGGTGGTATTTGAGAGGTTCGCTGTGGATATTAAATGAGATAATGAATGCAAAAAATTTTTAATTTCTTGTAAATGATAAATATGTAATGGATGATAGCTTATCAGATTTTCCTTCTCCTTAGTGGAAATCTGTGTTATTTTTGGTTTAGGACCACAATGATGTAGTTATTTTTTAAAATTTTTTTCTTTTTTCTTATCTATTCAGTCACATATAAAAATTGTTGATAATTTCCTAAATCTATCGCACAATGCCCTTCTTTTTTCACTGCTTCTACTTTGATTAAATCCCTTCATGTATAGAACAGCAAATCTCCCTGACTTTACGCATTATTTCTCTAAAGTCCTATTTCCTCTGTTTGATCCATCTTTCCACTGGGTAGCACCATCCGTTAAACTTCATTAAACCTTGCTTTCATCATTTGCGTCTCTGATCAATGATCCTGAGTGGCTCCCTGGGTCCTAATGTGTCAATGCCTAATTATTGTATCTGCTAACAGTTCTGACTCCAGTGCCTGGCCAATGGTATTTCCAGTTGATCCATAGCATTTATCTTTCTCTTGCCTTGTTAAATGGTTTTTCCAGCCTTCATTCAGTCCCCATACATTTGTCTGAGATTTGGCTCAACACTTCCCTGCCGTCTTTCTGTAGCACGAGTAACATTAGAGAATAGGGGAGAAGCTATAAGAACAGAGTCCTCTTTTGTTCTGATTACTCTATTTCCTACAAATTATCAGGCTTATCCCAGCTTTTATCTCCACTCAAGCTTTTGTTCTCTCCCAAAATGATCACTCTCCCTTTTTTCTATCACTTCATTCAATTCTAACCAAAAATCCTCCTTTGTTTCTGTTTTTGTTTTCTGGATTCTGACAGTTTGTAATTTATGCTATTGAAACTAGTATACAACAGTAGCGTAGAATCATTTCCATTTATCTAAGTACTTCCACTCCTTTCTTACTTTTAGCTTGTCCAATAGCCCATGTTGGATAGTGTTGGATGGAGAATACTTAGAACCCTTTCTCAGGCTTTGACCAATATATGGGGTCAGAGCTCTTGGGATTCATCCCAAGCACTTGCTCTGAGAATCCAGTCTTCCCAATTACTTAAGGTTTATCTCTTTTTAGCAGTAGCTCCTATTCTTTTCCTAGCTGGACCATTGAACAGAGAGACATACTGGTGCCGAGTTTATAAGTGTTATATGATCAGTAGATAAAACAAACTAACAAACACTACAAGTGTATTACCATATTAATGTATATATCTATGGTGTAGTCTTTACTTCTAAAATCTGCCCAAAATGGTAATTAGGAATCCTCTTAAACATCTATTAATACTTCCATCCTTTCTTTTAAGAAATAATTTTGGTCACATATAATGTATCAAATTCTTGGTTCCCATCAATGAATAAAATAGATAAGAATGCTAATTTCATGTCATTTACACAAAAGTGGAGAGTTGGGAAAATAAAGAAACCAGATGATAATATAGCTGAGCTCAACACTCACCTTGGCAAAGGTTTGAGGTTTCAACTCTACGATGGCCAGAGGAGTCTGCAGAAGTTCATATTGCTATAAAAGTAGGTATTTGTGTCTCTCAAGCATCCTAGAGATCTTCACTCACATACTGTCCTGAACAGGATTGCTCATAGACATTTCTGGTAGTGTTACCTGAAATTAGATTCGCCTCTTGGTGAGAGTATCAAGTCAAAAAACATAGTCAAGGCAAAGAATAGGTAAAAGAAAGGTTTTACTTACAACAAGTAAAAGAGAACACTGGGGTAATTTCCAAAAGCAATGTTTCCTCAACACAACTGGGGAAGTTTTAAGCTAAGGGCATATAGATATTAATGAAGAGGCTTGTGCAATGGGAAATTCGGCATGAAATTAGGGCAGAAGTCATCTTAAGGTGACAGACTCCAGGTGCTGATTGAAGTCAGGAGGGCGGGCAAGGATCAGCATCATCAATTCTCTGGCTTTGTTGGTCTGGTATTTGAGTGTTCAGAGGGATTTAGATCCTACTAAGATAACTCAAGAATGTACATCAGGTCAATCTTTTTTTTTTTTTTTTAAATTCCAACACAATATTCAGTGTTATATTAGTTTCAGGTGTATCATATAGTGATTCTAGAATTCTGTATGTTACTCAGTGCTCATCACAAGTGTACTGTTAATCGCCTTCACCCAGTTTACCTTTTCTCCTCACCTCCACTCAGTTTGTTCTCTAAAGTTAAGAGTCTGTTATTGGGGCTGTCCCCCCCACCCCTTTTTGTTTGTTTTGTTTCTGAAACTCTATATATGAGTGAGATGATATGATATTTGGTTTTCTCTGAATGACTTATTTCAGTTAACCTGATACTCACTAGATCCATCCATTTTGTTGCACGTGGCAAGATTTCATTCATGTTTACTGCTGAGGTCAGTCATTACTGTTGAATCAGCACTGGGAGTTTTACCACTAATTTATTTTCCCTGAGAAGCTTAGGCTATTTCCTGGCCTGATAGTGGCTGTTTGTCCTTACGTTCCCCCCCCTCCTTAAAATCATTAACTACTGTTTATTCTTCTATAATTTCAACATACTCTAGGATGTTCTGAAAGAAATGTGCTTTGGGTAAGTAGTGCTGGTCAAGCAGACATCACAAGGTGGCAGGGGGCCTAAAATGATTTTTCTTATGTCAAGAAGGCTATGTTTTATCTGTCCTTTTCTGGGAATCCCTAACTCTTTCGGCCTACAGTAGCACTATTTCTTTTATACAGCCGAGAAAACTGATAATTAGGGAGGTTATGGAACATGTCCAAGATGACATTGTTATTACCCAAAATATTGGGACTTAAACCTAGGCGATGCAACTCTAAATCCTGTCTTCTTTCCATTAGCACCCTTTGCCAAAAAATTCTGTGTTAAACTCTTTTTGGGGGGACGCCTGGGTGGCTCCGTGTCAAGTGTCTGCCTTCTGCTCAGGTGATTATCCGCTCCCCTCTCCTGCTCAGCGGGGGAGCCTGCTTCTGGCTTCTCCTTCTGCCTGCTGCTCCCCCTGCTTATGTGCGTTCTCTCTCTCTCTCTCTTTCTCTCTGATAAAGAAATAAAATCTTAAAAAAAAAATTAACTTACAGATTTAGCTCTGTCTTTCCAACAGTGTAACTCACATTCTGAGGGCAAACATGTATATATCGTGAGAGAGACACATACACACACTACACACACACACACACACACACACACACACACACACACACACACACATATATATATATATATATATATATATATATATCCACTAGGTGCTCAGTGACCGCTGTGGTTGGTTATTCTTACTTAGGTTCTAATGTAGGGGATTTTGTAGGTCACAGAAGATATGCTTAAGTGGAAAGTTTTTAAAAGGCTTATTCTGTACTAATTTAAGAGCTAAACTTTAATGACAGATGTTGCTATTTCTCTGCAATTTCCTTTTCCATTAACCAGAACATTTTCATATGCAAGCAGATGCTCATTGGTACAAAATAGATACTTGTGTGTACAATTACTAATTTGGAATGCACCAATGGATGCACTGACTTTGACTTGTAAAAGTTGCTTAATGTATTTGGTTTTGCTCAAGTGTATTTCCTTTAAATTTTTGTGTTGCCCACTGTGAACTAAGTAGATAGGATTGCTTTAAATATCATTTTAACTGGCCTACATTTGTGGTCAAATGATGACAGGGGCACTGGAACTCTTAGAGGTTCTCAGACATGTGCACACTGGTTTTTCAAATACCACTTTTCTCTCTATGGTAGTAAAGAGTAAAATCATAACCAGAAATGATGTTTATCTGCATATCTAACCTAATTTGGTACTTTGCACATGGAAGAGAAAGTGATAATACGAGGGATACATAAAGAAAACAGAAAACATATCTCTTAAGTTTTCAGGGTCTCCTACCCTATCCAAAGGAGTCCACAGAAACCAAACTAGTCTTTTAACAAACCAGTCTTTTAACTTTTATACCAATCCTAATCTACTTAGAATATATGTTCAAAGTTTGTATTTTAATAATTATAGAAAATATGGTTATATGACAATAAACAGAAGGATGTTCTGGGGAAGAATTGAGTGTAAGGCCACCCATAACAAAAGATAGATTAGCAACAAGTAGTTATTGAATAGCATGTGTGCTCTAGGTACACATAGGAGATACCCAGGAAAATCGAGTAACCCTGAAATGGTCTAAGCCATGACCTTAAATACCTTTGCCAGCTAAAGACAAAAGAAAATGGGGCATGAGGCCCTTCCGGAAGGTTATCAAGCAAAGCACAGTACACATGGGTAAGGTTGCTATGCTGATTTGAGTCACTATCTTTCCACTGCCTAGTTTCTAATGATTTCATCATCCTTATCTTTCTGGTATGGAGAGGAGGACACTCTTACAAATGGAAATTTCCCCCTATGAATGTAAATGCTGTTATAAAAGAGTAACTTCAGTTTTCAGAGCTTTTTCTATGCCTGCCATTTCTTAAAAATAACCAGCTCAAAATAATTCTTATACCAAAGAGGCGTATTTTGAGGTGGCAAATTCTGCCTTTCTCAGTGGATTTGTTCAAAATTACTTTTTAATGCCAAAATTTTTTACACTTTTCAGGAAGGAAAATAATCTATCCCATGTTTTGTCATCGAGGTAATTAATTTTGCAACAGTAATAATTGCAAATTCTTCAGCCTGTGTTAAAAAACAAAATTCAATAGAGTAAATCAAAAAACCTAATGAGGTTTATTCAACAATTGATGAATTGAGCAATATTCCATCTAGCAAACAGAAAGGAGCTCTATGGAGTTGTACAAAATGGAAGGTTTTTATAGGCAAAAGAAGGGCGGGACAAGAAATTAAAAAGAACGGATTATTGGTGGTTACATTCCCTTAGGGAAAGGCAGGGGATTTTATCATGCAGATTACTTTACTAGTGCAGATCTGGAAATTCTGATTGGTTTAAAATGCCACTCCTGACTGGGGCTGAAACTATAATTAGATTAGGTATTAAGTCTTCTGTGAGCCTTAAGAAAATTGACTCCATTTGGGAACTTTTTGTTTCCTTCTTTTCTTTTTTTAAAATTAATTAACATATATTATTTGTTTCAGGGGTATAGCCCTGTGATTCATCAGTCTTATATAATACCTAGTTCTCACTACAACACATACCTTCCTCAATATCTATCACCCCTGGTTACCCAATCTCTCCCATGCCCCTCCACTCCAGCAACCCTCACTTTGTTTCCTAAGATTAAGAGTCTTCTATGCTTTGTCTCCCTCCCTGATTTTGTCTTGTTTCATTTTTCTCTTCCCCTATAATCCTGTCTTGCTTCTTAAATTCCACATATCAGTGAGATCATATGATAATTATCTTTATCTGGTTAACTTACTTTGTTTAGCATAATAATATCCTCTAGTTCCATCCAGCCATTGCAAATGACAAGATTTCATTTTTGATGGCTGTATAATATTTCAGTGTGTGTGTGTGTGTGTGTGTGTGTGTGTGTGTGTGTGTACTATATATATAGTGTGTGTGTATGTGTGTGTGTATATATGTACATATATGTACATATATACATACATATATATGTATATGTGTGTGTATATATATATACACACACATATCTTTATCCATTAATCTCATCTGTTTATGGACATCTAGGCTCTTTCCATAGTTTGGCTACTGTGGGTGGGCATTGCTGCTATGAACATTGGGTGCAGATGGCCCTTTGGATCACTACATCTCATCTGTATCTTTGGGGTAAATACCCAGTAGTATAATTTCTGGGTCTTAGGGTAGCTCTATTTTCAACTTTTTGAGGAACCTCCATACTCTTTTCCAGAGTGGCTGCACCAGCGTGCATTCCCAGGGAACTTGTTTCTTTTTAACAACTGTTAATAGCCACTTCCTTTTAGTCTTTATGTTCTCAGCCAATATTAAGCTGTGGTTGACATAAAACAATATCCTGTTCAGTCAGCATATGAAAATCAGTGGAGCCAAGTTTGGTAGAATATTTTGAGTCAGAAATTTGCAATAGCCATGACTGCTTAAATAAAGCCAGTTGGAAAGCTTCCCCTTTATACTTTAGAAATGTTGACATTCAGAAAATATATTCAAATATGGAAATACTGCCTCTGAAACCTTCAATCTATGAGATTTTCAATTTATGATAGTGACATATTTTTGTTGTTATTTTTAGTTTCCTCCTATTATTAAAACATAAAGTGATGAATTGTACCATTGGCTTTTTAGTAGGAAAATCATTTTACAGATGAAATGTGAATAAAGACAGCCAATCAAATCAAGAGTAAAAGGTCATTTGGGGTGCTTTGGTGGTTCAGTTGGTTAAGTGTCTGATTCTTGCTTTCGGCTCGGTTCAGGATCTCAGGATCGTGAGATTGAGCCCTGCACTGGGCTCTGCGTTCAGCTTAGGGTCTGCTTGAGATCCTCTCTCCTGCCGTTCCCCTTGCTTGCTTGCTCACACTCTCTCTCTTTCTTTCCAAAATAAATAAATAAAATCTTAAAAAAGAAAGATGAAAATAAAAATCTTAGGTATATCTAGTGAGAAAGTGAGTTGGTATGACTAGTTTCATCACACAGGTGCATAATAATACACAGGAAAGCCCAGTGGTCCCTATTCTCTGGATATTTTCTGAATACTATAGAATAGCAAACAATTAGAAACTATAACTTAAATCTGGTACTATTTTTAGTAATTAATCTTGCATGTGGGTTTAAGTATTCACTAGAAGGCTGTTAATAATAAAGAAAAGCATGCAAACAACCATTTGATTCTCCATAAACAATGACTCAATAAGATGATTTGTTTATGTCATGAAATACATTAACTAAAATGAAGAAATTATATTTACATGTATATATGTCACTGTATCTCCAAGAATAAAGTTAAATAAAATACTTACAATGGATAAATGGTAGAGATAACTTTATGTCATTTATAAAACATTTTTAAATTCAGAAAATTATAGAATATTCATTTTTCAACAACACTGAAGTGTTCCTTTTTTTAATAGGGACATCTTTGAATCTTACAGCCAATGGCATGTTGAATTAATTTAGCAAAGTTTTTCTGCCTCATTAACAAACAAAATAATACTATGTCTTACAGTTGATAATTGATTAAAATTATTCATAGAAATATATTCATAGATATATGTAGTAGTGTACATATAAAACACACATGGTACTAAAAACTAAAATCTTCTGCATTAATCTATGGTATAGCAGGTCTATGTCAAAATGACTTAGCTGTTTATTCCAGAAAACATTTGTCTAGAATCATTAAAACTAAACCGATAAATAATTTCATTGTTTCAAGAAAATTTCTATAGATCAGTTTATCAGAGACAAATCTGCTCTTCTGGGCAAATAACTCATTTATCAAATAGCGCACTTACTAAGACCCATTTCAAGACCACCAATCTACTGTGTACTTCTCCTAAACTCATAGATTACAGACTTTTACAATTATAATAAATGTCCCACCTTGAAAGACAAACCATAAACTACTTGAAACCTGGCTAAAGACTTACAGATATCTTCTGTCAAGGTAATATTTTCTCTTACCGCAGTGAGTTTAAATAAAATAAATTTTGCCTTTTTAAGAGGTTGTCTGGTGATTCTTTGTAGAGCTTAGCAATGCACACCCACTTCAGATCTCTGGTTGCCTCTGGGGAGGGTGTAAAAAGGATGTGATGGGGCTGTGAGGCTGTATCCAAATGCTTGTTTTCTTTCAAATTAAGATCAGCATTTAGTAAGAACATTTTTTTTAAAGAAATTTATTTATTTATTTGACAGAGAGAGAGATCACAAGGAGGCAGAGAGGCAGGCAGAGAGAGGGTGGGGGGAAGCAGGCTTCCTGCTGAACAGAAAGCCTGATGTGGGGCTGGATCCCAGAACCTGGAGATCAGGACCTGAACCAAAGGCAGAGACTTAACCCACTGAGCCACCCAGACGCCCCTAGTAAGAACATTTTTGACAACTGTTTAATTATATTGGTTATTATGTTATTTTTCTCTGAATTTCTATATGATTGAAATACCTCATGATCTTAAAAAAAAAAAAAGAAACTAGAGAGGCAAGAGAAGAGTGAAAAAAAATTGATAATGCAGTTTTTTATTCAGAGGCGTTAACATCACTGTGGAACTGAACTTTTTGATTGCCTGTATGAAATAGAACATAGGACACATTACAGAGTTCTCATTACTGAGGAGGAGGAAGCATGCCAGTTTCCAAAGGTGGCGTTTATCCAACACTAAATTCTATACAAATATCAAATATACCTTGTGGCAAGAGGAGAAATGGCTGGCATTAAAATTCATATTTTACCTAAGCCCAAACAAAAGGAAATGACATCACCTTAGAATGAACTTCTAGGGGCAAAGAAAAATTTTAAATTTTCATCTGAAGATGATTGATTGTGAATGTTGTTCATCTTTCTGGAATTTTTCCTTCTTGTCATATTTTGAGGTAGCTAACCTGATATTCTAGCTTTATTTCATGGTAACGAGAAGTGAAGTGGTTGCAGATAGGACATTAAAAAAATGCCCTCTGTCTAAAAGAAATTAAGTAACTAAAAATTCATTATAATTCTGAAAGTTTATTTCATTTTGTGTTATGAATGCAAGTATACCAAGTAAACATATGAAGGTTGGAGTTATGATTTTATACATCTTCATTATTTTGCCATTTTATTACTTACAGTTTAATATATTTATTTTACATTTTCTTAATAATATTTAACGCCTACTTGTAATTATTTACTGAATATTTATCTTCTGTTTTCTCCCCTTGTATCAAGTTCCAGATAGGCCAAGACTGTCATATTTTTCTATAGTGAAACTTCCTTGTACACAGTAGGTGCTTACTACACAATAGTTGAATACAAATAAATGGAAGATATCTTTGAAATGGTATTTCCCAAAACATGTAATTTATAAAAATATAAGTGGATAACCTGAAATCACTAAATTAATATCAGTTAGGTTGATCAAATCTCAGATCGACTTTTGAAAGGTCCCCCAATAATGGGTCCATGATTAAAGAAGCAAACTGATACAAAGCGAAGGTCAAGCAAAGCCTTATTTCGCACCAAACATCAAGAATCAAACTGAACGTTCTGGGCCGCGCCTCTTACAGAGAGGGCAACCCCTCTCTGCTTCACAGACTAGCTTTTAAGGGCAAAGGCCATGTGGTTGGGCCTGGCCATGCCCAGGTGGCCAATGAAATTGTAACACAGAGAAAGCTGCACAGTCATACTAGGTCACACATAAGTGACCAATTGAATTACAGTTTACCCTAGTAGACATTTGAACCAGCTTATCGCCTTGGTCAGAACTGGCACCCAAAAGGCTCCTAAAGGGTGGGGCCCATACTCCTTGGTAATTAGGGAGACAGTATGTGCACCCCCCCCCCCCCCCCCACTGATTGGATGTCTCCACCTGGCTTGACCCACCCTTGTATTTGGGCTTTGTTACCTGGGACTGGTTTCTGGGATTTGTTTTTAAGTAAGTTCCCTGAGGGAAGGGGGGTAGGGACAGTTTAAGGTTTAAACAACAAAGTTACTGTTTAACTGGATGGAAGTGTTCTGGCTAAATAGGTCCTTATATTTTTGTCTCTCTTTTTTTTATTGATAGTGTATCTTATGCAACTTTTACTTTAGGGAACATTTGAAAAGCCACTACTTTATAAATGTTTTATGCAGATCTTACTTTAACTGGAATAAAGCAATTTAATTTTTATTTTAAGTAACCTTATTATAAAATTAGTAGAGCAATTGTAGCAAATCTAGCTTGGTAATCCCTATCCAATATTATTTACTATATCACATTTTCTAAAGTTATTTTTAAATTATTTATCTTTATACTTAATATCCATAAGCTTTCAATAAAAGGATGATCATAGGGGTACCTGGGTGGCTTAGTGGGTTAAGCCTCTGCCTTTAGCTCAGGTCATGATCTCAGGGTCCTGAGATCAAGTCCCACATCTGGCTCTCTGCTCAGCAGAGAGCCTGCTTCCCCCCTCTCTCTACCTGCCTCTCTGCCTACTTGTGATCTCTCTCTCTGTCAAATAAATAAATAAAATCTTTAAAAAAAAGATGATCATAAACTTAAGTGCTATAAACTAGTTGATATATTTTATTACAAAAAGATGTCATTTCTCATGAAAAAGTATTGATATCATTGAATAGATTAAATGAGTGAATAAATCAGTCAATGTTAAAATAGATTTTATTTGCACCATAGATTTATACCTTACATAGTTACAAGAGGGTCTTCCAAAGTTTACTTGAATTTGAGTCTTGGTTTAATTTAATCTTTAAATTATAATTCACTTAGCATATATGTGATTCTAAAGGCTTATTTTTTATTTACGATATATTTTATTGTAATACTCATAAAAATAACTCAATCAAATAACATTTTTCAGTTTTCATTACTTATCTTAAACCAACATCTCAGCATCTACGAGATCATGTTACAGGTTGAGTTTCTTGAGAAACAAAGTCTGTTACAGAGATTAGTGAAGAAGAAGTTTATTAGAGAATACACCTGACATCAACTCTTATGGAAGGGAAGGGGAGCAGAAGTGGGTAGACAAGAAGCTGGATTACAATGCACTCTGAAGGACTCAGTTTATTCTACACAGAGCTCAAAATCTGAGATAACCCTTCAGTTATCTGAATTGGAACAAGGGGGCCGGGGGAACTTTACATTCGTCTGTCAAACAGTCAAATGCATATTTCCCAGGAAGCAACATATCCTTGGTCAAGGTAGCTGTCTTCACTTGAGGCAGCTTTTAAAGGGGACTGAGAGCTGAGGTGTACTCAGCTGCATTTTGGGTGGCTGGAACCACATGTTGTTCATAACTGAAGAGGTGTATGGACAGTACATCCCAGTGTCTACCCCAGTAAACCTTTGAGTCATTGAAATCTTTAATTAATTTATAGACAAAGCTCTTCTAATACTCCAGTGGGCCTCCTTTCCTGCAAGAAACTTAGAAGATAAAAGAGAGACAAAGTGCAGGCTCTTTCACTGTGGCTGGTATTGGGGGCACAAGTGGTGTGCGTCATCTTCCTCCACTGTACACTCCATGAGGCCTTTCTAGTCATTTTTTGACTTATGTATTGACATTCTTCAGAGTCATCCATTAGAGGCCCAAACTCCCTTTTCACCATAACATTTTCATGACATGCATGCTTCTCTTCATTTACCATAAAAATGAGCAAGGGCACACCAAAAGGCATCCACTGGGTCACCCAGGTACCAACACATTCTTCTCAGCCTGTAGTGTATATCAATGCCCTACCACCTATCTGAGAGAACAGCTTGTTTTTTGCCTGCTGGTTTCTTGGCAAAAGAACCCTGAGGTAATCAAGACATGGCTACAGTTTATGGTTCTATGGGTCTCTTGCTTCTCTCCGCTGGAGGAAGTATTTCCCTGTTGAGAAATAGAAGCTTGAAATCTATACAATCCAGAGCCACAGGAAAAAAAAAATCACACATTCCCCAAATATGTTACTGGGATTCAACAAAAGTGCAGCCACTCCTGCTTCCACCTCGATTCCTATACTGTCTGTCAGAGACACAGCACTATATAAAATTTGTTGAGTTAAGTTGTTTTACTGAATCTTTAAGGATTCAGCATCTTACCCAGGAATTTACTTCAAACTGGTACTTATCCTTTGCCTTATGTTGGCAGACTTTAGGTTATGGGATAGGTGATATGATCAGTAGATCATAGGATTAGGACTGTTCTTGCATATTCTTTTCTATTTATTTGGGTCTCTTGGTTTGATATGATGCTGTATGTTATCTCGTGCTTATAGATCAGATATTCTCTAGACCTTCAGGTGGTGATCCTAGTTGATATCATAACAGAAAAGACAGAAAGACAAACTCATACTTGGATTTTGTGTCAGCCTCTGTCAGAATGAATTGTAGCCTCTTCCAGGACATTAAAGGGTCAGCTGAAGTCAATTTACTATAAAGTGACAAACTGATTTTCTTGAAGGATCATACTGTATTAAGAACTTAAGTTTAGTTCTGTTGTCAGCAATAGTTGCAACAGTGGCGAAAACCACCTTCTCTAAGGAGGGACCTATGCAGGTGGGCCTCCTTACTCTTGGCTTCCATACCTGTGACAAATATGTAATTGTTAATCCAGTAATGTACCAACTGTATCAGTTCCAGGTGGTTGATGAAAGAAAGCAATTGACTTCAGTTGGTCAAGTAATTTTGTCTGTCTGGGTTTTTAGTGTCCCTTCTTCGATGGATGCTCTCAACGTGACATTTCCCTATGATACAAAGGTCTTCACATTTAATATTATCACTTATAATTAGGTTACCAGAAATGTATAAAAATAACACACACATGTAAAACTACTTTGTATGATATTTTCCTCTATATTGCTGTTATTCAAAAGAACAGACACTTAAAGGCAGAATAAGAATAATTCCACTAGGCAATACTTCTCTACAGTCTTCTGTTTGTTAAATTTTTTCATAAACAGATTTATTTATCTATTCACATATGTACAAGTTAAAAGCATAGCAAAGATCATAAATTTGATACTGATTTGGTATTTACTATGTAGAGTTTAAGATATTTTTTTAGATCAGCCTTACATTAATGAAGTTTTATATGTTTAGGATAGTATCCAAATATATTAGGATGTTGTTAATTTATAGTTAACAGGATTTACCTTTATCCATTAAAATACCCTGAAAATTAGAATGATAAATAAGGATTTTTGCTATAAAGGAAAAAAATTTTGATGCAGTTTAAAAAATCAACAATTTTAAGAGCTTCAATATTTAATATTTTAAATATTATTTTAAATCTTTAAAAAATTTTTTTTATTGGGTCTCAAACTTAAAACACTGAGATCAAGAGTCACATGTTCCACCAACTATGCCAGCAAGTTACCCCCTTTTATTTATTTATTTATTTATTTATTTATTTATTTATTTTTAGAGCAACTCTGCACCCAATATGAAGCTTGAACTCATGATCCTGAGGTCAAGAGTCACATGCACTGCCAACTGAGTCAGCCAGGTGCCCCCACATTATTTTAATTTAAAAAAAAATCAATTGAGAATATGTGATGAAAGCTTAACAAAGTTTTCTGTAAGTGGTGCTACTATAAGTTGTCTTTTCCAGTAGGTAAATATGTTTTTGACAGTCAAATCTTGCCTGTTTTCCAATATTCAAGTAAAACCTGGAAGGACATACACTGTTTTAAAAACTTTGCAAGTTGTTTTTGAGACTGTTTTCTAGCTACAGAGTTTTGAGATATAGGAGTTGCTAAAAACCCTTACTAAAATGTTACATAAAGTTGCGAATGCAGAAATTTTAATGATTTATTTATTTATTTTATTTATTCATTTGAGAGAGACAGCCAGCAAAAGCTGGAGGGGATCAGAGGGAGAGGGAGAAGCAGACTCCCCACTGAACAGGGAGCTTGACACTGGACGCGATCCCAGGACCCCTCAGGATCAGGACCTGACCTGAAGCCAGATGTTTAATGGACTGAGCCACCCCAGCACCCCAGAACTTTTTTATCTCTTAAATATTGAACATATTAAAAATCTGGTTTATGGAAAGTAAACAGCACAAATAAAAGTTGTAAGTAAATTAGTGATTTTACTTCAGATTTTATTTATTCATTATGGAACGCATAATGCATAATTCATTATGGAATAGAGATGTGTGGAGTGAGGTAGTACATGGGACACAATCTAGAAAAGAAAAATGTATTTTCTTCCTTCACTCCTTCCTTCATAGTTTTCTTCCTTTTCTCCTTCCAATTCTCCTTCCTCTTTCTAATATTTTGTTAATAGTTACTGGGAAGTTAAGGATAACTGTTGACGTTGAGAAATTATTTTAGGTTTGAACTGAGGCCCTTCTTAGTCTGAGGACTGAACTCTTCTATTGTGGCAACAGAAGCATGATATTCATGCTATTGTGGGGACTGAATTCTTCTATTCTGGCAACAGAAGCATCATATTCACACCCAGCTCTACAGCACTCATGGTGGCTTTTGTGCTGGGGAATAGAGGCTATAGAAAAACAAATATTGGGGCGCCTGGGTGGCTCAGTGGGTTAAGCCACTGCCTTCGGCTCAGGTCATGATCTCAGAGTCCTGGGATCAAGTCCCACATCGGGCTCTCTGCTCAGCAGGGAGCCTGCTTCCTCCTCTCTGCCTGCCTCTCTGCCGGCTTGTGATCTCTCTCTGTCAAATAAATAAATAAAATCTTTAAAAAAAAATATTTGTAAGAATTTGAGAGGTAAGAATATAGTGAAAATAAAGATGATTAAATAAATGGACAGATATCTAAGTTCATGAATAAGAAAGTTCAATATTTTTAAGATATCAGTTCTCTTTGAATTGGCCCTAGATTTAATATGACCCCATTCAACATTTCAGGAAGTTTTTAGTAGAAAATGAAAGAATGATTCTAAAATGTATATAGAAATACAAAGTACTTAGAAGAGTCAACATTTTTTTTTTTTACAAAGTAAATGTATAAGACTTATAGTTAAGGATACCAAAATAATAATGTAAATTTATAGTAATTAAGAAAGTGAACTAATTAGACACATATACATTGAAAAAATAAAGTCTAATTGACCACATATATGATCAATTAATTTTCAAAAAAGGTACCCATGGTTTGAGAGATCCCCAAGATTATTCTCAGGTTTTGTAATTTTCCAAAAGGACTTGCAGAATTCAGCAAAACTGTTATATTCAGGATCATGGTTTATGACAATGAAAAGAAACAGATTAAAATCAGCCATGGAAAAAAGGCACAAAGGGCAGGGACTAGGAAAGTTCTAGGCATGAGCCTCAGCTTGTCCTCTTGCAGTGGAGTCATGTAGGTAACCCTTCCAGGAATGGAATATTGTCAAACACAGAAGACCACCTAAGCCTCAGAGTTCAAGAATTTTATTGGAACTCAGTGAATTATTCATGATGAACCACTTGTGTGACTAATGTTATTCTCTTGTTCCTACAAGAGGTGCAGATGATACCACTTGGCCCAAGGCTTACACTATAAAACTCATTGTTAGCATGGGCTCTCTGACACGGTCATAGATCTGCAGGTAAACAAAGATATTCATAGCAGGTAGGACAGTCCATGGCTTTAGAAGTCACCCTCCAGGAGCTGGGGAAGGCAAAACCTTTCTTTGGGCATGCTTAATCATTTATTGCACAATGCCAAGGTAGTTACAGCAAGAAAAGAAAGTCTTTATAACAAGTAGTGTTAATATAATGTCCACGTGTTGAACCCTATCTTTCACAATATAAAAGATAGTTCCAAGTCCATAATATATGTTATATAAAAGTAAAATTTAAAAATTCCTAGGAAAAAAACATATTTTTTATTACTCAGGGCTAGATATTTATTAGCACACAACATTAATAATCACATAAGAAAGATATTTGAGAACTTCATTAAAAATTATCTTCAAATGTAATTGTTAAGAAAATTAAAGTCATTTATTGATAGAAAATACTTGTGTTATGTGTACTTTACTATACTTGTATCCCGAATACATAAAGCTTACAACTCAGTGAATCAAAAAAGATAAATGTACCAATACAAAATAAAGATAACAAAAGATTTGAATGTATATTTTAAAAAAGAAGATGCAAAAATATGTAACAAGATTATTAGGCAGTTGAGAGATGCCAATTAAACTACAATACCAGGGGCATCTGGGTGGCTCAGTCATTGGGTGTCTGCCTTCAGCTCGGGTCATGATCCCAGGGTCCTCTGCTGGAAGCCTGCTTCTTCTTCCACTCCCCTTGCTTGTGTTCCCTCTCTCGCTGTGTCTCTCTCTGTCAAATAAGTAAATAAAAACTTTTTTAATAATAAATCACATCTTAAAAAAATAAACTATGATACCAAAGGTTAGCAAGAATATTGAGGAATTAGAAATTTTATATGGGTGTGCAAAATCATACAACCACTTTGGGAAAAAGTTTCTTTCTTTTGGAGTTAACTATACACTAACCATAAGACTCAGAAATTCTAGTCTATCTAAAAGAAATGAAAACATACAGTTACAAAAATACCTTTCCAAAATATATATAGCAGCTTTATTTGTAATCATTTAATATGGAAACAAAATACATCTGCATCATTAGATGAATGGAATGAAGCACATTCATACAGTAGCATGCTATATCTCAATAAAAACGAGAAGGTTTCACAACTTGTAACAACATGATTTCATTTAAAAAACAATCTGTGCTTAGCGAAATAAGTCAAGCAGAGAAAGACAACTATCATATGATCTCCCTGATATGAGGAAGTGGTGATGCAACATGGGGGCTTAAGTGGGTAGGAGAAGAATCAATGAAACAAGATGGGATTGGGAGGGAGACAAACCATAAGTGACTCTTAATCTCACAAAACAAACTGAGGGTTGCTGGGGGGAGGGGGTTTGGGAGAAGGGGGTGGGATTATGGACATTGGGGAGGGTATGTGCTTTGGTGAGTGCTGTGAAGTGTGTAAACCTGGTGATTCACAGACCTGTACCCCTGGGGATAAAAATATATGTTTATAAAAAATAAAAAATTAATTAAAAATTAAAAAAAAAAAAAACAATTTGTTGAAAAAAATATTGTGCTGAGGGAAAGAAGATGGGCTCAAAAGTGCACCTATTTTGTGACATTTTTAAATGAAATTCTAGAACAGGGGACACTAGTGATAGCAATCAGATCAGTGGTTGTCTGATTTAGTGGGGGGGGGAGATAGACAGCAAAGGGGAATAAGGGAACATTTTGAGGTGATGGAAATGAACAAGGATGAGGATACTTGGGTGCACACATTTTTCTAAACTCATGGAGCAGTACACTTGAACATGTACATTTTATTGTACACAGTATAATAAACAGTAAAATTGATTAGAAAATAAAGAATGAAAAAATGAACTGATGATGGCAGAGATGGAATCAATGGAAATAAATGTACTAATTCTTGTTTCTTATGAAATTGGTAAATGCTTAATCCCTGACATCAGAATCTTTCTCTTTTGTCCCCACTTTTATGAAAGTGTTGGATCCAATGTAGGCATAATCAGATATTAGAGTGAGGAATTTCCCACTCAGAAAAACTTGAGATTTATTTATTTATTTTAGAGAGAGGGAGAGAGAGCACAAGCTGGGGGAGGGGGAGAGGGCGAGAGACAATCTCAAGCAGACTCCGTGTTGAGCTTGGAACACAATGGGGGCATGATCTCTTGACCCTGAAATCATGACCTGAGCAGAAACCAAGAGTCTGACTCCCCACTGACTGAGCCACCCAGGGATCCTGCAAAACAATAAAAAAAAAAGTAGAAGAAAATAAAAAAGGATTCCAGAACCAGGTTAAATGAATATCAATACCATTTCCCCTCCCAAAGTATGGGGGGAATTGGCGGGGAGAAGAAGAAGACTTCTTAAAGGGATTTTGAGAACAAATAATTTGATGGATGCCCAGAGCAGAAAAGGAATTCAGTATTTGTAGTCAGGAATTTGGCTTTGGGGAGATATAAAGTTTTGAGTTTCAGGGTGGTGGTCAGGCAGGAAGGCAAGAAGTAGGAAGAGAACTTACAAATTTCTGGGACTCATTCATGGCTCTCCTTTTATGAACTGGTGGAGAAGCTAACCAAGTTTAATGACCTGAGAAGAGAAATGATGCTTGATAGATTTTTACAGCTTTTTCAAGGTTCTTTAATGATACACAGCATTCTTAGATACAGCAATCTTGTGAAGTAAGTAAAGCAAATATTCCACAATCATTATTATAACACCAAACCAAAAAGATATAGAGACAAAATAAATCCATTTCAGGATTTAAGTAAAATATAACCAGACGTGTAATGATTAAAAATGCAAATATGGAATTTGAAAAAATGCTCATGCCATTAATTTTACATTGTCGTACTATCTTTTAAACAATCTAAAACTTCTGAAATCTGAAGAATATTTTGACTAATATTACTCTATTGACAGCAGAAATACTGTTTTCTGAAAATAATCAGTATTGTTTTATATTAACGTTATATTTTCTTCAAAGGTTCAACCTAATTATGAAGGTTGTTATTTGTATTTTACTCCCCTGGCTAGATATACCCATCTGGAAAACTGTCTATGGAGAATATACTATATAGCTTAACTGTAGTAAAAGCATTGTGTGTTAATTATGCCTCAATTAAAAAATTATTTGAAATGATTTATTTGGATTTATTCAATATAATAGGAGTAAAGGTAAAGTAAGCAATATTTTTTAATGTAGAAAAAGAAGATGAATCAAGGCTAGGAGATCAATACTTGCTAGAAGGTCTTGTATAAATCTTGGGGTAGTTGAGACAGGCAGTTTTTATCTCTTTATTTGTTTATTTGCTTTAACATGGGCAAAATAAATGCTGAGTTTATGTTTGTCTTCATTTGTTTGTTTTTGCCAGAGAAAAAGGAAAATGTTTTCAATGATTTTAGCATTGGACAAAAAAAAGTGCAAATATTCCTGGTACTGATACCTGAGAAATCTTTGTTGTTGTTTTAAGTAAATGTGGTTATATGAGTTTTTGTGGTATCCATCCTGAGTACATATAATACATACACCAATGAATTTTCTATAGCTTTTTTTCCTCATGAGGGAAAAGCCCCAACTATTCAGCTCAGAATATTTTACAATGGGGCAAAGTACTACATTTTTAGTGTAAAACCCCCAGATGGTTTTATTATTCCAATGACAAACTTTAGGCCCACTACGAGTGTACTTCTCAACCTGTGTTGAGAATACACACACGAAGATATGCGTCATTGTAAAATGTTGTGTTTTAAAATATAATGTAGTAAAAAAAGTATCAGCATCAGTAATTTGGAATGAATACTTAAAAGCAGCATAATGGAGGAGAGAGACAGAAAGAATAGGCTTCAAGTGATGTTAGCATTACTGTCGAAATACTCCCCAATGCAGGAAGCTTCTTTGGGTTTCCATCATAGACCCCATGTGCACCCATTAGGGTTATTTTAGTGAGAGTGTCCGAGAACTAGAACTGTAGAAATACAATGAAATTATATAGTTGTGCATCCTGGAACTGACTCATATTGATTCACAATAGCAAATTGGTCAATTTTCAGGCAGTTTGTGAGCCAATTTTTGAAAATAGCTGTTATTAAATATTAAGTTGCACAAACCTACAATTTAACAAAAATATATTAGAAGCAATGGTAAATACTGAAAAAACATCTCTTCCTCATTATTTCGCTCTATATCACAATTATGTGTGCTCTTTATGTTGTTTATATGGGATGTTTGTGAACGGTGAAAATGACCAGTAATGACATGTTGTTAACGCATGGTTTTTCCCAACCCCACATTCACTGATGTCATATTGGCATTTGGAATTGGTCATAGTTGCTGTATTTATACTTTAGAAGTTTGCAAAAATCATAAGCCAGAGTATTGTTTTGTTTTGTTTGTTAGTTTCTATTTTTTTTTTCCCCCAGAGAGTTTTTAATCTCTTCAGGTATGCTCAGTGTGGTTCCAAACATTGGGCTGCAAGACAACCTACATTTCCTTCCTAAACCCACCATTGATCTTAATGTCCATGCTCATACCAGCAGAGGTTCCATCAAAAAATGATATGTAAAAAGCCTAGAGACATATAAAACAGATATAAAACAAAATAAAATTTCCTAAATTGCTTTATACTGGTTAGGAACATTGGTTTTGTCATCTGAAAAATCTGAGATAACATTTTAGTGTTTTCACTTATTATAAAACTTTATTAAGTAATTTAAGCCAAGACAGTATTTCTATATGCATAATGGAATTAATAGTACCTCACAGGTAATGCATGTACTCATCCGTAGAGGTGTGTGTGTGGGTGTGTGTGTGTGTGTAGCTCTATGCAATTTTCCCAGGTGGGTAGCTTTGTGCAAACACCCGACAATCTGCCATTCCCCAAATCCATTCTCTGTTCCTCATACCTAACCCCTGACAATACCAATCCTTTTTCCACTTCTACAATTATGTTATTTCATAAATTTAAATAAATTGAATGATATATAGTATATCTCTTTGAGATTTTATATTCCACTCCCACAGAGAATGTATGAATGATCCAGTCCATCCATATTCCTGATGGCATTTGTGTTTTCACCTGTTCTTAATAATTCCTTCTGATACGTGTGGTAATGATACCTCATTGTTCTTTTAATTTATGATTCTCTAATGGCTACTGTTATTGGATATATTTTCTTTACATCCTCTTCATTGAAATGTCTCAGAATATATTTTTTATATTTTGTTCATTTTCAGAACATTTTTTTTAATCTTGGAATTTAAAGTTCTATACATATTCCAGATAAAATACCTTTAATAGATTTATAATTTGCAAATTAATTCTCCTAGTTTTAAAATTCGCCTTTCCATCATCTTAATAAGGTCTTTCACATAATAAAAATTTTTAATATATATCAAGTTCAATTTTTGAAATTTTACATTTATGGGTTTTGTTTTTGATGTTAAGTTTAACACACCTTAATGTAGTACTCAGTTATACGGTTTTTCTCCATGTTACTTTTCTAGAAGTTTTATCATTTCACATTTTACATTTAAGACTATGATTTACTTTCAGTGGATTTTGTTAATTTTATATAAGGTATGAGTTTAAATCAAGGTTCTTTTTTTTTATTCCTTTATCAAAAATTACTTGGTTAATTGGAAATATTTGTGTGGTGGGAAGATCTGTGTGTATCTGTTTCTGGGCTTGATTCTCTGTTCCATTTTTCTATTTGTTGGTCTCTGTGTCAGTACCACACTTTCTTGATTACTGATTATTGAAGCCATATAATCATCTTTATCATTAAGAAAAGTGATTCCTTACAGTTGATCTGTTTTTTTCAATTTTTAAAAATCTGTTCCAAAGTCTTTGTCTTTTCATATAGACTTTTTCCATATATATTTTAGAAGAAGTTTTTCTAAAACTTTTTATTTATTTATTTGAGAGAGAGAGAGAAAGAGCACAAGCAGGGGGCAGAGGCAGAGGGAGAGGGAGAAGGAGACTGCCCACTGAGCAGGGAGCCTGTGGGGCTCGATCCCGGGATTCTAGGATCATGACCTGAGTGAAAGACCCTTAAATGACCAAGCCACTCAGGCGCCCCAGAAAAAGTTTTTCAATGTTTATAAAGAAACTTGCTAATTTTAGATAAACATTGCATTAAGCCTACAGATCAGTTTAAGAAAATTTGACATTTTTAGTATGCTGAGGCTTCCAGTCTGTGAACATAATATGTCTACCCATGTATTTAGAACTTTGTTGATTTCTTTCATCAGTATTTTACAATTTTTATCATAAAGATCCAGTTCACAATTGTTACATCATAGAATTATACCTGAGCATTTCATTTAACATTGGAGCAATTGTACTTGATAGTGTGTTTTTAATTTAAATAAAAATTTTCTCTTGTTTGTTTTAGTACATAGAGATGTTATTAAATTTTGTGTGTTAATCCTGAATCTTGTGACTTTGGCTGAAGGACTGTTCGTTTGTTTGAGGAGGTCATTTTTTTTCTCATTGCAGATTGTGTGGGTTTGTTGTTTGCAAATAAAAGGAATTTTATTTTTTCCTTTTCAATCTATGTGTTTTTAAATTTTCTTTTCTTGCCTTACTACAGTGGTTAGAACATCTGATAGTATTTTGAATAACAGTGATAAGAGACAACATTCTTGTCTTGCATCTGATACTGGAGGGAAAGACTTTTAGGCTTTGACTGTTAAGTATGATGCTAGATATAAGTTTTTGTAGTTGATCCTTATGAGATTAAGGAAGTTTCCCACTATTTTTACTGTACTGACAATTTTGTCATGAATGGGTGTTGAATTTTGTTGAATTCTTTTTTCTGTCTTAATCAATCATACTTTTTTTTTTTTTTAAACTTTTTGATGTGGTTGATTACATTGATTGGTCTTCGAATACTGCATACTTGGAGGAATATCCAGTTAGTCATGGTGTATTTTTAAAAATACACTACTGAATTGTATTGGCTAATGTGTTGTTAAGGACTTTTGCATCTAGATATATTGGACTGTAGTTTTGACTTTTTTATTTTTCTGCTGTCTGTCTGGTTTTGGTATCAGATTATTGATCTGAGACATTACCTTTTATAATGTGAGAATTTTATTTGTCAGTTTGTCTCTAAGCAATTGTTTTATCAATATTGAACAAATTTTGATATGTTGGTTTCCATTTTCATTTGGCTCTACCTATTCAAAAACAGTGTTGTTAAAATTGTAGCTTAAACACATGGGTTATATTTAGCAGTGAATTGTTTAATTTCTTAGTGTTTGGTGATTTTTTTGCTCTTCTCTTATTGATTTTAAGTTTAACACTGTATTGCAGGGTTCATGACCACCTCCAAATTTTGGTGATTCACTAGAGGAACTCATAGGTCTCAGAAGTCATTATACTCATGGTTACAATTTGTCAGCAAAAAAATACAAAGCCAAATCAGAAAAGAGGAAAGGGATATGGGGCAAAATATGGAGGAACTGAAGCACAACTTTCTTCTCCCAAGCCACATGTTTCTGTCATCCAGCAATAAATGTGGTAACAGTTGACGAAAGTGTTATCTACTAAGGAAGTTCATCTGAGCCTAGTAGTCTAGGATTGTACTGGATTTCAGTCATGTAGGTACATAATACTGAAATAGTTACTGAACCTTCAGAGGTTACTGAACCCCCAAAAAAGGAAAAATCATTCACCACAAATCAAAATGTGCAAATTAATTAGGCAAACTGGTACAGTGTGATTCTAGGCTCTTGAACACTACCATGAGAATATCCCAATAGTTTAATCGCCAAGACCTAGCCAAAGGCCAGTCATAAAAAGCAAGTTGTCCTTGGAAATGTGCAATATTTGAGCAACCCAATATTATTGAGTTAACTCTTTCCTATATAGATACTATTATGGTCAGAAATCACATTCTTTTTGATTTTAATTCTTTTCAATTTATTAAGACTTTTTTGGCATCTATTTTGATTAATACCTCATATGTGCTTCAAATGAACATGTGTTCTGTAGCTGCTGGATGGAGTTTTCTATAAATGTCCGTTGGATCCTATTGTTTGATGGTGTGATACAAGTGTTTGTTTTTTAACTATGTTATTCTTCTGTTGAGTTGTTCTATCAATTACTAAAAGTGGAATTTTGAAGTATCCACAAATAGATGTGTATTTATCTATTTCTTTCATATCATCTATAAATATCTGCTTCATTATTTTGAAACTTTTTGGTGTATATACATTAATGATTGCTATATATTCTTATGTACTGTTTGTTTTACCATTATACAGTATCTCTTTTTAACCTTAGCCATTTTTTATGTCTGAAATCTATGTTATGTAATATTAACATAAACAATCCCTTTTTTGTTAATGTTTGAATGATATATCTTTTTTTTTTTTCACCATCTTTCTACTTTCAACATGCCTATATGTTTAAGTTTGAAGTTAGTTCCTATAGAGAGCAGAGAGCTGGGTCATGTTTTTATCCACTCTATGAATCTCTATACCATTTACATATAATTAGTGCTATGTTGAAGATTAAACCTGACATTTGATTATGTTTTATGTTTGACTCTGTGCTTCTCATTTCATTGGTACTTTTTCCTGGTCTCTGTAGATTATATGAACATTTTTTAGATTTCTATTTTGATTAATGAACATATTTCTTTGTATTGATTTCTTAGTGATTGCTATGGGTATATATATTAAAAAACCTACAAATGTCACCATTTACCACTTGAGTAAAGTATAGAAACCTTACTTTCCTTTAAGGTCCCTTACCACTCCCTAATTTTAAAATATAATTGTGTCAAGTATAACTGCCTATTTCCAAACCTTCCTTTTGTTGGCAGTGAAATGAAAAAAAAAAAATACTAAAGAAATAACACAATGTATTTCATATCTTTCTGTGATTGGACTATGTTTCTTTATTTTTATGCAGTTGAGAACTTTATACAAAGTTTACCATTTAGAGAGGATCACAAAGTGCATACAATATTTCATCAATTAAAAGTTTGAGAGCTCTTATCTTTAATTATTTTGAAAATAGATTGATACTTTTTTTTTCTTCCATCATTGTTTGTTGTCAGAATACCATATATAGTTGAGGGTGTATTTTATCTGTATTGATCTAAGCATGCATATGCTGTAATGGCTGAGTATAAAGAAATATACTTGCAGGTTTCCTAAGAGAATAAATAAGCCTTAAGAATCAATGTAAACAACACTCCCTATAAATAAAGTTTTGAACATTATCCTCAGTAGGCATGGAATAAATATTACTCTATTGAATTTGGACTGTATATTCCCAACTCATCTCCCATTTTATGCTTTTGCACAAAGTTTATCTCTTTTGCACAAGTTTATCTCTTGCATTTTAAAAATGTCATGTAGGAACATGGTTACATAAGACTGTGTAGTGTTTAAGCTACATCAATATAAACTAAAATAAGTTTAGAAATCATTAGGCATTGGGCTCAGTTCACAGACTTTAACAACAAACCTTGCATTGATTTGTTTCTATCCTCTTTTCCTCATTGGGTGTTGGTATTTTGATTTTGTGTCCCAACAATTACTGATGTATATGAATTGTGTTTAGTATATAAAGTTGAAATAGTCTTTGAGCTGGGGATGTAGAACAAGAGCTATTTTGTGATGTTATACAGATATCTTAGAAAATGTTTGCCATCTTTAATAAGTACAAAAGAAATAGAGCCTTATAGATAAAAATGCATTACAAGTGGTATCCAAGAGGAAGGATCACTGGGGATAGAGAGAACAGGAGAACAGGGACATTAGCAAAGGACTCACCAAAAAGATGATGTTTGATCTATCTTTTTAAAGAATCTGTTTATCATATAAGGTAGGGTGAAGTTTGGAGCACAGAGTCAATGAAGAAAGTCACATAGGAAAGAAAATGCTTAAGCTAGAAAGATATAAAACAGAAAGCTATGAATAATAAATTGTTTCTAAATCCCATTGTAATGGAGGTGGCAGGGTTGAAAAAAGTTGGGACTAGAGAAAAAATCAAAGTTTAGATCAGTTAGTAGACCTGCGTTCAAATCATATCCAGGCAAAGAGTACATATGGAAGTCCATCCGTATACCATATGTTTAAATTTCAGGAGTTATAAATTAAGCTTTTTTGTTTGTTTGTTTTAAAGATTTTATTTATTTATTTGACAGAGAGACAGATCACAAGTAGGCAGAGAGGCAGGCAGAGAGAGGGGGGAAGCAAGTTCCCTGCTGAGCAGAGAACCCGATGTGGGACTCCATCCCAGGACTCTGGGATCATGACCTGAGCCAAAGGCAAAGGCTTTAACCCACTGAGTCACCCAGGCGCCCCATAAATTAAGCTTTTAAGTACATTTCATATATACCTTCATAGTGGTCTCACAAGCCAAGCTCTAGTACAGAACCCTCAAAATTATTGAACTTTTTCTCCAAAACAACGAAAGATTTTATTTATTTGTCAGAGATCAAGCGAGTACAAGCTGGGGAAGCAGCAGGCAGAGGGAGAGGCAGGCTTCCCTCTGAGCAAGGAGACCAATGTGGGACTTAATCCCAGGACCCTGGGATCATGACCTGAGCTGAAGGCAGACACTTAACCAACTGAACCACACAGGTGTCCCAAAATTAGTGAACTTTTTTTTTTTTTTTTTAACCTAATAGTCCAGTAAGAGGTGAGCAGTCCCTCGGTCTGCCTCTCTTGCTTTCTTTTTCTTCTTTTTACTGAACCTAGCCCCACCCTATACCATAAAAGGCTGTCATTCATGCTTGTGAATATCCTGGCCAGCAAGTTCTACCACACATCCCACAAAGACACACTACAGAATTCGCAGAGCACATTCCCTTAACCATACAGACTCCTTATCCCTTGGGTGATGATGTGACTAAAGGAAAGCTAGAATAATAGCCTTCAAAGCTTGGGTCCTAGGGTCTTATATGCTAATTGTAGTAACTTGGACATTTTCGTGTAGACTAAAGTGAGATACTAAAGACTTTTAAGAAATGATTGGTTTAGGGCTGCCTGCGTGGCTCAGTAGGTTAAGTATCTGCCTTCAGCTCAGGTTACAGTCCCAGGGTCCTGGGATGGAGTCCTGCAACTGGCTTCTGGCTCAAGAGGAAGTCTGTTTCTCTCTCTCCCCTTACTCTTCCCCTTTGCTCTCATTCTCTCTCTCTCTCTCAAATAAATAAATAAATAAACTCTTTATGAAAAAGTGGCTTATGTGCATTTTCACATAGGTATACATTAGGTTTGACATAAATAGAAACAGTTTTCCTTCGAAGGAAAAGCAACACTTGATATTATCAGTCTTGATTTTGAAAAGTTTCATTCATTCAAGTATTACAGGATAGATATAATTAAAATCAGCAAACTACTAAATAAAGTGAATGCAACCGTTTGTCTTGTGAAAGTTTCCATATACTTTGAGTACTCCAAATAACTCTGCTACATTGGAACTTTTTTTTTAAAATGTTGTTTATCTATTTGACAGAGAGAGATCACAAGCAGGCAGAGAGGCAGGAAGGGAAGCCAGCTCCCCGCTGAGCCAAGAGCCTGATGTGGGCTCCATCCCACGACCCAAGCCGAAGGCGGAGGCCTAACCCACTGAGCCACCCAGGTACCCCCTAAATTGGAACTTTAATCCTGCTAATGAGACACTGAACAATGGGAGTAATAGACTTCACTGAAAAAAGATTTACATATGGCTAGGCTAAGCTTCACACCACCACTACTCCTGAAATCCTCTGTCCACTGTAACATTAAAAAAAATAAAATTAAATTAAAAAAAAAAAAGCAAGAGGAAGAAAATAAGAAAGAGAGCTTTAAGGACATAAAGCTGGAAATGGAATCTAGGCAGCCTAGTTTTCATATAGCAGTGTCTAGTTGCTCCTCATAATTAAGCACACCACCTAAAACATCAGCATTTCTTTTTTTTCTTTTCTTTTCTTTTTTTTTCTTTTCTCTTTTTTTCCCTTTTCTTTCCTTCCTTTTTTTTTTCTTTTCCTTCCTTCCTTCCTTCCTTCCTTCCTTCCTTCCTTTCTTTCTCTTTCTTCAACTTGTTCACCCATACTGTAGCTCCTATAGATAAGAATGATGGTGAATGGTGGAATAATGTATATCTTAAAAAAGAAAATAAAATACATCAAATTTGTTATGTCCTAAAATTGCTGCATCTGGTGTACCTAAGATGGGATTGGGAAGGAGAAATTCATTTAATGAATTAAAAGATGAGTTATCAAGACTCCCATTTTTCATTAATATTAAATATCTATTAGGAAATTTGACCTGAAAAAAATAAAAAAGTGTTTATTAAAAGGTTAGGTGGGGGTCACTGTACCTCAGAGCTAACTCTGTGGTTTTCCTGTCACTCCATCATTCGTGTTAATGTAGTTGCTGTGTTAATTGCATATTCAAGGTAGAAAGAGTTAGGCAGGTGGTCATACCCTAGCTCTAGAATCCTAATTTGTACAGCCTGGACTCTGGGAACACAATCAGCTACTCTGGGAACACAGTAGAGTTTGCGTCTTCCACTCCTATGAGAACCATAGGTGTTAATGAATTCTTTAGGGAATTCGTAAGCAGAGGACTCCTCTTATTTAAGATAAGAGTCCTACGTGGCATAATCCAAAAGTAGACTTACTTTGTCCATTTCCAACAGAACAGTGAGGTTAAATTTGGACTGTCACTGATCCTTTGAAAATGTGTTGAAAGCTATGAAACTTCAACTTGAACAAACAAACAAAAAAACCCCGTATGTATCCACTTAAAAATTTATATGCAATTCAAGTAGGTCCTGCCCCTCTTGGAGCATATTGATAGTATCATAGATGATCCTGGGCCTCTTTCCTCTAGCAATCGTAAAATCAAAGTTCCCTAGTGCAGGACTGTCTTTATACAGTTGACATTTAGGATTAACTGGATGAATACTAGTTCTCTTTAGAGAAGCAGATGGAGTCTGTTGCTAATTTTTTTTTAATTTTATCAAAATCATTTTCCTATAAGGAACTGAGTCTCTAGTTTAAATGTTTAATTTACTTAAATGTTTGATTTAATTAACATTTGCTGTGCTTTTAGTAAATACTCTCTTATTTAGATACTATTTTAGAGGCAATAAATTACTGTTCAAGAACATAGAATCTGGAGTCAGATGGATTGGGTTTAAATTGATAAAACTCTTTGTGCTTCAGCTTAATAAAATGCAGAATATAATGGTATGTAGTTTATATGTTTGGTTTGTCAATTAAATCAAGATATATAAAACAACAGCAAAATATCTCACACAGTATGTACAATTGATATTTACTTGTAATTTTTATAAGAAGAAAGCTTAATGTGTATACATAACGTATGTACTATAAAATAATACTCTTTCAGATGTATATTTAATAAGGGATATAATGATTTATTTCAAGAAAGCTAACATGTAATATTAGGTACTGAAATTTATGTTTGTAGTTGAAACATGAACATTATAAATGAGCCAGTTTATGCAAATACAGAATGTTCTCTTTTCTGGTTCTCCTTTGTCTAAGACTATGCAGAGTAAAAGAAGTAGAGGAGAGAGTTAAACTGAAGATTCACATAAATGAATTTGAGCCAAGGACTAATTCCATATTTAAAATTTAGCCCTGAGGGACATGGCATTGGATTCTTAATAGAGGCTGCACAGGTTCTTTCACTTTGAGAGAGATCACATTTCCTATTTAAGCATCCATAGACTTAAAATGAATGGGGAAGAAAATAAGACTTGCCAGGAAAGTTGTGGATGATGTAATGGAATTTGAGTGTTTGTAGAACAAAGCTCATGTTGGCACTTACTCTGCTGTTTCTTGTCCAAAAAAGCTGTTCTTAATTTTTGTTTTGTTTTGTTTTCTAGTGGAAAATTGTGTTTTGAGAGAGCATAGTCACTACATATTCAAATAGCTAGCTGTATTCCTGTTTCAATACAATTGTACTGAATGTGCAAATCTATATCATTCAGCTCACTATTTGTGAACAGCTTGAAAATGCAGATAACAGAGCTAATGCAGCTCTGGGTTTTTATTTGCAATCTAGCTAGGCATACAGGAGGCAAAACTTATTATTATTTTTTTTTTCTACTTCATTATCATTGTAAGTCCCTCAAGGGAGGTGCTGAATTGTCTCTGTTTTGCAGGAGTGTCCTAGAGGATTGAGACTACAAATCTCATGTACTACAAAAATAAACAAACAAACAAATAAATAAACAGTTTTTTTTTTTTTTTTTAATGACAACTCTCATAGCCAACATCGTCCAGGTGGATTTATTACAAGGAAGCTTGGCTTTGTATTTATTTCTCTTGCTTCTGTAAATTATAGTGTCTGTGGAACAGATCGTCAGGGAAAGGGAATCATTCTCTTTGTATTTCTACTTGGCTTGAAGATAAAACTTTAATAGACTCTATTTTGTGTATAACTGTAGTTGAAAAGACTATTTCCTCATAAACAGTGGCTACATCCAACAGCTAATTTTTTATGGTTCCCTGGAGTGATGGTATTTGATACCCTAGATTCCAGCCTTCGTATCTTTGCTCATACTTTTTTCACACTTGAAATACTTTTTTACTTTCTACATTTGCTAAGTTCTGTGTGTGATTTAAGAGATTATTAAACCCTCATCTCCATGGAGTCTTCCCTGAGCACCCAATATGAAATAATCTTTTCTACACCGTTTGTTGTCAGTGACAATCTTTTAAAATACGTGTCTTCTTACCTCTTTAAACTTGCATTTGGCTATTGCACGTGCAACAGAATCCCTTACATTCTGCTAATAAGCTTATCAACTTGTTTAAAACAGAATCATATCTTGTACATGAGAAGTAGGCCTGAGCATTCTTAGCTCCAAAGCCCTTTGGAGGACATTTTTTTTCTAAACTATAGTCCTGGCCAGGTCTTCAAACTCTAATGGTAAGCTAAAGCAGGGGTCAGCAAATTGTAGCCCATAGGCCAATTCCCATCAGCTGCTTATTTTTGAAATCTAAGTTTAAGGGGAACTCAGATACATCCATTCATTTATGTGTTGACTGTGGCTGTGGCTTGCTTGCTGGCAGAGTTGAGTAGTTTCAACAGGACAATACAGTACACAAAGTCAAATGTTTACTATCTGGCCCCTTACAGAAAAAAGTCAGCCAACTCCTGTGCTAGGGACATAGAATATTATCTCAGCCTGCAGTCATTCTCACTCTATGCTATTCTATTGCTTTGGTGAAGCTAGTGGACTGCCAGGGTCACCTTCATTATGACCCTCTCCGCCCATTCTCCTTCTCCCTTAAATAAAGACCTGCCATGTTGGATCTCATAAATTCTCTGGACCCCATATTTGTGCTATGATATGAGAAAAATAAGCTCATACTAGACATTGCTCTATTCCCTGTTTGGAAGCTACTAAGCCCAGAGCTTCATAGCATTTTCTCTTTCTCCCACCTCCGCTCCACACTCCTAGGGCTCTAGAAGCTCCTGAAAGGGAGGGAAAGCAGGGGAATCTTTACTTAGCTGAGTGGAAATCAGGCCAAGTGAGATGAGAACACTAGAATTTCCATAAATCTTTTCCTTGGGCCACAAACAAAACCTAAGAAACTACTGAGAAAATTATAGAGGAAAGTTTTCAATAGCGGTTGTGAAGCAATTTTTCTAAACCATTGTTAAAAAAATTAGATTTCAATGGACTACCTTGGATGGAAAGCTGAATTATCACCCTTTTCTTTCTATAGGAGATCTTACTACAGAATTGTCATGGACGAGGTGGCCTTATTGTATATAACTAAAAATGTAAGCAAAACAGTATCATGGACGTGAGACATTTGGCTAACTAAATAGTCCAATTATATTATTTTGGGGATTTTATAATTTGATATTTGTCAGATATTTATAATTAGTGATGTGTTTTTATTTTATAATTCTGAATGAATATTCCCTTTTATGCTAAATTTTGTAATAACCTGTAAATTTTTCCCCTTCAAAAGTTCTTCTGGAAACATAAGTCCACTCATGGAAAAAAGTCATCAAGTGACACTTAGAGCTCCATCTGTGTGTTCCAGAGGCACCCACATACCATATGAACATGTCATTGTCCCCTGTCTCAGACCTAGTTTTCTTTGTGTATTTGCTATTTCCAAATGGCAAGACCATCCCTCCATTGACTCTAAACACTAAAGCAGTTTCCTTCACTGGGAGAATTTTTTTAAACTTCCCTCTCCTGAGCTGAGCTACTTTGCCTTTTTGAGCTCTCACAACTGCTTATACATTCTTCCAACAGAGAACTCATTACCATGTACTTTCATTTTCTGTTTATTTGTCCCTTTTCTCACCAGACTCAAGTCCTCTAGGATAGGGACTAGCAAATCAGGGTAAATTCATTGTTTAGTATAAAGCCTGAACATAAATAATGTTAACTGCATTTATAAAATGTAGTCCTTATTTCATAGATTCATTAATTCAGTTAGTCAATAAATAAATATTGGAT
Organism: Mustela erminea; assembly: GCF_009829155.1. Taxonomy (NCBI): domain Eukaryota; kingdom Metazoa; phylum Chordata; class Mammalia; order Carnivora; family Mustelidae; genus Mustela; species Mustela erminea. The sequence continues at coordinate 77,155,009 of NC_045622.1, read as the reverse complement.
TGTGGGTTAGGCATCAGGCATTGTGTTAGATGTGGGCAATGACTAAGATGCAGAACCAGCTATAATTTCAGAAGAAATCAACTTCCATTCTCTTCTTAATAGTAATTAACTCTTCTATGTGCTCTTATTCTGTTCTAAACATTTAAATCTAAATATTTCACATATGTTAACATACTCAATCCTCATAGCACAGGTAAATATGGTTGATTTTTTTTAACACACTTTATAGGTGAGGAAACCCGTGCATTCAGCACAAAAGAAGCATGTCCAGAGTTATCTAGCGGTAAGTGGCAAAATGGGCCTTAAAAACAGGCATTTGGCTCCAAAATCCATACTCTGTAGCAAACTATTGATTATACTATTTGTTAGTGACTTTTTTGTGCCAGTAATTTGGCTACCAGACATAAATAAGTTCATTAGACAGTAGAACCAGACCAAATGGCATTCAAAGAACTAAAAGTAGAGCTAGACTTCTATCTAAAATAAACATCATTTTATATGTGATTTATGTTCTTTCTAAAATTTCATTATGTAACTGTGTACTTAAATTTTAAAGTAGAAAAACAACATAGGGTTATGTAAGTTAAAATACTAAGAATCCCCATTATATATAAATAATATTTTTATTTTTCTACTTATTCTCTTTTAGGCCTATATTGATAAATAGATTTTTTTTCTTTCTCTCTCTCTCTCTTTCTTTCTTTCTTTTTTTTTTTTTTTTGCAATGGAGTTAAATTTAAACAGCCACATATGGTTGGTGGCCACCATAATGGTTAATATACCTTATGGACATATATATAATTTTTCCTTCAATTTTTATATTGCCTAATTTTCACTCAAGGAATGTGGTATATTTAATTAGACTCTCATATGAGACATTTAAGTTATTTCTAATATTCTGCTCTTAAAACAAGTCCTATAATTAGTTTTCATGGTATATCTTTTTCTGGTTTTATATACAAATATGTTTGTCTTTTCTGTCCCAAGAAACTAGTGTACATATAAACATGTATCTGATATCAGCACCAATCTTTCCAGAAATTGAAGATTTTGTATGAATGAGTTTTACTACTATAAAATTTTATCTTAAAATTCACAGTTTCCATAAAGTAATGAATTATAACTTGGGAGTCTACCCTGGTACCCTGGCAAAGATGTCACATGAAGTATTTTTTTTTCTGTTAGCCCTTGCTTGAATATATTGATCACCAGGCACTGCGTTCCCTCTTTGCTATTGGTTTTCTTTTTTTTAGATTTTATTTTTAAGTAATCTCTACACCCAACATGGGGCTCAAACTTATAACCCTATGATCAAGAGTCACATGCTCCACTCACTGAGCTAGCCAAGCACCCCTTTGCTGTTACTTTTTACTTACAGCTGTCAGATTGCACCATTTTACTTAGTCTTTTCTTAAAAAAAAATTAAAACTGTCTATACTATACCATCATCCTATTAATGAACACTTTTCTGCTTAAAAGGTGCTTGAATTCAAGAAAGGGTGACTGGCTTATAAAGAGATTTTCAGATGTATCCAACAATCAGATCAGGGTTTATAGACCTTTAACTTGACTCTATTTTTGATCCCATAATAAATGCCTCCTGGCAGTGAACTTCAAGGTTACTTTTCAAGCATCTTGATGAAGTTACTCATACTTTCTACTTTTTAGTAGTGCATTTCCATTTAATTTGCTGAGGGGTTGTTCTCCACTAATGAAGTAAGAAAGACCAAATTTTAATTATCTGTTACTACAGCTATCTATATATGTTATCACAGCATGGTCAGAAATTGACTTCTTTTTGCAGCATTCTTCCTAACCTGGGTTGACAGCACTATACATTTACTTTTTTAATACCTCGAAGTTTGCCTCAACCCTCCCCCTTTCCCAGATTATTCATTTACATTTATATTATATATGGTCACATATAATTATATATATATGTGTGTGACTATATATATATATATATATATATATATATATATATAGTATGTATATATGTATTTTGCTCTGGCAAAACCTGTTTCCCAAAAATATATTTTACACTGAAGTGTAATGCGTGGCAAATGTTATCCTTTTCTTTTTCCTCTTTCTATCCTAGCCTACATCTCTCTAGACCACCACATTTTTTACTACCTTCGTGACATTTGGTTTGTTATCTCTTTAATTAACTCATGAACATTGTTGCCAAACTATAATTTATAATATTTCTATCATATTAACCCATGCCTAAAAGTCTTACTTTAGTATGAAGTTAAAATGCTCTATGTTGCATGAGATAGTAGAAAGAGTCCTAGAGACCCTGGGTTGAAATTTCAGCTTTGTCATGAAATGAAATTGTGATTTTGGATGAATTTCTCAACTTCCTTGAAGAACAGTTTTATTGTCTGCATGATTGTCTCTCCTTATTAGAGTATCAGAAAAAGTAAATGAAATAATGCCTGGAATATACTAAAGTTAAAATTAATGTTTCCTCCCAAGCATTCCCATGGTCTCATTTTTAAGCCTCTCAATATTCTTTAATTTTCCCCAATACATACCATTCATTACATATGGTCTCAACTTCTGTGGTGACTGTGAAGGAAGAAATGATGATGTTTCCAAACTTAAAGAGTTTGTTGTGCTTGCAATCTCTACAAACACAGGAGGTTGAAGCCCAAGGAAGAAAGAAGAGATTTGCAAAGGACAATACAGGTCAGGAGGCAAGGGCTAGATGGCAAAAGTCATTTGTTGAAATAAAATTTTCCTTATCTAAATAAATAGCTGCTAAGGATTTTTATCAAGATAACAACTGGATGGGGTGCCTGGGTGGCTCAAGTGGTTAAGCATCTGCTCTTGGTTCAGGTCATGATTCCCCAGTTCTGGGACCTAGCCCCACCCAAGTCAGGCTCCCTGCTCAGGGGGTAGTCAGCTGCTCCCACCCTCTCTGCTCCTCCCCCTGCTGATGCTCTCTCCCCCTCGGACTCTCTCCCCCAAATAAATAAAATCTTTAAAAAAAATAACAGTGGATAAATTATGCTGTTTAAGAAACATTATTCTCACTGAGAATATGAATTGGAAGGACTAGAACTAAGGAGGGAATTCTTAAAGAAGTTAGTGGGCACTGTAGGGAAATAGATTAACAGCAATAGAAATACAAACAATTGGACAGATTGGAGAGCAATCTGGCAGGTAATGTTGACTTTGTGACTGATTAGATGGGAATATGGGGTGACAAAAATTCCAGGTTTAAGAATTGAACCACTTAGATGAATCTTGTTTTGCTTTTCCATGGCATTTCCTTATCTCTTTGTGGATGTTCTATTCTTAGTCACACAGAACATGACATGAACTGGGGCACCTAGGTGGCTCAAACTGTGAAACATCTGACACTTGATTTTGGCTCAGGTTGTGATCTCAGGGTCTTGAGATCCAGCCCTGGGGTGGGCTCCATGCTAGCTATGGACCCTGCTTAAGATTCTCTGTCTCCTTCTGACCCTCCCCCAACTTGTGCTTTCTCTCTCTCTCTCAAAAAAAAAAAAAAAAAAAAAAGAGCATGTCATGGAATTATTTGCATGCCTCCAAATTATCTTTTTATAACAGGATTGAGTAAATATTTGATAAGTTAATGTTTAAAAAGAAGAAAGCTGTTTGGAAGCAAGTTGGATCTTATGGTTATCAGATGCTCTCTATGATGTTATATAATCATCCAATCTGACTGAATAATACCAAAGCTTAAGTATGCACACCTGTGGTGAAACAGAGTCTTATTTTACTGCCAAGAGTTTTCCATTTCCATTTTCATTGATTTTGATTTCTTTACTCAGAAGGTTAAACTCAACTGGACACTGCAGTCCTTGAGAGGGGTAATTCAGTCAACACACGCACTTGATCTTACTTAGTGACCTTATTTGGTTACTAAGGTCACACACGTGACCTTACTTGGTGAAAGAATGGAAAGGTGACTATCACTTGGTCTGTCACTTCCATGTATTACTACCCTCTAAGTAGTAAAAACTATTCAGCAAAAAATTATTTGCATTTTCCGTCAGTCAGGCACTATGTAAGTAAGTGGTGACAGAAAGATAAATACAACGTAATCACTAATCAACAGAAAGCTTATACTGGCAAAGCAAAAAGGTAGAAGAAGCTAATTATGATACAGTGGGGTTAATGCAGGGATGGTTGCCATGAATATACTCCAGCTATCCCCATTCCCATTCACTGGCACAAGACAAACACACACCACCTCACAAGGCTGTATTTCCTGTTTGATTCTGGGCTTGGCTTCACAACATTTCTCAGTAGGCGCTTAATGTAGCTGCTACCAATTTATTTTACATTGATATGTGAGTTGAAACCTTTTTTACCATTAATGTGTGATTCTTCCTGTGGGAGTGAAAAAAATGTTGGCAAAACGAAGACCCTGTCTCCAATATTATTGAGTAAACAAATTTCAGATACGTAATTTTGATGTTCTATCCCTCTTTTTGTAAGTTGTTTGTCCTGTGAGTAACAACTGGAGTCTTGATACAGCTGTGTTAGCATAAATGTAAGCCTCATGAGGCTAGTCCTTAGTAAAGGGAATACATCCTTTTTTTTTTTTTTAAATGCAGGTTTTATATGAAATATGTTGGGGCAGAGATAGTTAAATGAGAAGTTGTTTACCATATTTACAAAGGCATCTTATATCTACATGATATTACCCACATCCTTAGGTTTTTTTGTTTTCCCTGGAAGCTGTACTAAGTCATTGGCAGTGCTCTCTAATCCATTTAGCATCAGCGTTTGCCATGCTATTAAGTATCCTGAACTCCAAAGAATCTGGAAATGATTTTCACAGACTCATTAAAGTGAGGTTGAGACAATACTGAATCCAGGCTAAGAGCAACTACAGTGGTCTGCTGTTTTGTGATTAAGTCACGGGTCATACCTCCTTAGAGAGGCAGAGCACCTGCCTGTGTGTAAATTGTACTTCTCCCCACATACGTTGATGCCATATAAAATAGAATTTTGAGGTCAGATGAGTTATTTGCAGCATCACCTCTTTTATTGGCTTAGTCCAAGGAAAGAGATGCCTATAGGAGATCTGAGGAGTAGGGATCAGAATTTAAAATGTAATGACCTTAGAATGTTTCAGGAGACTAATGTCTAGTCCCTAGAAAGTGCTCAATAAATATTTACTTAATGTAGGCATGAAGATCTGATTTCAAGAATAAACGTATAGAGCTTATTTTCCATTAAGTCTACAATTCAACTCCCTTTGCCAGAAAATAGGCTGGAATGGAGAAACTAAATTTTGTGTTAATCTTAACAATTTAGCATTCTATAAGTGATGGATGCATGTCAAATAGAATTCATTCTGTATAGTTTATTTACTGAGTAAAGGGTTTTGTTATGTATGTGTCTTTGAAAAACTTGGATCTTGTGGCTTTCCAATATTGATTATATACCAGATAGATCAGAATCACTTAGGGAGTATATTAACGCATAGGCCTGGAATCTGTTCCCAATACATTAAGGCTTATTAGATCTGAGTTGAGCCATTTCTATTTATTTTTAAATGTTCACCCAATAACTCTGATGCGCTGGTAAGATTAAGATACATCTCAGTAACTCAAATTGCTATTCCACTGATCATAGTGCCTCAGAGAGATCATTTGCTATTCTTTGCTTGATTTTTTATGATGGAGACTCACTGTTTCTCAAACACATATTTTTACAAAACACTTTATTGGTTCTGGAAAGTTGTTTCAAATGCCAGCGTGCAGAGATTTAGGATCTATCAGTATGCTAAACAATATCCTACATGTTGTAAAATATAAAATAAATTGAAATAGTTTTTTGGGGGGAGGTTCTTAAATGGAAATATGTATAATCATTCAAAAAAGAGCCACAAGTTCATCAGATAATCTGTATTTATATAAATAAAAAAATTAACTCAAGAACTTAATATGATAACTTTAATTTTTTTAATTAAAAATATAGGATTTATTTTATTTAAAAAACATTAAAAAATTAAGTTCTTGCTCTTTATTTTGTTGATATTTAGATGTTATTATTTTGGAGATATCAGATCTAATTGACTTCAGATAACTCTGTCCTATTGTGGAATTCTGCATAGACAGATTATCCTTGGGAAAGTTTTCAGATACATTAGAGAAAAGTGTCCTATTGGCAAAATAATAAAGAATCTAAAAAGTATATTATATCATTTTATAAATTACTGCATATTCCTAGCTTGTTATTAGGAAAATCTTTTGCTTAACCATTTATTTATTTATTTATTTTTCTAGGAATAGAGTTTTGAGTTCTTCTGTATCTTTAACAAAATTCTATTTCTCAATATTCTTTAAATTACAGTCTCCAAAAGTAATCTCACAACATATGTTTCTTAGAATTATCAACATCCCTGCAACTTCAATTTTTATGGACATGAGAAATGAAAGGAAAGTGTTTGGGTTCAATTTACACCTTCTAGATAGGTTACCATCTTAAAATGTGGCTCTATCCTCAGTACAAACTTACAGTTTTTTGGTACTGTTTACCATTTCACAACCCCATTAAAAAGGCTTTTTAAGAAATGGATGGGGTCAATGAATAAAGTCTCAAATCAGACTTACCTGCTGATTTCCTTATACTTAGAGTGTTATTTATTTATTTATTTATTTATTTATTTATTTATTTTTAAATTTTGGGCTTATATGACTAAATGAGCCTGAGATGCCTAGGTACTTGAATTTATAAAGGGGATTCTAGTAGATTATACTCTTGCCCCATCACCATATGTGCTGGGCTGGGAATTGAATATGATTTTTTAAGCTTTAAGGAAATTATATTTTTTAAAATTGCTTTTTCTAATATGAAAATAGAGTAATTTCAGATGTTCACCTTCATGACACCAATATTTCTAGCTTCCTACATCCATGAAGTAATTCATTTCTCTCATCATTTCACTTGTAAATTAGTTCCATTAACTGTCAGAGCTTATTTGGTTCCAGTGTACAACTTTCATCAGTTCCTTTAGTAGCAAAGTGACTTCCTCTTTTGAAGTGTATACAAGTTCTTAGATGTCCACCTTAATTTTTTTCTAGTTCCAGACCTGTTTTTTCTCCCATGAAAAGTGAGCAGAAAAAGAGTAGTACAAAGCTCTCCAACATTAAATTAGAATTAAATTCATTACCTTAAAGAAAGAAAATGATATATTGAACTGGATTTTTATAAATAATGCATATTATTTTATAAAAGATCTTTCAAGCTTAAAAATGAGGACAGTAACCCCTTAATAATAAATTAATAATATCAATTCCTTGGATTAATGACTTTAATAGTAACAATGACAACAATAAAGTAAAAAACACATCTTTTTTTTTTTTTTTAAAGATTTTGTTTATTTATTTGACAGAGAGAAATCACAAGTAGATGGAGAGGCAGGCAGAGAGAGAGAGGGAAGCAGGCTCCCTGCTGAGCAGAGAGCCCGATGTGGGACTCGATCCCAGGACCCTGAGATCATGACCTGAGCCGAAGGCAGTGGCTTAACCCACTGAGCCACCCAGGCGCCCCTAAATAACACATCTTTAAGCAACTTTTGAAATCTAAGAATTATTTATTAGGGCAATCAAAGATTTGGTCTCATTTAAGAAATAAGTAGACAAAAAAATTACTCACTTTAATCAACTTAATACATCACATTTTATTTTTTGAGAAGGACCTGTTTGGAGATTTGGGAGGAAAAATGGGTCACTTCTTCACTTTATGGATCTTAGTACACATATCTCCCATCGACACTTTGAGAAATCATTTGATAAAGACTTCAATAACTATATTCCTTGATTACATGTTTTATCATATTAGCTGGTCTAGCATTGATAATTAATTGAAAATATGTAATCGGGAGTTGAGAAGAAAGGCAGGAGATGCAGGTATTAAAAGTTATGTATGTGTTTTTTTGTTCTGTTTTGTTTTGTTTTTGTTTCCAATGCAGCCTTTAGAAAAGTGACATAATTGAAAGCAAAGTACATTCCACACCTTGAAAGAATGAGCTATTTAGGAATTGAGGAAGACTCTAGAGAGCACAATTAAGCTTTGCGTTGCAGTATGAAGACATTGTGGGTGTAAATTTACATAATTCTAGGAGAGAGATTCAGACTTACCTCAGGATTCTGTACTAATAATATAATTATATATAATAAAATAATATAACTAGTAATAATATTATTATTTCTCAGTTGGTAATGCCCACTAAAAATGTTCTTAGATGTTTCTAGCTCTAGACTTGAAGTTTCTTACTGTATTTGGAAGCACAGTGGTATCTCCGAGTGGAAACTAATCAGGAAACATCACTGTACTTTGCCACTTTTCTTGTCTCCTGTGTCAGTCGAAATTCAGTCGCAAGGGATTCCTAGGTGGATCAGTTAGTTTAGCATCTGCTTTAAGTGTCTGCCTTTGGTTCAGGTCATGATCCTGCTTCACCCTCTCCCTTTGCCTCTCCCCGTTTGCGCTCTCTATCCCCTGAATAAAATAAATAAAATCTTTTAAAAAAATTCAGTCACAAAAACAAAAGCCACTCTAGAATGTTTAGATAATGAACGTTTTGCATGGGAAACAAGCCGCTCACAAGACAACTAGAAGTGGTCAAGGCATCTCACTCGTAGCTTACACACTTGGCAATCAAATTGGGAAGTTGCTTCTACCATAAGTCAGGAAACTGCACAAAAAGGTTCACAGTGATGTGAAACACTGAAGAAGGTGAGATCCACGCATATAATCTGTAAGTGGGCATAAACTCTTCATGGCTGAGAAAGCCCATGGTTACCTGGCATTGCTCCAGGAAACAGCACTTCTGCTTTCCAAGCTTTCTTGTGAGGTTGCCTATAATTAGAACAGTGTAACTTGGAGAGGTGCCTGAAAGAGATTCTAGGGAATGTAGTTCCTGGGCTTTCAGACCCTGAAATACAGGGGAGAAAGAATGAATTGACTTGGAGTGCAGAAAATGAAACAAAGTTTCTTTTTCTTCCTTGACTTTAAGGATAAGAATTTCTTATGCCCCTTTGCAACAATTGTCTCTTCCTCTACAATCCATTTAAAAATAGGTATTTGGGGACACCTGGGTGGCTCAGTTGATTAAGCATCTACCTTCAGCGCAGGTCATGATCCCAGGGTCCTGGGATCAAGTCCTCCATTGGGCTCCTTGCTCAATGGGAAGCCTTTCTCCCTTTGCTTGCCGCTACCCCCTGCTTGTGCATTCTCTGACAAATAAATAAAATCTTTTAAAAAAAGTTTCAGTTAAAAATTTTTAAAAAATACAATAAAACTAGGTATTTGGTGTAGAAAAACATACTCTGCAATATGTGGTAGAATTAGATATAATTAATTCATTGCCACTGCCCCCGTTGAACATGCAAATTGTCAAGAAGAAAATTTTAATTGGGCAGCATTTGATTAGCAAATGGTTACAGATGTTTTTTTTCAATTGTGGCACAATCCTATGGCAGAATTCATGACTTCTGAAGTATAAATTTGAACTACAGCTCCAGTACTTACTAATTTGCATTAAATCTATGTAGTATTTTTGAGCTACAGTTTTCTTCTACATGTATAAATGGGAGTTTACCACCTAGTCTAAAGATTGCAATGAACAATAAATAAAAATATAAATAAGCATGTATTTTTGTAGCACCTGCCATACAGAAGGTACAGACTAATTAGTGGTTTTTCTCTTCATGGAAAATGGCAACACTATTGTGTAAATAGAAAGAAAATCTAAAAGTTCAGAATATGTACTTTAAATTTTGAAGAACATTATGATGCTTTCAGTGATGAAAGCTTGATGTATCTTCTTCCAGGATTATTCAGTGTTAAGTCCTTGCTTTGGAAAAAATACAAAAATGTTATTCAAGAAAAACAAAATTTTGGTTATCTCTTAAGTACTGTACTGCTGTCAGACACTTTGCTCAGAAATTAACAGACATCATATATTTTATGTAACTCACACAGCCTCCCAAGAGGTAGATTTTCCTATCCTTATTTGGTAGGTAAGAAAACTCTAGTTCGTAATGGTGAAAAGACATGTTCAATGTCACACATCTATCAGTTACAGAACTCCACTTTAATTGTTCTTGGCTCCTACTCTCCTGTTCACACTTTCACTCAGAGTTGGCCCAGAGTCTACTTGGTAATTAGAAGCACTGCAAGAAGTATCAGAAGACTTAGATTGTCCATGCTGCCTGGAGATTGTCCATGCTGCCTAGAAGTCTCAAAGTTATCTATAAACAACACCAAGGCAGACATCAGGTATATCCCCAACTTCCATTCTAGTAAAATTTGTTCTGTGTGCTGTTAGGGATTAAGAGATAAATGGAGATATGGACAAATAACTAAAGAGATCCAGTAATTAAAGTCAATCTTATGTCATTCTTAAATTTTATGAGCCATAACTCTTATAACTTAATGTGAAATACTATTATTTGCCCATAAAGAGAAGTGTTTTTTTCTTAGCTTCCTCTACCAGCCACTGAATTAATGCATCCAAATACGATTTTATATTAATTGAAACACATTAACTCTATGCTGAATTCTCCAAAATTTATAAATGAGTAATAAACTTTATATGGATCATTGTTATTGATATTCATGGATGGAGAGGTAAACTTAAGTTATCCAAAAATAATCCTTGAAGATTGGCTTCCCAGGAAGAGATGTTGTTTTCTCAAAAAGGTCAATGAGAATAGGCCTAATGGCTCAGGTGAATACATACATGACTAAGGTAAAATATATATAACTTATGTACATATAAGGGTATACACACACACACACACACACACACACACACACACACCATGGCCTCCACAGTCTAAGAATCCCTCCCACCAGCAATTATCACCAAATATATTTATTTTTAAGATTTTTTTTCCTCTGCAAATCTTCGTCCTTGATTCTCTTTGTCTCTCTCATTTTCTCTTTCTCTCTCATAAATTTTCAGATATTATTATATTCATGTACGTAACAGTTATTATTATTACATAATTAGAAAATGTTCCCTAAGCTGACAGGTTTTTATGTATTAGGAAGGTCTATTGCTAGTCATGGGGTTTTGGCAAATAAGTTTCTAGTAAATAATTTACCCCTGTAACTTCTCAGAGTCTCAGTCCTCTCCATGTTCTCATGACAGAGCTGCTATCTTCCTTTTCATGTGTGTCTTTTATTTGGAATATTATTGGAATATTGGAATATATTGGAATATTCAAGTTCTGGACTGCTATGCACACGCTATAACCTCTTTTTGAGAGTGCATACATGGAAGATCTCTGAATATATCTTTTTCTATTGATGATCTACAGATATTGTGGTTTCTGAGGCAAACGCTAATGCAAATATTTACATTTCAGTGTGAAAGATTTATAGGTATCACTGCCTTTAACTATAAACTAATAATTACAAGGCCACAGACGTATTGTTTAATGATCAGTAGGCATTAAATCAATATTCACAGTTCAGTGTTACTTCCAGTTTATTCCTTGGAATGAACAGGTCACATTTCTTTGGATCATTTCCTCCTGCTGATGGCTATGGGTTTTCTGAGGCATGTAGTAATTGCATGCATGTGTCCAAGTGAAGATCCATGACATGTCTGTATGAAGAGACAAATAAGCATTCGTATCATGCATCCTCTTTTGTATCTTTGTACTTATTGTGTCTTGGTAGAGGTGATTCGCCTTATCCTCATCCATTTCCCTCTATGTCCTCTTTCATCTTGAATGTGTGGATTTTATTTATTTTTTTTAAAGATTTTTATTTATTTATTTGACAGAGATCACAAGTAGGCAGAGAGGCAGATGAGGGGGTGGGGTGAGGAGAGAGATGCAGGCCCCCTGCTGAGCAGAGAGCCTGATGTGGGACTCGATCCCAGGACCCTGAGATCATGACCTGAGCTGAAGGCAGAGGCTTAACCCACTGAGCCACCCAGGCGCCCCAAATGTGTGGATTTTAAATGTGTGGTTTACAGTGTATGGTTTACAGTTTATAATTACATTTTTGTGCAGATCTTTTCTCTATGAATTAGTTTTAGCAAGTTTGTTTTCACTTTTATGTGTATGGAATTTTTCAAAACTTGTAGTTGCTTTAATTTAATGAATTTAAAAAAAAGTTCTTCCTTCCCATGATAAAATACACAAAGTGTATTATAAACATGAGCTTTTAATCACTACTTATTATACATACAATTTTGCTTTTTTTTAAATTTTATTTTTATATCGGAATCTTCAGGGGTTTTGAAGGTTTTTTTGTGGAATCACGGCATTTGTACAGAGAGACCCAGGCATTATTTGAAGACTGGTTCTGTCACACCTGAGAATTAACATAACTTCTTGGTTTGTAAATGAATTAATTCCTATTTACAACTAAACAAATAAAATTGCTTTAAAATAGCATCAATATGGGTGGACTAACTAGTCTGTTTAAAATGTTAGAATAAATAATACAAAAGCAACATAATAAAGAAAGAAAGTATGCATGGTTTATTTTTTAAATATTTAATGGATTGAACTCACATATGCATACCTGAAGGGACTTTTCAACTCATTAGTAACTGAGCCTTCAGTCTCTACTCTTGATAGTATAAAATGTAGAAGACCCCATGATCTCATTTGAAGAGGATATCGGGTTGGAAAGATGCGGGCTAAAAATTTAGTAACATGTAAATAGTAAGGTACAAAGCAAAGCAATAACATAGAAGATAGTATATTTAACAGTTAACTGAATTGCATAAGCAATAGGAAACAAGGCTTTAGAGAAGAAGAAAATCCTACGGGGACATCGAGATTGCTTTCCATGGCAACATCTGTTGCTGTCCCTCAGGACCGTTATGACAAACCCTCACGTAGATACCCACTTCTTCCAGGTGATGGCTAAACCAGAGAAAACTCTCAGTCTTTGATAATAAATGTTTTCTTCTTTTAAACTATATTCAGACTGCTTGCTTGCCCCTTTGCATCCAACCAAGAGCTCCCACTATACCTGAAGACGGAGTAAAAATCTTTCTATTTCCACTCAGTTCATGATCTCAGGGTCCTGGGATCGAGCCCTACATCGGGCTCTCTGCTTAGAGGGGAGCCTGTCTCCTCCGCCCCCACACTCCCCCAACCCCGGGCTGCCTCTCTGCCTACTTGTGATCTCTCTGTCAAATAAATAAATAATTAAAAAAAAAAAAAGACTCTCCATTTCCAATAATCATGCCTAATGGAACTGTTTGTTAATAAGACTCAGTCTTTCTGTTTTTACTCTATATTATTTGTTCTCCTCTGTACCTACATTGAAACTCTGCTAAAACAAAAGTGATGACAATGGAATCTCTTGTCACAGTTTATGAATAAACATTCTTTGTTAATTTTGTCTTAGCTTTTCTTCAACAGAAATATTGGCCAGCTTAATGACTTATGTTAACTTCTTATTGATGTTAGTGATTCATCAGAGTTGCATTATGTTTATTTAAGAATAAAATTTCTTTTGAATAGTTATCGGCCCTGGAAGTACAAGTCAGCTCTTTTAAGAATCATGGTTTAATGATATAATTTTTTAATTATCACATCTAATTTAAAAACTGTTTTTCTTGAAGCGTTTAGACAGAAAAAAATAAAAATAAAAAAATCCTTTATTAGTTATGCCAACTTAAAAATCATGTTAAAATAATTTTCAAAAAAATATTGACACAGATATTTAAAAAAAAAACTGTGTTAAGATTTTATTTAAGTCATTAATTCAGTGCAACAACTAGTAAAAGTAAAACATGAATCTATATAAAATCAAGTTTGTTCTCTATAGTTAGCAGTTATTTTAGCTTCTCTTTTTTTTCTTTGTTTCTTAAATTCCACATAATAACAGAAATCATGTGGTGTTTGTCTTTCTCTGACTGACTTATTTCACCTAGCATTTTACCCAGATCCATTCATATTGTTCTAATTGGCAATGTTTCATTATTTTTAATGGCTGAGTAATATTCTCTCTTTATATACCACGACTTCCTTATCCATTCTTATATTGATAGACAGTTGAACTGCTTCCATACTTTGGTAATAGTAAATGATGCTGCAGAACACATACAGGTGCACATATCTTTTCAAATCAGTGTTTTTGTATTCTTTGGGTGAATACCCAGTAGTGTGGTTCCTGGATCATAGGGTAGTTATTTTTTTGGCTTTGAGGAACCTCCATACTGTTTTCCACAGTGGCTGCACCAGTTTGCACTCCCAACCAACAGAGCAAGAGAGTTCCTTTTTCTTCACATCTTCACCAATACTTATTATTTCTTGTGTTTTTTATTTTAGCTATTCTGACGTGTGAGGTGATACTTCGTTATGGTTTTGATGGGCATTTGCCTGATGATGAGCATCATCGTGATGAGATGTTGAGCATCTTTTCATGTGTCTGTTGGCCATCTGTATGTCTTCTTTTAAAAAATGTACATTCATGTCTCTGTCCATTTCTTAACTGGATTATTTGTCTTTCTGGTGTTGAATTCTCTAAGTTCTTCATATATTTGGATACTAACCCTTATCGGATATGTCCTTTGCAAATATCTTCTCCTACTCCATAGGTTGTCTTTTAGTTTTGTTGATTGGTTCCATTGTTGTGCAGAAGCTTTTTATTTCGATGTTGTCTCAACAGTTTATTTTGCTTTTGTTTCCCTTGTCTTGGAGACATATAGAGAAAGATGTTGCTATGGCCTATGTCAGAGAAATTACTGCTTGTGCTCTCTTAGAGGATTTTAGTGGTTTTGCATGTCACATTTAGTCTTTAATGTATTTTGAATTTATTTTTGTGTATAGTATAAGAAATTGGTTCAGTTTCATTCTTTTGCATGTAGCTGTCTAGTTTTCCCAACACCATTTGTTGAAGAGACAGGTTTTTTTTTTCCCCATTGCATATTCTTGCCTCATTTATCAAAGATTAATTAATCATATACTTATTGATTTATTTCCAGACTCTTTCTTCTAGTCTATTAACCATGTGTCAATTTTTTTTTTTTTTTTTGCTAGTACCATACTATTTTGATTACTACAGCTTTGTAGAATATCTTGAATCTAGGACTGTGATACCTCTAGTTTCATTCTTCTTTTTCAAGACTGCTTTGGCTATTTGAGGGTTTTTTGTGGTTCCATACAAGTTTTAGGATTATTTGTCCCACTTCTGTGAAAAATGCTGTTACTATTTTGATAGGGATTGCATTACATCTTTAATAAAATGTTTAAAATCTTCAGAAGAGTGAAAATAACCAAGAGGAAATTATAAACTTGAAAAATATCATTAGATTCTACTTAATTAATCTCTGGGTATAATGTTTGTTCTTGTTAATGTTAATGAAACAAAAATAAGAGAGTGGGCAAGGCTACAAGGAGATACCAAAGAAATTATAGGAGAAACATTTGAATTGAAAATTTAGTAAAAGCAAAAAAAAAAAAGTAATAATTCTTTTAATTGTCCTCTCAGTGCCTTAGTGTTAACACAGTTTGAGTTCTACTTCCTGATACTTCCAAACATCTTAATGGTGACAAAGATGATAGTAAAGCACCTGTTAAGGATCACAAATGAATAAAAAGATAGTATCATGAAAAAGCATTCAGTAGATAATACTTACATTGTATTTACATTAATATGAGATCTTTCTAAGTGACTCACCTATATTCATTCATTTAATTTCAACAGTCCTATGAGATACCTCCATTACAGATGAGAAAACATGTGTTAAATGGTATTTATAAAATTTGTGATATAAAAGTAATTTTCTGTTTGTGCCCTGAAATTCTGAGATAGTCAGAATCAGTTCTTTCCCTTTTCTACATTGGAAAGAATTTTTATAATTCATGTAAATGTATGTTAAAAGGTACTCATTTTGAGAAGAGTTTACCTCTTAGATTTCTCTACCCTGGAGAGACTCAACTTTTCTATGATAGTCAAGTGTGCCATGTTAATACAAAGCTACAAAATGACTTTTTTTTTTTCCTGGTTCTAGTCTATCTATGACTTTTATTAGAAAGGTCTCAGTATAAAAGCAATAATCATTTTCATTGTACACCTATATAGGATACATTTTGTTTAATACACTTTTTTTGGAGAACGTGATTATGTAGGCACTGTGATATATGTTACCAATGCAAAGGTAGAAGGAAGTGCTATTGTCTAATGGAAATTGTGAGATAGTTACAACAAGATACTGTTCAGCCTTTCTGCTTTACATGACCCTTAATTAGAAATACCTGTAAAATAAAAACAGAATATTATTTCCCTTTCTATTGCATTATTATAAAAGTTTAGGATATATATATTTTTAGATATAAATATGAAATCCATCTCTCACATATATTATCTCTCCATCTCATACTATACATAATATTTATGAGAGAGAGGAATGGGTGAGAGACTTTAAGAATATATATATAATATATTCTCTATGTATAATCTGTATATTATATATAGTTAAATAAGAGATAGATAGAGATAATGATAGAGATAGAGTGATTTATGGCACCTCAAACACAAGTCATGGTTACTTGGTAATCATTTGACACTTCAGTGACTAATAAACTGAGAAAATATAGTTACTGTCTTTGAGAACTGTCAGCATCGTATTCTCCATATATTAGCAAGAAGACCTATTAATAAGACAATGCTGAGTATAATATTAAGAGCAATAACTGAAAACTCTACTTCAAAGATTTTTTTTTTAATTTATTTGACAGAGAGAGATCACAAGTAGACAGAGAGGCAGGCAGAGAGAGAGAAGGGGAAACAGGCTCTCTGCTGAGCAGAGAGTCCGATGCAGGACTCGATCCCAGGACCCTGAGATCATGACCTGAGCCGAAGGCAGTGCTTAACTCACTGAGCCACCCAGGCGCTCTGAAAACTCTACTTCCAAAAACTTTGATGATATTTCCCATGGAGAGAGGGAAGAGAACCCAAGGTCAGGATATACTAGAATTTGATGTTTGACTTGAAGTGAGTCTTTCAAAATGAAACCTTTATTGAGACTGAGTCGGGATTATGATACAATAGTCCAGGACTGATGGAAACACCAAAATGAAGAATTTGAGGAAATTCATAGAACTGTAGGGAGCAAACTATTGATACTTTCCATTGAAGAGATGGTGGGTCTTTTGGAAAGTTCCCATATGAAATCTTCAAACTATTTGCATTAGCATGGTAGTGTGGGAAGAATAAAGAAATACTAATGAAGACAGCAGAAGCACAAAATCATGTCAATATAGACAGTAAAGATGATTCTGATTCTAGTGTAAAGGCAGAGTGAGAGTAGAAAGGTTTAGATTTCAAAGTTTAAAATAATGTAGAAAAGACAAACAGAGGAAAGAACAATTTTGATAAATCTATGTAGATAGTGTAGTGTAGTTCAGGAGAAAGCTTCCTCAAAGACCAGGAAGTTAGATTATAAATCAGCCTAGTAAAATCTCTTATTTAAAGAATGCAATACTTTGAATTTCCAAATGAGGATCCAACTGTTTGTATAGATTCCTCATTGAATTATATTTGAACCCTTTTTAAAGAAGATTTTATTTGTATTTATTTATTTGAGAGAGAGAGAGAGAGCATGACTGGGGTATGGTCAAAGGGAGAAGCCGATTCCCTGCTGGACAGGGAGCCCAGTGCACACTGGATTCTGGGACACCAAGATTATGACCTGGGCCAAAGGCAGTCGCTTAATACATTGAGCCACCCAGGCACCCATTTTAGAATGTTTTTACAGCTGAGGCTCTGACCAGTATATATGATTATGAGTGTCTCTTTCTGGCCACATAATTGTCCTGTTCTGACTTCGTATCTGATTTTTAAAATTTATTAGTATGGGGTTCATGTCACTTTTACCTATGTTGGAAAAATAAAACCATCCAGCTCACAAAAAGCTTCCTCAGTACCAATACAGAAGAAAAGGGAGAACACAAAGTATTGTGAGACAACATTGATAGAGATTTGTGCATGTAAGGAAGCATGAAAATGATTATGAAGCTAGAACAAAGTATCACGTATTATATATAGCAAAACAAAGGAAGAACAGTAACTTCTTTTGTCTTCCCAACAGACAAATGACTGTACTTTGTGGCAGTCTTTCCTTTGTCTCAGGAGAGACTCCTGAACTCATTCCAGAGGTAGATTCCTATGGATATAGAAATGAGTTGGCCTGAATTTTGGAAGTATCTCTACATTGTAAAAACTGGTGATGGGCTTAATCCTTAGATTAATCACTATTCCAAGATTAGAGTATGAGCTTGGATTCACTATGCCTCCAAGACTAGTTTTAAGAAAAGGAGGAAGGGGAAATGGTATGCTTGCTTTTGCCTTTTAAAACTAAAGAGTCACTTTTTTTTTAAAATATTTTATTTATTTATTTGACAGACAGAGATCACAAGTAGGCAGAGAAGCAGGCAGAGAGAGAGGAGGAAGCAGGCTCCCTGCTGAGCAGAGAGCCCGATGCGGGGCTCGATCCCAGGACCCTGCAATCATGACCTGAGCTGAAGGCAGAGGCTTTAACCCACTGAGCCACCCAGGTGCCCCTAAAGAGTCACTTTCATTGATCTTTATTGATTTATTTCTAAGCTACTCTCAGATGTCAACATAGACATTTTTAAACTTTTAAATAAAGTGTGGTTATAAAAATGTGACTTGACACATTGTCTTTGTATGCAAAAGGAAATGTATAATAAAACAATCAAAATAAATTTAGGGGCACCAGGGTGGCTCAATACAGAAAGTGTAATACTCTTGATTTTAGCTGATGTCATGATCTCAGGGCCGTGAGATTGAGCCCCATGTCAGGTTCCATGCATGGAGCCTGCTTAAGATTCTCCCTCTCCCGCTACCCTTCCCGGCCAGCTCACATTCATGCATGCACATCTCTCTCTCTCTAAAATAAAGAAATAAAAGAGTAAAAATGGAGAGTCATTGTCACTGATCCTATGATTTATTTCTAAGTTACTCTTAGATGTCAGCATAGACATTTTTAAACTTTTAAATAAAATGCAGTTATAAAAATGTGCCCTGACACATTGCCTTTGTACCCTAAATGATATGTACATTATGATAAAACAATCAAAATAAATTTAACTTGCTCCATGCCCCCTCCCTTCCCTCCCATGTGTCCTTGCTTGAGTTGTTATGGATTTCCCATATATCTGTTCTAAGATATTATTATTGATAGAGGACCATGAAAAAGAAGTGATAGCAGACTCAAGCATAGGCTGTTCAGTGCAAACCCATGCTAGAAAGAAATTTGATATTTTGATGACTTGATAATTTTGAGCAGTTCTTTCCAAGGCAAATCTAATTTTCAGGTTTTTTGTTTGTTTGTTTTTACCAAGATATGGCTGTACAGTACTTTATTTTTTTAAAGATTTTATTTATTTATTTGACAGACAGAAATCACAAGTAGGCAGAGAGACAGGCACAGAGAGAAGAAGGGAAGCAGGCTCCCTGCTGATCAGAGAACCCGATGCGGAGCTCCATCCCAGGACCCTAGAATCATGACCTGAGCTGAAGGCAGAGGCTTTAACCCACTGAACCACCCAGGTACCCCAGCTGTACAGTACTTTAATTATGCTTTGCTCCTTTAAGTCCTATCTGTAATTTCTTAGCATTTGGTAAATCATTGCAGGTATTTAAAAAATGTTTTTGATACTCTTTATGCTTCGGTGAAGCCATACAACAAATGATCAATTTATATGTTATTTTGCTGGCGAATGGCCAATAGGGTTTCTTTTTTGCATAACTGTAGCTCATTGCAGTGGGTGGCAGATTGCCAGGTACTGCAGAGTTGCATCTGTTTATCAGCATCTGTAGTGAACACCTGTGAGATCTAAAGATGCTGCTTATTGAGTGTACAATTTTCTAACTCAAAGTGTAATAATAAAACTTTAGCGTAGTGTCCTTATTATGTTAAAAATTCAAGGCCTGTTTTCTATTAATAGTAATGCTTTACTAGACTATCATTAAATTTTAAGAGATGATGATAAGTAGAAATATAAGTTGTGTATTTCAAATAACTCAAAATTTAACATAAGAAAAGCAAGGGGGCTACATATGAAATACAATTTCTTCAAGAATCAAATAGGTCAGATTTAATCATATCTTGAACTTGGGAATCCGGGGCGGAGGGTGGTGTATAACAGCTTTGGGCTATAGAAACCTGGGAAACACGTAGCCTTTATTAGTGCATAATTACACAAAAGCATATTTGCAAAAAAATAATCATCTGAGGGTTGGAAAAAGGTTAATATATTTAATGAAAATAATCTGTGCCAAATACGTGGGACTTTAGAAATTAGAATATCTTAAAGTTTTGTTTGTTTTTTTTTTGTTTGTTTGTTTTCCATTCTATCTTTTTTTTTTTTATTTCCAGCATAACAGTATTCATTATTTTTGAGACAAATATAAGATGATATCATTTTTATATAAAATGAGGATATTGGGGTGTCTGGGTTGCTCAACTGGTTAAGTGTCAGACTTGGTTTCAGCTCAGGTCATGATCTCACAGTGGTGGTACAGAGCTCCATGACAGGCTACGTACGCATGGAATCTGCTTAGAGTCTCTCTTCCTCCCACCTCTGCCCCTCCCCCCGGCTCATGTTTTCCATCTCTCTCTAAAATAAATAAATAAAAACTTTAAAAAACATAAAAAGCATAAATTGAGGATATCAGCATCCCTACAATTTCCTCTCCCTCCTATTCCCCTTCTATTTCATAATTGTTATCAGTTATAACTTTGCTTTTGCATTCTTAAGCTTTATAATATACATATAGTCTTAAAACCATAATTAAGTCATTTCTTACTGTATATATGTTAAATGCACAGGATGAAAAAAGGCGAAGAATAGTATTTACACTATTGTAATGATATAATTCTGGTTCATTGCAGATCAAAGTACTGCTATTGAACCTCTCAAAAGAAATATTAATCTATATTATCAACCTAAACCACTTCAAGGGAATTTCGGGTGTGGAGCATTAACTAGTTATCATTCTTTGAATGAATGGATCAATGGTTAAGGATCACAATAAATTTTAGTTTACTTAATAATTGAATCCAGAGGGACGCCTGGGTGGCTCAGTTGGTTAAGCAGCTGCCTTCGGCTCAGGTCATGATCCCAGCGTCCTGGGATCGAGTCCTGCATCGGGCTCCTTGCTCGACGGGGAGCCTGCTTCTCCCTCTGCCTCTGCCTGCCATTCTGTCTGCCTGTGCTTGCTCTCTCACCCTCCCTCTCTGATAAATAAATAAAATCTTAAAAAAAAATAATAATTGAATCCAGATTTTTTTTTTTTTTTTAAGAGAGGGAGGGGATGGGCAGAGAGAAAGATTCTGAAGCAGGCTCCACACCCATTGTGGAGCTCAATGCAGGGCTCTATATCAGGACCCCAAGATCACAACATGAGCCAAAATCAAGGGTTGGTCACATAACCCGTGGCGTTACCCAGGTACTTTGAATCTAGATGTCCTTTTTTCTTTTTTTTTCTTAAAGATTTTATTTATTTAAGAGAGAGAGACTGAGAGAGGAAACACAGAGAGAGGGAGAAGCAGACTAACCACTGAGCAGGGAGCCCGACATGGGGCTCGATCCCAGGACCCTGAGATCATGACCTGAGCTGAAGGCAGACACACTAACTGAGACAGCCAGGTTCCGCTGAGTCCAGATGTTCTTAATGGATTGTCATTTTGTTTGGGTTTATTTTACTCCTCTTGAATTTTCTTTTTATTTTCTCCCCCTCCTGCTTTTATAATAGCAAATATCTTTGTCCTATATCTAAGATTATTTATTCTCTTAATCATACTGTATGTTACATGGTACCTACTCTCTTTTCTAAACCACTCTTCCTGGAGCATTCTCATCTTCAGCTTCAATACGGTCTAGGCAAGTGCCACAGCTCTTATTATGATAACTTTCCTGAACATTTTCCTTCATATTTTTTGTAGCTAATATTTTTCTCATTCTTGGATTCTTTTTGGTTTTGTAGTGTTATTTCCTCACCTACTTTTTCTTTCCCTCAGAAAATATGTACAAGATGGAAAGAAGTTGAGTCCTTGAATTATGACCTGTTTTTATTTTACCATCACACTCAAAATGGATATCACAGAGTAGAGTAGAAAAGTGATTAGCATTAAGGACTTTGAAACCAGAGGCTGTTATTTAAATTCCAGCATTGCTCCTGTTAACCTTAGGAAAATTATTATCCCCTCTGTGCTTCTAAGTCTTCATCCAAAATGCAGGGTTATTAATGATATCTTACCCCCAGGATTAAATCAGGTAGTATATACGTAGAACTCTTGGAGAAATGCCTGGCACACTGTGAGATAACATAAATACTACCTATTAGTACATATAGGTATCAAATTCTAGGTTCAAGTAATTATCCCTCAAAATGGAAAAGTCGGTGTTTTTTGTTGTCTGGCATGTGGTGCTGTTAATGAAAAATCTTATCAGTCTGGTTCTTATTCTTTCGAGATAACCTATTTTCTTTTGTTTGTTTTCTCATCTTAAAAGCTTTTAGGGTGTGTGTGTGAGAGAGCGAGAAAGAGAGACAGACTGTGGCTGGGCGTGGAGATTTAGTTGTTCATTATGCTTAGCATTCAGTGGACCTATGATAGATTTGTGTCTTTTCTTTGGAAAATGTTCTTCCAATATTCTGAGACTTTATTCTTGGATTTTTTCATGCATCTCATTTTCTCTCTTTGTTTCTGTCTAAACACAGAGAAGTAGATTTTTCTTAACTAATGATGTACTTGATAGGAAGTAAAGAGACTGAGAGTAAACTTTTGGATGTGATGGATATCTATCTATCTATCTCCCCCATAGATCTTTTTTGATACCTACTCAGTTTCTTTCTAGATAATTGAAATGTTATCCAACATTAAGAAATTATATATATTGATTTAATAACTGGAAGATCTGTGGAGCACCTGTGTTTCAGGTATTTTCCTATGCTATGCTCTGGGGATACATCTATGATCAAAAGAAATGGAAACTTGCCTCTCATGAATCTAACATTCCACTTAGGAATGATCAGTGATCAGTGATAAGTGCTCTGAAGAAATAAAGCCGCAGTTATGTTGGAGAGTGATTCAGTATATCCTATTACTTCAGTTTGGTATATTGAATATTTTCTCACATTCAAGTATTTTCTTAAATGTTGTCACAACATTTATGCTTTTATGATACTTCATCCTGTAGACCTGTGGTCTTTCCACAAGGATCTATTTTGCTCTCAGGGATATTTCTCAACCTATGGAGACATTTGTAACTGTTGTGACTGAAGGGAGGTACTACTGTCATTGAATAGGAGGAGGCCAGTGATGCTGCTAAACTTCCTGTCATACACAGGATAGGTCCACCAACAAATAGTTTTCTGGCCAAAAGTATCAGTAGTGTTGAAGCTGAGAAACACTACCATAGACACAGTATAGGTTTCTTTAAAAAATTTTTGAACATTTTTCTTTTTCTTGCATTTGCTTGGACAGAGTTTCTTCCTTATTTTCCTTTTCTGCCAGGGAACTGGGCATCAATTAACATAACACTCTTGGCTTTTCTCTTCATGTCCTTGATACTTCTTCTCTCCAAAAGAAGTGACTTTCCTGCCCGGTGAACTTGCTGGAGAAGCTAGATATATAAAACTCTATTTCTCCCTTTATTATACACTTGAAAGGGCACGTTCAGTTGTGGAGGTGGATAAGGCTGCAGCAGTTTTGGTGTTGCAATCAGAAACAACCCGACAGCTGGTGCATAGGCAAGATACCTTAAAGAAGTAAACAATGACATTTTACAAAGAACAGATGGAAATTGAGGTTTCTGATATAGTTAGCACAGGTGAGTTTAACCTTTGCTTTACTAATCACATGAATATTTCCTTGGCAGTGTGCAGCATGCATGGTCTAATGTAATTTTATTCATTCATTCATTTCATTTTTCATGTGTAGTTATTTACTTTTGATTTTTGCAACATGGGCAAGGGGCGTTAAGCCTTAGCCCCATTAATAACTGTTTTCTGTTCACAGGTTGTCTGTCTAGAGGCAGGGCTGCAGGATGCAGCATCAGGAAAGGCAGAGATTCCCCTTCTGCCTTGGGTTCTCAGAAAAAATACAGGCATCTGAGGGCTATAGCCAGGTGCTGGACGTTTTAGCCTGCACTGGCAAACACCAGCCATATTCCCTTCATTAAAAGCATGTGATTTGTTCATAGGGACATTAGGTGCATGACCTTACTTGAAGAATCTCTAATCAGAAAGGAATGAAACCGCATCTAAAACAGTACCAGAAATAAGTACCACGTTGAACAAAATTGGCACATGTTTCTATTCTTTTACTTTAAAGCATTTGAGCCAAACTGATACTCAGTTTCAAACCCTTCATTTGATTCTGGCTCCTGACTAGTGGCTCAGAACATGTAGACTTTTGTTTGAAAGAGATCTATTTTGGGGAGCCTGGGTAGCTCAGTTTGTTAAGCTTCTGACTTGATTTCAGCTCAGGTCATGATCTCAGGGTCGTGGGATGGAGCCCCACCTCAGGCTCTGGGATCGGTGTGTTGTCTGCTTGAGATTCTCTTTTTCCCTCTGCCCCTCGCCCAGCTCACACAGGCACATGAGCACACACAAACACACTCTCTCTCTCTCTCTCAAATAAATAAATAAATAAATAAATAAATAAATAAATAATATATTTTTTAAGACTTTATTTGTTTGAGAGAGAAAGGGAAAAAGAAAGCAGGGAGGGACAGAGGGAGAAGTAGATTCCTTGCGGAGTATTGAGCCCAATACGGGGCTCCATCCCAGGACACCTGAGCCAAAGGCGAATGCTTAAGCAACTGAGCCATCCAGGAACCCCTTAAGAGATCTATTTTAATAATTTTTTTGAAAAATCCATACTTATATTTTTCTTGAGTTGACTCTCAAAACCATGCCAAGAGATGTGTGTGTGTGTGTGTGTGTGTGTAGTGAAACAACTACAAGGCAACGGAAAGCAAAAGAAAATTCATGAGAGACAATCAAAAAAATCTGAGTGTGGACAATACTTATCATTCGCTCCTGAGATTTTAGTTGATTTTTATGTTCCAGTCATTTGGTTATTTGTTCCTAGATTTGCTCCATGCCTTTACAGCCTCATCTTTTGTTCTTAACTGAGATCGGAGCCCTGAGCTGTACCTCTGACCTCAGGTGCTCTTACCACCTGGTTTCCTGTCTAGGTCGGTCGGTCAAGAGGCCTGGTGGAAGACTGCAGGGAGGGCAGAAGGAATCCTCAGGTTTCTTTCCTTCTCTTGTCATTACTGGTAGTGTGTCTGACAATGGTTGTGTCTCCCTTATGGTTCCGGTTGTTTCTGGGAAGCTGCTATTATAGCTTATGCTTGGCAGCTTATCATAGCCACAGCTCCCACAGAAGGTCCCCAGAAACTTCCTGTCTTTGTCAAGCTTTGCTTTGCCTCACGTCTCTCTCTTTCAAAAATTCCAAAATCTCTTCCAATTACACTAGATTTGTACTCTGTATTAGATTACCTCTATTTACATGGAGTAGGTACTATTTTCAGGAAAACAGAAAATTATTTATAATTATAATAATTTAATAATTATATATAAAATAATAGGTAAATAAATATAACTAAAATGAATTATTTTGATTTTTTCACTAAAACTGAAATTCAAAAAAAAGCTGATGATTACATTACATAAAGTTAAAAGAGGCTAAAGATAGATAGTAGTCATATTGTAAAAACAAAATAATTTTTTGATAGGTACTGTTTTAAGTTCAGAAAGATGGATTAAAAATGAGGCTCAAAAATAATACCTATTTATCTATATAAAATTTTTCTTAGTGGAAATTTCAGAAACTGACTCTGCAATTAAGGGAAGTAAATCTATATTTTCTGAATTCTAAATTAGATAATATAAAGAACCTAAGTCTTCTCACTAAGGAGCAAAATCTTTATACATACCGCCTCCATCATAAATGGAAATATGTTAAAAAATGTATATTTTCCTGTGTGCCAATATAAATTGTCTTCTATTAAATGTAGAAATACTTCTACACATGCTAATAAGCTGTCATTAAAAATAGAATATGAGAAGAGTTGAGTGCAGTGCCTTTAATTTTGATGACTCTAATCTGTCATTCTCATCACTAAGCAAGTACAGTAACATTCAATAACTTTCTTCTGTTAATATTTCTTCCCTGCTTTTAAAACTGTCACTAAAAAAAAAAAATAATAAAACTTTCCTAAAGATTTTTTTTTTTTAAATTTTTTATTTTTTATAAACATATGTTTTTATCCCCAGGGGTACAGGTCTGTGAATCACTATTGGGTATTTACCCTAAAGATACAAACGTAGTGATCCTAAAGATTTTTTAAGAGGTGAGGGACGGGCAGAAGTTGAGGGAGAGAGAATCTTAAGGAGGATCCACGCCCAGCATAGAACTCAGCCTGGGGCTTGATCTTAGGATCCTGAGATCATGACCTGAGCTGAAGTCAAGAGTTGGGTGCTTAATCGACTGAGCAACTCATGTGCCCCCTAAAGATTTTTAGTAATAAAATATGGACTCCTTTCATGTATCAGACAGGTCTCAGTCTGTTGCTTGTC
This sequence comes from Mustela erminea, assembly GCF_009829155.1. NCBI lineage: Eukaryota > Metazoa > Chordata > Mammalia > Carnivora > Mustelidae > Mustela > Mustela erminea. The sequence continues at coordinate 77,128,420 of NC_045622.1, read as the reverse complement.
TTTATCTACAGCCCTCTTCCTTGAACACTCTCCTTACTCCTTATGCTCTACCTACACTGTCCTTCTTTCTGCTCCTTGAGCAAACCAAGCTCATTTCCGCTTTAGGGACTACACACTCATTTTGTGTTGTTCCTGCAACCCCTTGCCCTGACTCTTCATACGGCGGGCTTCTTCTTGTGATTTAGAAATCAGTTCAACTGTTACCTCCACAATGGCTTTTGCTAGCAAATCTGTAGTAATAAAAGAAAGATTAACTACCAATTATTGTGTGCTTAGATAAATCTGGTTTATTTCCTCCGTGGGATTTGCTTATTCTATTATGAAATATTCTCCTTTATTTATAGTCTTATTTTGTTTCCTTCTCCAACAAAAATATTAATTCGTAGAAGACAGAGACTTGGATTTTAGTTTGATTTTATATTCCTACCACTAAGAATCTCAGTGAATATATGAATGATGACATATTTGATGCCTTCTGAGAAATAATTGAGAAGAAATCTTGAAGAGTGCATACAGTAATGGAAAGAACTTGTCTCCCTGGCTCTGCATTAACTGCATCATGTAATATTCCACAAGGTTATAACCTTCATATTTCATTTGTAAAATGAGGATAACAGTAATTCCTACTGTAGGACCTCCTGGGTGGCTCCATCGCTTAAGTGTCTGACTCCTGATTTTGGCTCAGGTCATGATCTCAGGGTCATGAAATCGGGCTCCACCCCAGAGCCTGCTTGGGAGTTTCTCTCCCTCTGCCTCTCTCCACCTCTTTAAATACAACAACAACAACAATAACAAAACAATAGTAATACCTACAGCATAAGGTTGTTAGGAGGGTTAGAGGACTAAAATTTATAAAGTACTGAGAAGTGCACCTGGTGCATAGTATGTGCTTAAATTAGTATTTGTTAAAGAATAGATAGCTCAAATTATATTTCAGAATCTTCAAGTTCTTTCTACCTTTTCTGTTGTTCCTTATTCACTGATTACAACTCAATCACAAAATGTATAAAACTGGGTTAAATAATTTTTTTTAAAGAATTTTTATTTATTTATTTGACAGAGAGAGATCACAAGTAGGCAGAGAGGCAGGCAGAGAGAGAGAGGAGGAAGCAGGCTCCCTGCTGAGCAGAGAGCCCGATGTGGGACTCGATCCCAGGACCCTGAGATCATGACCCCAGCCGAAAGCAGCGGCCTAACCCACTGAGCCACCCAGGTGCCCCTGGGTTAAATAATTTAATCAGGTCCTCTCCTTTCATATTGTCTGGGTTTGTCTGTGTGGATTGCTGCCATGATTCGATCATGGGTGGACTGTGTGTGAATGGAGAATAGAACCATATTGATGCGTCCTGAGTTCATGGAGTAGACATTAGGTTCCAAATAATTTATATTCATTAACAGTACTAACAACATGTATTAGATTGACTTTTTAAATATATTAATTGGAAGATATAGTTTTTTTCTTCTTCATCTGTTTCAGTCTTTAATTCTACAAAGGATCATCTAAATTCTTTCTCCAAGAATGACACATTTCTAAAACACTGTACATTTTGTTTGGCACTATTAAGAACATACTTGTACAAAGTGTTTGTCATCATATTTTAAGACCAGGAAATATGTGTTCAAAAACAAATCAAGCACTTGACAAGATTTGGACATCTCTGAGTGAGTCAGATAACGTCTTAATTCTCCCTTAGTAATGTTGTCTCCACTGACTTTAAAAGAGTAAGCCCTGGGTTGGCTCTGGGCAAAAATGTCAAGTTTAGATCCTCAGCCTGTCATTTAAAGTCCCCCACATTTGGTCCCTTCCTTTTGTTTTTATTCTCACACCGAAGGCAATCACCAAGTGCCTTGTTTTGTTCTGTTTCTTTTCAGCTTTAACTGACTTACAAGCAAGCCTTCAAAAGGACATTCCTCTTGCTTGGCCCTGGCCCTGGCCTCTTCCACAAGCTGCTTGCTCTTCCTCACTCACTCATAGAAGCATAAAGAAAAATCGGGTTTTTCAGAGGTAGTTCAAATTCCAAAATAAATATAAATATTTGGGTTATACAGCCTTTTTTATACTTTTATTCTTTCCTCTTATTTTCTGTTTCACATTATATGATTTTCAGCACCACCACAACAGAGGAGGGAAGTTAATATTTGGCCAGGAGTGGGGGGAGGGCGGATAACAAAACATTGATGAGTCTGTGCTAGAATCCTTAAAGATGGTCACCAATAATTCTTTCCCTCCCTAAAAGTAGGCATGGGTCCTCTCATCAAGTGGTAGTCTAGTCTTTCTTTCCTTGAATCTAGACTGGCCTTTTTTTGTCTAATGGAAACTGTAAAAGAAACCACAGGTCCAAAGCCAGACCTTCCTAGTATTGGCAGGTTTTACTTTCTTTTGAAATCAGCTGTCCCATAAAGTCAACTACCCCAAGAGTATGCTGTGAGAAGGCTGAGCTGAATCTAACAGATGCCTCAACTGAATGAATCTGAATTAATAATCCCATATGATGTCACATGGGGCAAAAGCACTCAGCTAACCATAGTCATTGCACAGAATTATGAGAAATAAATAGTGCTCTTTACACCATTAAGTTTTCTGTAGGTCCATTACTCAGCAATACAATTAGAAATGTCTTGAACTCCTTAGAGGAAAAATAAATGTGCCAATGAGATTAAAAGTAAAATTCAAACCATATGAAGATCATCTCTGAATATCTTCCATGTCATCTGTTAATGTATTATTATTGTTCTTTTTAGTTTAAATTTTATTAACTAGAAGGTTAAACATCCTGCCTTCCTTAGCTCTAGGAAGTTGGCCGGCTTACTTAATCTCTATGTGCTTTAATATAATCCTCATTAAAATGGTAATAATAATATACTTGTTGTGAGTTAAGGTATATAAAGACCTTATGATGTAATGTATATAAAATGCTTAGAAAAGTACCAAACATGTAGTAGAACCACAAACGTGTTTGCAATTATAATTTTTCTCATTATTCCCAAGATATATTAATTTCAAAACAATCGTGAAAAAAGTGACTGTACTAGAAAATTAGCATTTATGTTAAGCCCTAGGTAAAAATATTCTTTATAGGGACACCTGGGTGGCCCAGTCATTTAAGTGGCTGCCTTCAGCTGGAGTCGTGATCTTGAGGTCCTGGGATTGAGTCCCGCATCTGGCTCCTTGCTCAGTGGGGAGCCTACTTCTCCCTCTGCCCGCCTCTCCCCCGGCTCATACTCTCTCTGACAAATAAATAAAATATTAAAAAATATATTCTTTCTAGATTTAAGTACTGTGTAAGAAATTTCAAGCTACTTTATCTGAATTACTCGCATGTTTTAGTCCATGTTTCTCCTTTTGCTTTCAATTAAGATACTTCAAAATTCAATTTATATTTAGCAATTGCAAATGTTTAGAATATTGAAAACTACCGGGATGCCTGGGTGGCTTAGTCAGTTAAGCTGATTCTTGATTTCAGCTCAGGTTATAATCTCATGGTCAATTGTGAGATTGAGCCCTGAGAAAGGCTCCATGCCTAGCACCGAGACTGCTTAGGACTACATGTTGACTAACTGAATATTAAAAAAAAAAAAAAAAGAAAAAAGAAAAATAAAATATCCTCTCTTTTCAAGTCTTTTAGTTTCAATTTTTATGTAAGTGGGAAAATAAAGGATACATTTTGGAGAAATGTTTAAATAAGTAAACATTTAAAGGTTGTTTTTAAAGTGACTGGTTATGCCCACACATACACAGTCAATTCATTTTCAGGAAAGATTCTAAGAATACACAATGGGGAAAGGATATTATCTTTAATAAATAATACTAGAAAAATTGGATAGCCATATATAATGAAATTGGACTCTTATCTTATACAAATATCAGCTCAAAGTGGATTCAAGACTTGAACATAAGACCTAAGATAATAGTATATTTTTTTAAGATTTTATTTATTTATTTATTTGACAGAGAGAGAGAGATCACAAGCAAGCAGAGAGGCAGGCAGAGAGAGGGAGAAGCAGGCTCCCTGCTGAGCAGAGAGTCCGATGTGGGACTCGATCTCAGGACCCTAAGATCATGACCTGAGCGGAAGGCAAAGGCTTAACCAGCTCAGTTCAACCAGACATTTCCTTGTATATCATCTTATATTACATTCATTTTATTTAATGACTATGAGACAGCATTTCCAAAATGGTAGTTGGTGACCAGTTCATGGTTATTCTTTCATTGACTATATCGTGTTGTTTCAGTGGATCCTTACTGGTAATTATTTGCTCCTGGTACTCTAATGACTTCAAAAAGGCATAAAATTCTAAAGAAGGTCTAGATCCTCAATGTTTAAAAAGAAAAATGTGATCTTAAATATCTTCATCTGCCAGAGTTAGGTAGTTTTATTTGTATTGTTTAGTAAATGTTTCTTACAATTTCCTATGAAGCCTGTGCTGAAAGCACACACAATATAACTTCCTCCAATGCTCTGATATTTCAAATGTAATATCTTCTGAGCAATTTTTTTTAAAAGATTTTATTTATTTGACAGAGATCATACATAGGCAGAGAGGCAGGCAGAGAGAGAGGGAAGCAGGCTCCCTGCTGAGCAGAGAGCCCAAAGTGGGGCTCGATCACAGGATTCTGGGACCATGACCTGAGCCAAAAAGCAGAGGCTTTAACCCACTGAGCCACCGAGGTGCCCCTCTTCTGAGTAATTTTTATATAAGCCTAAAATGCTCTAAAAAATAACAACTTAAATTTAAGGAACATCATAGTATAATGTTGAAAATGCTTCTTACACTTTGCCCTTAATTGCAGCCTCTATATACTTTTTTTAGTCGATTTAAGCTGCTATAACAAAACTACCACAGACTGGATGGTGTATGAACAACAGAAATTAGTTTCTCACACAAATTTCTTGAGTCTCAGAAGTCTCAGAAGACCAAGAACAAGATACCAGCAGGTTTGACGAGGGCCAGTTCCTGGTTCATCACTGACTATCTTCTCACTGTGAACTCACGTGATGGAAGGTCTCTTTTATAAGAGCACTAATCCCATATGTGAGAGTTCCTTTCTCATCATCTAATCACTTCTCACAGGTATCACCTCCAAATACTGTCACATTTAGGATTAGCTTTCAACATACATAGGGAGATACATAACCCTTCAGTCCGTAGCAGTACTTAAAGGAAGATAAAGTTGAGATTAAGTAGTAAAACTTAAGTAGCAGTCCAAAAAGTGTTAATAATACCTCCTAATGTCTATGATTGTCCATTTGGAAATAATTTCCAGCTCCCATCCAATTTGGAATGCAGCAAAACTTAGTCCAGTATAAACTATACCATGTTTCCCTCCTCTGCACCCTCAATTCCTGCTAATGGGTAGAAGAAGAATATGGACCAAAAAAAAAAAAAAAAAAGAAAAAGAAAAAAAAAAGTGTAGGATATGAAGTTATTTTTCATGGAAGGATAAAAACACATTAAGGAAGATGTTCCACCTCAGTGCAACAGCACAATGTGAACCCCATTCTAAAGTAGCTGTCTCCGGGTATTTTTCCTAAAACACTGCATTAAAACAAAGTCCCTTTAGAAATAGCGTTCATATTTTTTTTTTTAATTTGAAGACAAAACATAGAGCATATGCAGTATAAAAGTTAATTTTCTTAGCAGTTAGTATTACACTAAGATGTGGAAGCTTAACAATCCACAATATTACTGAGAGCGAGAGTGTCCCGTGTCCAAAGAGGAGGATCATTTAGAAAGTAATGGGACCTCACTTGTCAGGGACTGTAACTGATATTTTTACCAATTTTTACAGCAAAAGAATTAAGAAATAATGTAGAAGTTGTATAGAACTGTACTGTTTAATTAGGCTTAAAGAACTCTTAACTATACAATTATACTGCATCACTCTCAGAACTAACTTTATTAACATTAAATTTTATAAGCAGTGCATTTATTCATTCATTCATTTATACATGTCAGACTTTAGATAAACTATGGTAGGAGTTAGGTTGAATTTATCTTGCATATATCTCTGGGTATAAAATATTCCTTTTTCTTTGAGGGGGAGTGCAGAGGGAGAATGTGAAGCAGACTCCCTGCTGAGCTGGATCCCCCCCGCCACCACCACAGGGCTCAGTCTCACATCGAGATCATGACCTGAGCTGAAATCAAGAGTTGAATGCTGAAATGACTGAGCCACAAGGCACCCCAAAATACTCCTTTTTTTTTCTTCCTTTCTTTTTTTTGAAATAATGGATGAGCCTGATCTAAATGATCTAAACTTATACAAGCAAAACTGTAGTGCAAAGTTTTCTTCACCTAGAAGGTTATGTAAAAACAATACTATGTAGCCATCAAAAGAAATAAAATCTTGTTAGATGTGGTTGGAACTAGAGGGTATTATGTTTAGCTAAATAAGCGGAGAAAGACAACTATTGTATGATCTCCCTCCCTGATATGAGGAAGTCGAGAAACAACATGGGGAGTTTGGGGGGTAGGAAAAGAACAAATGAAACAAGATGGGTTCAGGAGGGAGAAGATCCATAAGAGACTCTTAATCTCACAAAGCAAACTGAGGGTTGCGGGGGAGGGCGTAGGGAAAGGGTGGTTGGGTTATGGACATTAGGGAGGGTATGTACTATGGTGAGTGCTGTGAAATACGTAAACCTGACGATTCACAGACCTGTAACCTTGGGGCTAATAATATATTATATGTTAATTTAAAAATAGAACTTATGTAAAAACAACAGCGACAACAACAAAGAACACACTGGCCGTGCCTGCATTCCATAATGAAGAGTCTTACTGTTTTGTATCTATACTTACACGTTAGGGCTAGCAGGAGATGCACAATTTGTTTTGAAGACATTTTGAAATCTCATTCACTAAAAGGAAATAAATTGGTGAGATTTCTTAAACTGTGTGAATAAAGAAAGAACTTCTGATGGATGCTTCATCTCTTCCTTGAATACGATTTGTACTTGTTTTGTTCTATTCCATGATATTCTCTTCCAGTTTTAGGACCTTTGATATTAATTGTAGGATGTTCCCAGTGACTAATACTTGCTTTCAATGAAGTCAAATTTTAAGTCAATGCCTATAGGTGAGTTTTTGTCTCTGTTATTAGCTGTGCTAATGGTTTACTATCTCATTTGGTTATTAATAAAGGCTGGATATATGTTACTAGGGCATTGGTCCCTTCTCTTTTATTCTAGTTTTCAGATCAAGGAATCTTAGTATCAGTCTCCCCATTGGACCTAGTAATTGTTTGCTCCACTGCTACAGGGGATGGATGCTTAACTTGAATATTCTCTTCGTTGTCAGCAATAAGAGATACCTGATTATCTGTTATGGACCACTGAGTACCTATATACCTCACAGGACATGGGTTTCATTGATTTTCAGTTCTGTTGCCTTCTCAGTCTTATCCTAGTTGCTAGATCTCATTTTTCCTATCCCCCAAGTTGCTGAGAAAAATAATTTTCTTTATTGCCAAAATTCTAGATAGAATGTCTGATTATCCAGATTACTCCCTATAATTCTTCTCTAAACTTTGATTTAATATAAGAAATATTCAGGAGAAATTATGTGTTTTTGGTGCAAGAGAATCTTTGAATTCATGTTTTTCACCTGCTCATGATACAGTACACTGGGATTTGTGTCTGCATCTTTAGTAGATTTGGGGAATTAAACGGATCTCTTTTCCCCAACCATACTCTCACCCCATAACCTTGGTCCCTGTATGCATTATGAGTTTTCAATGTATTGTTTCAATATATAGGCTGTTAACTATTAAAACGTAGCAAAGGAAAGTTAATTTTCCTTGACTGAGGTAATAAGACAAGGCAATAACGGAGTCCCGGGGGTTTTCTTTCATACCAGCAAAGTGCTTTTAAAGCAGTTTCACCAGCAGCATGTATGTATTTTTCTAAACACTCACCAAACTATTCAATATATTACTAAATAAAACTCTGCAGAATTTTTGTTTCAAAAGAGTTAATGTGAGCACATGCATTCTCAGTCCATTCCATGATACTCAAAGAGCAAAGCAAACTAACAAAATATAGACTAGCATTTCACATAACATGGTTGTTCGGTCAATAGCATATACAACTTTTAGAAATGCAAATTCTTAGACCCATCCCCAAACTTACTAAATCACAAACTCTTCAGGGTAAAGCCCAGAAATCTGTGTTTTGACAACTTGTGGTGGCCATGAAGATATGACACTCAGAGGGATGCCTGGGTGGCTCAGTCCGCTGAGCATCTGCCTTCAGCTAAGGTCATGATCCCAGGGTCCAGGGATTGAGTCCACACCCAGTTCCTTGCTCAGCAGAGCCCGTTTCTCCCTCCTGCCACGCCCCCTGCTTGTGATCGCTCTTACTCTCTCTCTCTCTGACAAATACAATCTTTTTAAAAAAAGTATGACACTCAGATCTGTTGAAGGGAGCAAAATTAACTGATGGCCCCAACTGCAGCCCTTTTGGATTTGCCAGTTTTTTTGCCCAAAGGCTGCTCCTAGCCAGTTACTGAATGGAGTGGATACACTAAGGGAGGCATGTTCGCAAGATGTTGAACTCCTTAACAGGTAACTTTGGCTCACTTTGGCACCATTCTTGACAAAGTGTTCTTAGAACTGTGCTGTAGTCTGAGACTCCTTTCTAATATACTTTCCTTTTTCCTCCCCTCACAAGGGTCACACTCACCTCCTGGTCTATCCTACTTAGTCTGACTCCCTCCCCTTCATCTTTATCATGCATTTTCTCCAATTCCTTTCTTGTACTTCTAATTTCATTTTAGCTTTAGCTTCTCAGAGGACCCTCACTAACTCCAGTGATTCAGGAAAACGGGAGTGCACATGGGATTTTGAAAGAACCTAAATTAACAGTCAAACCCTTCAGGTTCTCTGATGTGCACTGAAGTTTGGGAGCTATAGCTGTAGACATTTTCCATTTCCATTATGGTTATCTGGGGTGCCTGGTCTGCATTCGGCTCAGGTCAGGATCCCAGGGTCCTGGGATCTAGCCCTGAGTCAGGCTTCTTGCTTGCAGGAAGCTGGCTTCTTTTTCTCCTACAACCCCCCTCTTTGTATTCTCTCTCTCTCTCTCTCTCTTTCTGTCAAATAAATAAAAAAAAAAATCTTAGAAAAAATGAGTGGATCATAGCTGTCATAACTGAGGGGATTGCCAAATATTTTGTGCTTGAGGGTAGGTCCTCAGAGGATAACTGAATTCAAGGGGAAATTGACAAAGGTAATATTTAACTATAGCTATTAAAGCTTGAAGAAAACTGAAAGGAACGATAAACCCAATCTACTCTCAATCAGCACAACTCATTCCACTACAGAATCCTGTAAAGAAAATAAACCAACATAGAAAAGAACTTGAGAATACATGGGTTTTATGGAATAATGAAAACAAAAGTGAATTCTTGTTTCAGAAGCTTAGCTGGTCAATATTCAACTATCCTTTTCTATGATCCTCTAAAACCTTCTTTTCTTGAATTCATGTTTATTACATTACTCAAGGCATTGCATTTACAGTAAACAAGGTGCCCACCATGATTATGTGACATTGGAAGCGGGAAAGGTTCTTTAGAAAAGCTCTCAAATACTCACTGACACCATGTACACACTTAGATTTTTACTTTTTTCACTTTATAAATCTTGCAAGCAGTGATGTTTAGAGATCCTGTGGAACATAGAGAGAAAACAATCCCTGCTTTTTAAAGTAAGTAAGCTGTGAGTGGGTGAAAGAAGACACGTACAGTGTTTTTTCTCGTTTTTACAAATGTTGTTTGCCGGTACCACTTGTTAAAGAAAGGTATGTATATTTTTATATCTCCCGAGAGGGTTTCTCTAATATCTTCCATGCCTTTTTTCGAGCCCGGCTAGAACCTTGAGAATCGTCATTCTGAACTCTAGATCTGACATATTACCAATGTCTGTATTGATTAGGTCTCTAGGCTTCGGTACTCTTGTTCTTTTTTTTTGTGGTGAATTTTTCCGCCTTGTCATTTTGTCCAAATAAGAGGATAGGAAGGAGCAAGTAAAATACTAAAAGGGCGGGAACAACCCCAGGAAAATATGCTTTAACCAAATCAGAAGAGATCCCAAATCGTGAGGGGGGAGAAAGGGGATAAAAAGAGGTTCAGAAAGAGGGGGAAAAAAAAAAAGAAATAATTAAAAAAAGAAAACGAATAAAGAAAAAGTATAAAAAAAATATATATATATATATTAGATAAACTAGTTAAAAAAGTTAAAAAAGAAAATGGTAAAAGTTAAAAAAATTAGCAGAAGAAGAGAAAAAAAAATTGAAAAAGAAAAAAAAAATTAACTGCAAGACTAAAGAATCTTGAGGAGAAAGCCATGAGTTCCGTGCTTTGCTTTCTCCTCTTCCGGAATTCCGCTGCTCTCCTTGGTATTGAAACTGCACTCCTTGGTAGGTAAACTTGGTCCTGGCTGGATTTCTTGTACATATATTTTTAAACACAAATTCGTATTGATTTTCTTTTCAATTACTTAAACCTTTGCTTTCATTCCTTGTGGTCAAGGATGTCGTGATACACTGATGCTGGAGACTGTTTCATACTCTGTAGTCATGAGAAACCGAAAAATGTACTCTAGTATCCAGGCCTTTTCTACATTGGAATTGATTTCATCATACTTAGTAAATTCTTTTATTATTATTATTATTTTTTAAAGATTTAATTTGTTTATTTGACAGAGATCACAAGTAGGCAGAGAGGCAGGCAGAGAGAGAGGAAGGGAAGCAGGCCCCCTGCTGAGCAGAGGGCCCGATGCGGGACTCGATTCCAGGATCCTGAGATCATGACCTGAACTGAAGGCAGCAGCTTAACCCACTGAGCCACCCAGGCACCCCATACTTAGTAAATTCTTATCTTGTTGGTTTGTTTGCTTTGAGTATTTACCTTTGTATATTTTTTTAGTTAAAGTGGACTTTTTTTTTAAGATTTTATTTATTTATTTGACAGACAGAGATGACAAGCAGGCAGAAAGGCAGGCAGAGAGAGAGCGGGGGAAGTAGGCTCCCTGCTGAACAGAGAGCCTGATGCGGGGCTCGATCCCAGGATCCTGGGATCATGACCTGAGCCGAAGGCAGAGGCTTTAACCCACTGAGCCGCTACCCAGGGGCCCCTAAAGTGGATTCTTTATGCAAAGCTATCATTAAATAACTCATTGAATACATTGCTTTTTTAAAGCTAGGTTTGCCACATAAATCATATTTGATGAAATGGTTTATATTCCATTCTTTTTGATATTTAAGTAGAATTTGACATAGAAATTCTGTCCTGTAGCTCAAGCCTGATTTTTCCACAGTATCTTTTGTCTGAACTATTTAACTAGCGGTTCTGTTTCCAAAAGCAATAAAACATAAAAATGAGAGTTTGGGCTCTGTTGATAGTCATGAAGGTATCATGGGTGTTTGTATATGTCCAGACTCATTATTCAACATATTAAATATGTGCAGTTTTTTTAATATATCAAATTATCCCTCAATGAAGTTGCTAAAGAAAAGAGTTTGGACTCTGATGTTATGTTTACATCCTGTCGTTTAACTGTAAATACTATTAGACTTTTGAGATTAATTTTCTTCATCCATATAATGGATGAGAAATATCTAGTATATACACTGAAAGCCCTTTTATGTTAATGCTATCACTGCAGAAATTTGTGGGTTAATAAAAACTCAGAAAAGTAGGAAATAAATTTTTAAAGGCATGTATATGACTAAATTAAAATATATTAACTTAAAATTTTAATGTATGTGCAAATGCTAATAAAAAGTGCTTGCTTTTAACTTGCTTGTATTGAATGATGTTCTGATGTTCTCTTAAAATAAACCATCACAAAATATACGTTCTCTGAGGGAAATAAAGGCTCTATGAAGAAATACGAAGGAGATGTTTTTCTAGGTTATTGACTTTCTCCCGGTCTTTTATGCTTGCCTCTTCTCTGCTCACTTAACAAATGTTTAATGTCTCTGACTTATTGAGTGTATTTAGAGCATTCCAGAAAGTTTTCATATGGAAAATTAAAAATACTTTTTTGTACTTCTAAAAATTTTGACTTATTTTATAATTGTAAATTTCATGGAATGTGTAAATCTTAAATGTGCAGCTTGATATAATTTTAAATACTTATATGCTTCTGTAACTCTTAACCAACTCAAGATACAGAACATTTCCTTCACTTCTGGAGTTTCCCTTCCACCTCTTACCCTTCTATTTAATATCTATACCCCCCTCAATGTTACCACTCTCCTGACTTCGATCACCAAAGATAAATGTGACCAGGTGTGAACTTCAAATAAATGGAGCCATACAGTAAATACTTTTTTTTTTTTTTACACAAAATGTATGGACAAATCACCAAAAATCTATTTGCTTGCACTTATATATGATTAGTTTTCTTACTATGCAAATTATTACAGTGACAGTGGGAATCAGCAAATTAGGTTTCTCACTGAAGAAAAATGAAATTGATAAACATATCCGATTTAGATGATTTGGGTAATGAGCTTTGCAACTTTTCAAGGTGATGGTATGTAGGTAAGACTTTGGAATTTGAGTTAATGCTGGAGTGAGATAAGACTTTTGGGGATGGTGGGTTGGGAAGAATGTATTTTGCATTGTAGAATGGATATGAACTTGGAGGGGAGACGGAGGGTGCACTGTAATGGGTTGAATAGTGCCTGCCAAAATGTTCCTCTACACAGAACCTCACAACATGACCTTATTTGGAAATAGGAGCTTTGCAGATGTAATCAGGTTAAGATGAAGCCAAACTAGATTAGGGTGTGCCCTAAATATGATATGACTAGTGATCCCATAAGAAGAGAAAGACACAGACCTAGACACAAGGGAGAAGGCCATGTGAAGACTGAGGCAGAGATAGGAGTAATGACAAAGAATTCCAAAGATTGCTCTCTCTTTGGGAGGATTTATCCCTCGATCCTTTATAGAGAACATGGCCCAATGAACAGCTTGATTTCAGACATCTATCCTCCAATAGTATGAGAAAGTAATTTTTTTTTTCTAAGCCATCAAGTTTGTGGTAATTTTCTACAGCAGGCTTAGAAACAAAAGCACAAGTTCTTTTTTTTTCTTTTCAATTTTGGTTGTTTTTACTACTCGTGATGCTTTACAGCCCAATGCAGTTTCAATACTCTTAACAAGGTTAGTGTCTATCTAGAAAACCTGTTTACAGGATGACTTTTTCAGCTTAAAAACATGCCATTTATCACAGGTTTCAAGGGAAAATTTTTAATCCAGAACAAAGTCTTTTAAAATCAGGAATCAAATGGCAAGATTTCATTTCTTTTGATGGCTGCATAGTATTCCATTGTGTATATATACCACATCTTCTTGATCCATTCATCTGTTGATGGACATCTAGGTTCTTTCCATAGTTTGGCTATTCACAGACCTGTACCCCTGGGGATAAAAATAGATGTTTATAAAAAATAAAAAATTAATTAAAAAAAAATCAGGAATCGACCTACCACAGAATTCTTATTCTCAATCACTTACTTCCATCTTACAAAACACTCACCTTTCCCTCATACTTACCTGCTTCTCTCTCTTTTCTTCCTGTGTGCATGCTGTTTATTTGCTTGGATGCCTGTCCTGCTTTTCTCTACCAAGGCTGAACCTTGAAGCATCTATACCTTGAAAGTTCTAGGTGCATTTTAGATAGCTTCCCCTAGGCAAGCTCACTGTGAAGCCCTTTTCCTTTTTTGAATTCTGCATCTGAAATATTGCTTCCCTTTCTCTGTTATTGCTATCCAAGAGCAGAATATGATTGTCACCTTCACCTCCCATTACCTTCTCTTTCCATGAATGTATCATTTGGCCTCCCCAGACTTCTTCTTGACAATGTACACAACACAGAATTACTTTCACAGCATGAGTTTTTTTACTAATCTCATTTTCAAGAAGCCGCTCTCCCTGAGTCTTCTGGTATGACTCCCACCGGGATGGGTGGCTCATGATAGGGCCTGCAATACTCTTGAGCTTGGCTTTCCTTCCTGCATGTTCCAGAGACTTTTCCCTTTAGCTTTCCTAGTTTAGATTCCATGTTTCTTGAGCCTTTGTATTTAGATTCTTTGGTGATAATCCTCCCAGGAGTTTTTGAGGTGCCAGGAAATGGGTTAATGCGTTTTCTCATTTGATTCACACAGTGCAATCTTATATAGTAAATGGCACTATTATCAATATTTTACAGATGAACAAAATAAGGTTTAGAGATCCTGAATACTTTGCCCAAGGCTACAGAACTAGAAAGGTTGGACTTAACCCCAGATGAATTTGAATGCAATTTATTCCTCTTAATCAGTATATTATAATGGTATCAAGGGCAGCAGAAACTCTCTAGAGAGGTTCTTGTTTGTTGTATTATTATTAGCTTTTAAATTCATGTAGTAATGGCAACTTAGTGATCTATGCCAAAAGGTAGCTCAGACAAATAATTGGCCTTGATTTAAATATGCTGATGAATCTAATTTTAGTTCTAAGGAGAACTATGACAAGATACCTATAAGAATATGAATGAGCAGGATGCTGTGTTTTATAGCAGTTTTGATACTAAAAATGAACATGAAACTTTTTTTTGCCTTTTTCATTTTATTATTATTTTTTATGAACATATATGTATTATTAACCCCAGGGGTACAGGTCTGTGAATTGCCAGGTTTACACACTTCTCAACACTCACCATAGCACATACCCTCTGCAATGTCATAACCCAACCACCCTCTTCCTACCCCCCTCCCCCCAGCAACCCTCAGTTTGTTTTGTGAGATTAAGAGTCTCTTATGGTTTGTCTCTCTCCCAATCCCATCTTGTTTCATTTATTCTTTTCCTACCCCCCAAACCTCCCACGTTGCATCTCCACTTCCTCATATCAGGAAGATCATATGATAGTTGTCTTTCTCCGATTGACTTATTTTGCTAAGCACAATACCCTCTAGTTCCATCCACATCGTCACAAATGGCAAGATTTCATTTCTTTTGATGGCTGCATAGTATTCCATTGTATATATATACCACTTCTTCTTTATTCATTTTTATCCATTTTATCCTTTTTTTTCTGTTGATGGACATCTGGGCTCTTTCCATAGTTTGGCTATCGTGGACATTGCTGCTATAAACATTCGGGTACACGTGCTCCTTCAGATCACTATGTTTGTATCTTTAGGGTAAATACCCAGTAGTGCAATTGCTGGGTCATAGGGTAGCTCTATTTTCAACTTTTTGAGGAACCTCCATGCTGTTTTCTAGAGTGGCTGCACCAGCTTGCATTCCCACCAGCAGTGTAGGAGGGTTCCCCTTTCTCCACAACCTCGCCAGCATCTGTCATTTCCTGATTTGTTCATTTTAGCCTTTCTGACTGGTGTGAAGTGGTATCTCATTGTGGTTTTGATTTGTATTTCCCTGATGCCGAGTGATGTGGAGCACTTTTTCATGTGTCTGTTGACCATCTGGATGTCTTCTTTGCAGAAATGTCTGTTAAGGTAATAGGAAACATTTTATGGGATTTCCTAAAAAAAAAAAAAGATTTTAAACTTAT
This sequence comes from Mustela erminea, assembly GCF_009829155.1. NCBI lineage: Eukaryota > Metazoa > Chordata > Mammalia > Carnivora > Mustelidae > Mustela > Mustela erminea. Next base: position 77,112,852 of record NC_045622.1, on the reverse strand, counting down.
ATCTTTATATGAAAGAAAGAATATTAATATTTAAATCATTACATTGAAAATTGCATTTCTGGGGCAAGTGGGTGGTACAGTCATTTCAGCATCCAACTTTTGGTTTCAGTTTAGGTCATAATATAATGGGTCCTGGGCTTCCTCTCCTTTCAGCTCCTGGTTGGGTTCCATGTTCAGTGGGGACTCTATTTAAAAATGCTCTCTCTCTGCCCTCCCCCATGCTCGCTCGCTCTCAAATAAATAAATAAATCTTTAAAAAAAAAGAAAAGGGGCGCCTGGGTGGCTCAGTGGGTTAAGCCGCTGCCTTCGGCTCAGGTCATGATCTCAGGGTCCTGAGATCGAGTCCCGCACTGGGCTCTCTGCTCAGCAGGGAGCCTGCTTCCTCCTCTCTCTCTCTGCTTTCCTCTCTGCCTACTTGTGATTTCTGTCTGTCAAATAAATAAATAAAATCTTAAAAAAAAAAAAAAAGAAAGAAAATTCAATTTCTGCACCGTTAGATTATTTGAAAATTTGAATAATGAGTAAAAGGCATTTAAGAGTGATTCATAGTTAGTATTCAATCTTAAACATTGTGCTTACATAAAAGTGTGTTAAATATTCTCACCAATACAAAATATAATTTTGCTTTACATTGGAGAATTAAAACTTACTCAGACTGAGAGATATAAAAAATAACCTATATGAAATATGTGGTTTTCTAAATAATGTTAGATCTAGTATAGTAGACCAAATAAATTGCACATTTACTGGGTAACTCAGGAAAATGAAAGAAAATGTTAACGACATCCAGGAGCAAACATGCTTTTCTTTATTCTTCACATTTCCATTTTTATTCATATAGACTGGGGAAATACAGAGGACCACCTGTACTTGTTATCTCAGGAATTCAGCTGCATTTCAGTTTTAACAGAATATCTCTCAGCTGAGGACTTTTCAACTCTCTTAGCATAAGCTTCCTGATTTGGCAAATAAGTGGTAATGTGGCTACCTTTGTCAAGTAAGATTGATTTAGACTGCAAAACCAACGAACCAATTCAATAGGGCTTAAACAATACTAAAATTTATCTCTTTTGTAAATATCTTGTGTATGTAGTCTAAAACAGTATGGAGGTTCTGCTCTGTCATTCCTGGGGTATGCTTCCCATTTTCATAATTCAGGAGGATGTAATTACCACATTCTAGGCAGCAAAACAGAAGAAAGATGATGTTAAAACTTCATATATATCATCTTATTGACCAGAATTCAGTCCTATGGCCGCATGAAAGATGTAAGGAAAGACTGGAAACATAATCCTTATTCTGAGTGACTGTGTACTCCATTCATTTTAGTGGTTAGACAAAGAGGCTGTAGAGTATGTTGAGTAAGAGTGCCAACTCTGGAAATGGATTATCTGAATTTATGACCTGAGTTTGTTATTTACTTGCTGTTTGATCTTGAGAAAAATACAAAACTTCTCAATGCCTCTATTTCCTCATATGTGAGATAAGGATGACATTAACACATATTTTAGAAATAGTTCTGAAAATTTCATGAGTAAAGTGTAAAGTGTAAAGTAAAGTGCATGGCACATTTAAAATGTGCCAATAAATGTTACATCTTAATATTTCTTTTTTTTTTTCAAAAAAAATTTTTTAAATTATTATTTATTTGACAGAGGTCACAAGCAGGCAGAGAGGCAGGCAGAGAGAGAGAGAAGAGGAAGCAGGCTTGCCGCTGAGCAGAGAGCCCGATGTGAGGCCCGATCCCAGGACCCTGGGATCATGACCTGAGCTGAAGGCAGAAGCTTTAACCCACTGAGCCACCCAGGCACCCAGATCTTAATATTTCATCTTAAGACTCCATCTTTGTATTTACCAACTAGCAGTGATCTGCTAATTAATATAATTAAAAAGAGTGAAGTTTTTTTTTTTTTTTTCCTTCCGAAGAACAACCACTTATATTATGTTTTGGTAAAGACTGATGAAAACATCTTGGATCTCCCATTAAACTATAGATTGAAGTTTGGAAGTCACAAAAATAAGACCAGTGGATCCTTGACAAGATCCACAAATAGATTTTATTTCTACGTTTCATTTAACCATAAAAACATATTTTTAATTCTGAAATTTCAAGTTCATTATAACTTACAAAATAATAAAAGGATAATCTAGATATTTTTAACATGCCCAGTAAAAAAGAATCAGGCATTAAGTTTGCATTTATCATCACTGTCATACCAAGACATATCATAATTGGGAGCAATTTTACGGCAGATAGCACACTAGTATATGCATACCCACTTTAAAAATAAAAAGAAAACATCTGTTCTAGGAGCACCTGGTTGGTGCAGTCTGTTAAGCATCTGACTCTTGGTTTCAGCTCAGGTCATGATCTTAGGGTCTTGAGACTGAGCCCCACATCGGGATTCTCTCTGTATTTCCATCCGTTCTTCCCCACTCATGCTCTCTTTCTTTCTCTCTCTCTCTCAAATAACTAAATCTCAAAAAAAAAAAAAAAGGAAAAAATAAAACATTTGTTTTATAGGACTTAAACCAATTACAGGCTTTGAGATCTTAAGCACATTTTATATAATTTCTATATACCTGAGTTTTCTCCAAAATAAAGATAATAATACCATCTACCACATGAATTTGTAAAAAAAAAACCGGAATGAGTTAATAATAGTAAAGTTTATAAAAAGATGCAGATACTGTCTTTGTGTTTACCAACTTCCTCACTCCATCAAATGTAGCCCTTCCTCACTCACACATCAAATGTGATAACAATATAGACATTTTTATTACTAATTCACAGTGGAGAGACTTCCATACATCTCAAGGCTAACCTGATCTTCATAAGAAAAGTCAATTTTAGAATGTCAAGGTTCTCCTAATTAAAACAAGTATTTAAGGATGGCTCTCAAGGCACTTGGGTAGTTCAGTTGGTTGAATCTCTGCCTTTGGCTCAGGTCATGATCCCAGGGTCCTGAGAGTGATGCCCGCCCTTGGGCTCCCTACTCCTGATTCCTGTGAATATGGTATTTGAAAATAGGGTCTTTGCAGGTGTATGTAAGAATCTTGAAATGAGATCATCCTGGAGTTAGGGTGGGCTCTAAATCTAATGACTGAAATTCTAAGAGGATAAAAGAGAGGGATATTTGAAACACAGAGACACAAAGTGGGAAGCTCTGAGAACATGGAGGTAGAGAATGAAGGGGCATCTACAAGCCAAAGATAGCAGAAGCCACCAGCAGTTAGGAAAGAAGTGTGCAACATATTATCTTACAGAGACTTCAAAAGGAATCAACACTGCTCACACTTTGATTTTAGACTTTTGGCTTTTGGCAGAGGGGAAATAAATTGTATTTTAAGCCAGGAAATTTATGGTAATTGTTATGGTGGCCCTAGGAATTGAATATATTTTTGATATTTATTAGCACTGCAATTATAATAATTTAAATCAACACAATGTTTTTGAAAAAAAAATTGACCTTTAAATGAGGACCATGTTTTAGTTTGAAAATTACTGGTTAATTAGCAAGTACTACTAGAGAATGTGAAATGAGGCCCTATAGTATCTGAAAGAGTGGAAGATGGCTGGGAAGAACCTGGAAAACATCTCTTCTAAATTACTCATTTTATAGATGAAGTCTGCATTTGGACTTGGGCTGGGGTTGGTTTTCACTTTAGTTACCTTTCCGTAATCTGTCATGCCTTCTGGTTAGTCATCTCCAATGAGGAAATTAAAACTTTAAGAGGCAAAGGAATCAAGTGGTGTATACTCTACAAACTAAATCATGTCTCCCATGCAGGTATCAGTTAAAACTATAGCTTAATGGTTACAGAAATCATTTCCTCAAAACTCTTATAATAAAGAAAAGCTGCATTTTAAAAGAAACAAGTGAAAACTATTTTTGTTTGATTCCTTCAGAGGTCGCCAAGGTACAGTATATGAAGATCTCAGGTTCTTGCTTTTAGCCCAATGAAACTTAGTTTTGTCATGATCAAGTTTTCTCTTTCAAGGTCTTTGTGCACTTGTGTTTCTCCATGAAAAAGATATAAGGAGAGGTGTTTTATAAGAGTTTGCCTTTCAATATCTGAATACTCTTTTACTTTATGGGGTACTTCACTAACGTTTTCATTTTTGTCTTTATTTTCTGTCATAATAATTGATCTGCTGAGTAGTTATTCTTGGAACTGATTCATTCAGACAGCTTCAGGCTGGTGGTTGGGAGTTGCTAGGCAACCTCACCTGTAGGGGAATCTCCCCACTCTGAGAATCTTATTTGGGGAGAACCTGAGGCAAAGGCTACTTCTAACTCTTATGTTTTGGGGACTCCAAAAATAGAGATTTAGAAAGAATAATTGAGTACTTACAAAGAATTATCATGAAACAAAAACTCAGCATATCAATGTTTTATCTTCAGGCATTAGGTGGTATTTTTAAAAGACTTTTTTGAAAAATTTTAAATATCACATCTGTGTTTTATTAAGATTTTAAAGTATGAGTCGAGAACATAACACATTTATTTCTTTGTAGGTTCTTCTGGCTCACCTTTCTAGCTCTTGAAACCACAGTTTTATAATTATTCATGTAATTCGTGTAAGGATTATTACCTTTAAATAACATTGTTATGATTATTTTCTTGGCCACCAGTCATTTTTATAAAATCTTCAATCCTGGAGAAATGGTACAAAATGAATATTGAGAAATATATAGGTCTGTCGTGGTATTAGGTGATTTAATGTTATGTCCATATCTATTAGATAAGTATTGATTATGATCCAGTTACAGAGAAAAGAGGAAAGCTGAAATATTGCCATTAGATTTGGGTCATGGAGGTATAGTAAATTTTTACACCTGACCTATTGCCAGTTCTCTACTTGAAGACCTTGAAATAAGAGATGATTTCTCAGGGGGAGACAAAAGTGTAATTTTCTACCCTTGTGCCTTCCCTCCTACCTTGACTCCGGTCATCTCAGCACAGAAGGGGAGAGTTGCTTAGTTCAGAAATAAAAAGCAGTTTGTTAAATGTGTTTCTTCTTTGTTGGAGCGGTTTTGTTTATTGGTTTGTTTTTTACCTAGAACCCAACAAACTGATGAGTAAACATTCATGATAGTAGTAAAAGACCAGAAATGGTATAAACATTATTCTTCCAGGGTTTTCCTCAAGAGAATTTGGGTAGAAAATACTATTTTGTCCATTTATATAATGTGTACATTTTTTTATTATCCTCACATTCATTTTCATTCTCAGTTGAAACTACTCTGTTTATTTTTATTGGGGAGGTGTTTGCAAATAGCTCTCAAATCTAGGCCATTCATTTATGATAGGTTTTCATGGAGAAAAATTTTACATGGCAAAAAATACAACACTAATTAGATAATTGGAAAAATACCTAAACTGCCTTTCTTTTTACCTAAGTTTCTCAGCATTAGGTAGAAGAGATCTAATCAGTGACTCTAACCAAGGCAGATGGGATGAGTGTGGAAATATGGAAATCACTCAGGTGACACCAGCCTTTCTTTCTAACCACACTGACCATCACCTGCAGTAACCTCCTGAAAAGGGCCAAAGATGGATGTAGGAATCATGATTTTATTTTAAATGAAATCAATTAGACTATACTTATTGCTATGGACCATGTTTTGCTTCAGAGGAACTATTTTATTTTCATTCACGCTAAGCAAGCAGCTTATTTAGTTCTATTTGTTATTTCAAAGAGTTCTTTGAATGTAAGACATGAATTCAAATTAGTAGATCAGAAATTTTTATTTAAACTCTTGTGAATCATACATACAAAGACATTCATATACACGTGAATAACAATATATTAGTAAGAAAAGTACATAAACCTCTTAATATAAGTTTTGGATTTCTTACTGTACAGCAATAAAGCTAGGCTGTATTGAAGAGTTACAGTAGAGATTTAGGATGGTTGTTATTGACAATACTTGTGACTAGGGAAGAAACTATCCTAACAGCTGGAAATCATTCTCCTAAGCTTTGAGAGAGATATAGTTCTATATCTCTCAGTGTGAAACGAGGTATAGTATAACAAAGTACAGAAGAAATTTTGTTAGAAAACTGTGGTTTTACACGCTTGCTTTTAATGCTTGGTTATCTTTTCCTATGTGTCTTAATTGAAGTCCCCAGAAGAAGCCCCCATTTCTGTGCAACCTGATTAATCCAAACAAATAACAACACTTGACAGAACTTTTCTTTGATCATAAGATTGTTCTCTAAGTTTTTTAAGGTATCTCGTTTTTAAATTAAAAGCAAGACAGGGCAACATCCTATGGTTCAGTAGTTCAAATTTAGTTTCATATTAAGTATATTATAGACCTTTTGTGATGGGACTTGAGAAAAATTAGAGAGTCATTTCCACATGGAAAGCTGTGCCCCATAAATGCCTGGTTCCCTTAAACAGAAGCCAGTTAGGAAGGCTATTTAGCAGTGCTGGAAGTCCTGAACTAGCATTGTAGGATTAGGTATGCAGAGAAATAACATGTGTTTTTCAAATATTTAGGTGAAGAAAATATTCAGAGATTGATGATACATTAGACAGGGGATGATGGATAAAAAGTTACTAGGGGAGCCTCTGAGATCTGTGTTATGTATCTTCGGTTTTTTTAGCAAGGAATTTCTTGTGAGGGCAAATGTATCTGATATTAGTCCTATTTTCCTAATTATTTCCTGGTTGTCATGCTTTCCTCTGCCTTTTTGTTTTTTTCTCTACCATTTCTAATTTAGTTATAGGTGTTCCTTTGTTTTCAAATTTATAATTCTATTCCAGTTTCATTTTATGAGTGATTAACTTTTTATTTTTAGCAAACATAGTTTTAAAGTTTTTATTTTATCATTTCTATTCCTGGAGAAGAAAACCTTTTAGCATAATTTTACCTACTCATCTCCTGTCCTGACATCCCAAAGTCTGTTATAATCTGGAGATTTTTTTTTGCTTTTTCCCCCAAAATATTAATTTTATTATATTTAAAAAAAATTTAACATTTAAAATTTTATTTTTTATATATTTTTTAACATTTTAAAGTAATATCTACACCCTTAGGGCATAGACTCCCAACCCTGAGATCGAGAGTCACATGCTCTACTGACCAAACCAGCCAGGTGCACTCTCTGTGCTCCAGATTTACATTTTAAAAGCATCTTTCTTTTCAAAATATTTTCTTAAAAAGTCAGTGAGTCTTTATAATGAGGTTATTAAAAATAGTTTAGCATAATTCTGTGTTTTATCTGTTATTCATAATTATTTCATGCATATCAAATTATACATCCCTGTCCTTGTTTTTTGGAGGGTTGGGATATGGAGTCTTTATTCTGATTTAATTAACTAGAATCATTCCTTGAGTATTCCCTTTTCTTTTACCCCTGGAAATGGTAAGATTCTGTAAAGAAGAATGTTTGACGTGTTCATGGTAGTGTTAAATATGATAAGCCTAACAACTGCAAATATTAGATACTCAAAACTTGGTTGAATAAAGGGATGAAAGGGATTTTTTTTTTATTTCTTATATATTAAAAGATAAATCTGATGCTCAGAATATTCGGCTTTCAGATCTATCTAATTTTTTTTTTCTTTTTTGCCGTTTTTATTACAATAAGTAAGATACCTGGTAGGAGGTGGATTCATATATCTTTGGAAATACATGGTTTTAAGATATTGATACTTGCCAAATTCTCTTTTAACTTTTTTTAAAAAACTAATTATTTAATTAGAATATATCTAAATATGCAGAAAAATATTTCTTTTTTTAAAATGTGATTTTCGGGGTACCTGGGTGGCTCAGTGGGTTAAGCTTCTGTCTTTAGCTCAGGTCATGATCCCGGGGTCCTGGGATTGAGCCCTCATCGGGCTTTCTGCTTGGCGGGGATCCTGCTTCCCTCTCTCTCTCTCTCTGCCTGCCTCTCTGCCTACTTGTGATCTCTACCTGTCAAATAAATAAAAATTTAAAAAAAATCTTTAAAAAAAATTTTGATTTTCTTCCTTAAGATCAGGAAAATTACCTTCTAATATTTTTTAAGGTACCTGTTCCAGATAGATTTTACCACTTCTTTCCACAATCTAGAATTAAAATATCTGAGGTGTAGGCAAGGAATCATTTTTTTTTCCCTAACTAGCTACAGTTGATTCTGCTGTTTATAAGGTTTGAAAATCAATATTGTATGTAATATTGAAATAAATAAAACATGATATTTACAGTAAGAAAATATTGGGCTTTATTTGGTGGGATAAATTATGAGCATAACAATAATTGGGAGTGAACCAGTTAGAGAAGAGATGTAAGGCATAATTTTAAGATGTTGCTAATTATTGATATATTTTAATTTTTGTTTCCAAACTTGTATACTGGTGTCTTAGTGCTTTCAACTTTGAAATTCCATTCCAGTGACTTCCTTTGAAATCCCAGAAAGCAGGCTAACTGGGGGAATCTCATATATGTATATTTGTATGTAAATATAGTTATATGTATACATATGTTCCAGATAGATACGTGTATACAAAGATGAAGTTATTTATTTTCTCTCTCTCCCTCTCTCTGTCTTTATTTAGTTATTGTCTATCTACTTATCTGATTTCCCATGTTAGCATGTCATTTGCAGAAGGATTTACTCTGCCTTATAATCAATCTGCCATTGAGGCTACTCAGGACACCAAAGGGAATAGTGGTTATTATGAGACAGTTAATGCCCTATAGTTCCTCTCAAAAAAAGAAAAGAAAAAAGTAGATTGGTATTGAATTAGTTGTAAGTGGCCTATTTGTTTCTCATAAGTTTAGCTATGGAGCAAACAGATTTACATTGTGTTCTTATATTTATCTTTTCTTTAAGTCAGAACTAAGTAAGTGAAATGCTTTTTAAAAAAGAGCCAAATATTTCATTTTGAAGACAGAGATATTATTTGATTGCATTCCCCTAGATCTAAATTTGAAAAATTTAATTTTGAAAAGCAATTCAGATTTTCAATCTTGATAAAAATCCTCCCAGGGAAATGAACGGATTTTTAAAATACATCATCTGAAATTTTTCCCATTTTGTCTTTTTTGGATTTGTTAATAATATTGTACTATAACATATTCTTAAGTGAATTCTCTGCTAAAGTAACGACTTCCTAGAGTTTTGATTTTTTCATATATTTCCTTTTTTTTTTTTTTTTTTAGGAGAAAGTGTGCAAGACCATGTGTGAGCTGGGGAGGGTCAGAGGGAGAGAGAGAATCTTAATCACCCCCAGCACAGAGCCGAGGTCAAGCTCCAGGACCCTGAGATCGTGATCTGAGCCAAAATCAAGAGTTGAGAGCTTAACCAACTGAGCCACCCAGGTACCTCTATACCTTTAATTTTTATAAGTGTTTCTACTGAGATGTGTAACACTTAAAACTCTCTCTCTCTCTCTCTCTTTTTTAATAATGAATTTTATATAATATGCCTGATGGTATTCTCTTAACATCAAGAAGGCAGTAAACTTTGAGTTTGTCCCTTACATGTGAAGAACTATTTAGTATTATAGGATATTTATGTTGAAAGTGATCCTCAGGATCATCTAAATTCTTCACTTCATTGTATTATTTCAGTCAATGAAAAAATACATGTAAATTATTCACAAGATGGCCAGCTTTATAAATACAAAGAATAAGCCCCTGAAATCCTACAGAGTTGAGCAGAAAAGCCACAAGAAACATAAAACCAAATACTGTTAAGTGAACCTTTAGGACATACATGCATCTCTAGCATTTATACTCCCATTGCCTCTCAGCTGCCATGCACATTTATGTGTAATTGATTGAGCAAGAAATGCAATACGGCCCTAGAAGACAAACCAAAGCCATCTGAAACCATGAAATTATTCTGACACTAGAACCATTAATTTATAACAAATAAAATGAATTCATTAATATTATCTTACGTCCATCTTCTTTACACTACCCACGTGGAATAACATGTATTTACTGAATAGCTACATAGAAGAAATCTACTAGTGCCTAAAGAATCACTATTTCTTTTATGTAATTTAGTGGTTCTCAGTTTAAATTAAAGGTGCACATGATGATATATAAGAAAGCATAATGAAAATATTCTAATTCTATTTATTCTATCTAAAGTATCAGATGTCAAACATTTTTCCTAATTAATATTTAGTTTGATACTGGTGCCTTCATTCACTCATTTTTTTGTAGATAAGCTTTATTATTGTCTGTCATCTCTCTTTAACCCATTCTATACTTATTCATTTAGCTTAAGAAAAAGAAAGTATTTAATGAATTTGTTTGTGAGAACAGGCTTTATCTTAACCAATATGGACTATTGGTGGGCATGCTTCTGACTCTTGTTTCTCTATCAGAAAAACACTGATAAAAAATGTGCTTATTCCCTTTTCCCTCCTCTCTCAAACATATTATACTGCACTTCAGATGCAGTTTTGATTCTCTGTCACAATACAGGCCATGGAGAATTTGAGTAAAATGATTGATCTGGAAGTAGGGTCCCATCTGTTAGCTTCTCACATGGGATGTTAATCTTCAAAGCTGAAAATTCATAAGGATGGAGGTATAACTATTCTGAGATAATATAGAGTGTTCAAAAATTGAATGAAGTAATTTATCTAAAACAAGCAGCTGGGTATATAAGGATATTTATGAAAGTTCGGTATAATAAATGTTCAGTACCCACAGTAAAATTCTTAGAAATCTTTGTCAAGCTACCTAACTTGAAAATGTAATTTGGAAAAAGTTGATCTAAAATTACTCATCCTATGTTTTCAACACTTTAATTAGGGTTAATTAAAATACCATTTATATTCATTAAACCCTAATACAAAATAGTGTTACTAATAATAGTATTTCTTTTGAATCATAATTATTTGGAGAGAGCTGTAAGATGTTTATCCTCCTGGAACCAGAGCTTCCAGGATTTTGACTTTTACTTTTTTAACATTTTATTCCTATGTCTGATCAGTTACCAATTTTCGTTTCTTAAAATAGAGTGTTTCTTTAATTTTATGCCAATATTTAGTAGGGAGTCTGTCAGACTTAAATATCTACCTATATTTTTTTCTTGAAAAATTAAGATCAGTAGGTTATTTGACATATTTAGTACAAATAAGAAATGTAGGGAAAAGGTTAACTCATTGTGATGTGTATTACTCAGATTTACCTGTATCACAACTATAAATTAAAAAACACACACACACAGACACAAAAATCTTTACAAAGAAATATTTATTTTTTTATTTTTTTTTCCATATTTTTTTTTATTTTTTATTTCCAGCATAACAGTATTCATTATTTTTGCACCACACCCCGTGCTCCATGCAATCCGTACCCTCTATAATACCCACCACCTGGTACCCCAACCTTCCACCCCCCGTCCCTTCAAAACCCTCAGATTGTTTTTCAGAGTCCATAGTCTCTCATGGTTCACCTTCCCTTCCAATTTCCCCCAACTCCCTTCTCCACTCTAAGTCCCCATGTCCTCCATGCTATTTGCTATGCTCCACAAATAAGTGAAACCATATGATAATTGACTCTCTCTGCTTGACTTATTTCACTCAGCATAATCTCTTCCAGTCCCGTCCATGTTGCTACAAAAGTTGGGTATTCATCCTTTCTGATGGAGGCATAATACTCTATCCCCAGGGGTACAGGTCTGTGAATCACCAGGTTTACACACTTCACAGCACTCACCAAAGCACATACCCTCCCCAGCGTCCATAATCCCACCCCCTTCTCCCAAACCCCCTCCACCCAGCAACCCTCAGTTTGTTTTGTGAGATTAAAAGTCACTTATGGTTTGTCTCCCTCCCAATCCCATCTTGTTTCATTTATTCTTCTCCTACCCACTTAAGACCCCATGTTGCATCACCACTTCCTCATATCAGGGAGATCATATGATAGTTGTCTTTCTCCGCTTGACTTATTTCGCTAAGCATGATACGCTCTAGTTCCATCCATGTTGTCGCAAATGGCAAGATTTCATTTCTTTTGATGGCTGCATAGTATTCCATTGTGTATATATACCACATCTTCTTGATCCATTCATCTGTTGATGGACATCTAGGTTCTTTCCATAGTTTGGCTATTGTGGACATTGCTGCTATAAACATTCGGGTGCATGTGCCCCTTTGGATCCCTACGTTTGTATCCTTAGGGTAAATACCCAATAGTGCAATTGCTGGGTCATAGGGCAGTTCTATTTTCAACATTTTGAGGAACCTCCATGCTGTTTTCCAGAGTGGCTGCACCAGCTTGCATTCCCACCAACAGTGTAGGAGGGTTCCCCTTTCTCCACATCCGCACCAGCATCTGTCATTTCCTGACTTGTTGATTTTAGCCATTCTGACTGGTGTGAGGTGATATCTCATTGTGGTTTTGATTTGTATTTCCCTGATGCCGAGTGATATGGAGCACTTTTTCATGTGTCTGTTGGCCATCTGGATGTCTTCTTTGCAGAAATGTCTGTTCATGTCCTCTGCCCATTTCTTGATTGGATTATTTGTTCTTTGGGTGTTGAGTTTGCTAAGTTCTTTATAGATTCTGGACACTAGTCCTTTATCTGATATGTCATTTGCAAATATCTTCTTCCATTCTGTCAGTTGTCTTTTGATTTTGTTAACTGTTTCCTTTGCTGTGCAAAAGCTTTTGATCTTGATGAAATCCCAATAGTTCATTTTTGCCCTTGCTTCCCTTGCCTTTTGCGTTGTTCCTAGAAAGATGTTGCTGCGGCAGAGGTCAAAGAGGTTGCTGCCTGTGTTCTCCTCAAGGATTTTGATGGATTCCTTTCGCACATTGAGGTCCTTCATCCATTTTGAGTCTATTTTTGTGTGTGGTGTAAGGAAATGGTCCAATTTCATTTTTCTGCATGTGGCTGTCCAATTTTCCCAGCACCATTTATTGAAGAGGCTGTTTTTTTTCCATTGGACATTCTTTCCTGCTTTGTCAAAGATTAGTTGACCATAGAGTTGAGGGTCTATTTCTGGGCTCTCTATTCTGTTCCATTGATCTATGTGTCTGTTTTTGTGCCAGTACCATGCTGTCTTGATGACGACAGCTTTGTAATAGAGCTTGAAGTCCGGAATTGTGATGCCACTAACGTTGGCTTTCTTTTTCAATATCCCTTTGGCTATTCGAGGTCTTTTCTGGTTCCATATAAATTTTAGCATTATTTGTTCCATTTCTTTAAAAAAGATGGATGGTACTTTGATAGGAATTGCATTAAATGTGTAGATTGCTTTAGGTAGCATAGACATTTTCACAATATTTATTCTTCCAATCCAGGAGCATGGAACATTTTTCCATTTCTTTGTGTCTTCCTCAATTTCTTTCATGAGTACTTTATAGTTTTCTGAGTATAGATTCTGTGTCTCTTTGGTTAGGTTTATTCCTAGGTATCTTATGGTTTTGGGTGCAATTGTAAATGGGATGGACTCCTTAATTTCTCTTTCTTCTGTCTTGCTGTTGGTGTAGAGAAATGCAACTGATTTCTGTGCATTGATTTTATATCCTGACACTTTACTGAATTCCTGTACAAGTTCTAGCAGTTTTGGAGTGGAGTCTTTTGGGTTTTCCACATATAGTATCATATCATCTGCGAAGAGTGATAATTTGACTTCTTCTTTGCCGATTTGGATGCCTTTAATTTCCTTTTGTTGTCTGATTGCTGAGGCTAGGACCTCTAGTACTATGTTGAATAGCAGTGGAGATAATGGACATCCCTGCCATGTTCCTGACCTTAGCGGAAAAGCTTTCAGTTTTTCTCCATTGAGAATGATATTTGCGGTGGGTTTTTCATAGATGGCTTTGATGATATTGAGGTATGTGCCCTCTATCCCTACACTTTGAAGAGTTTTGATCAGGAAGGGATGCTGTACTTTGTCAAATGCTTTTCAGCATCTATTGAGAGTATCATATGGTTCTTGTTCTTTCTTTTATTGATGTGTTGTATCACATTGACTGATTTGCGGATGTTGAACCAACCTTGCAGCCCTGGAATAAATCCCACTTGTTCGTGGTGAATAATCTTTTTAATCTACTGTTGAATCCTATTGGCTAGTATTTTGTTGAGTATTTTCGCATCTGTGTTCATCAAGGATATTGGTCTATAGCTCTCTTTTTTGGTGGGATCCTTGTCTGGTTTTGGGATCAAGGTGATGCTGGCCTCATAAAATGAGTTTGGAAGTTTTCCTTCCATTTCTATTTTTTGGAACAGTTTCAGGAGAATAGGAATTAGTTCTTTAAATGTTTGGTAGAATTCCCCCGGGAAGCCGTCTGGCCCTGGGCTTTTGTTTGTTTGGAGATTTTTAATGACTGTTTCAATCTCCTTACTGGTTATGGGTCTGTTCAGGCTTTCTATTTCTTCCTGGTTCAGTTGTGGTAGTTTATATGTTTCTAGGAATGCATCCATTTCTTCCAGATTGTCAAATTTATTGGCGTAGAGTTGCTCATAGTATGTTCTTATAATAGTTTGTATTTCTTTGGTGTTAGTTGTGATCTCTCCTCTTTCATTCATGATTTTATTTATTTGGGTCCTTTCTCTTTTCTTTTTGATAAGTCGGGCCAGGGGTTTATCAATTTTATTAATTCTTTCAAAGAACCAGCTCCTAGTTTCGTTGATTTGTTCTATTGTTTTTTTGGTTTCTATTTCATTGATTTCTGCTCTGATCTTTATGATTTCTCTTCTCCTGCTGGGCTTAGGGTTTCTTTCTTGTTCTTTCTCCAGCTCCTTTAGGTGTAGGGTTAGGTTGTGTACCTGAGACCTTTCTTGTTTCTTGAGAAAGGCTTGTACCGCTATATATTTTCCTCTCAGGACTGCCTTTGTTGTGTCCCACAGATTTTGAACCGTTGTATTTTCATTATCATTTGTTTCCATGATTTTCTTCAATTCTTCTTTAATTTCCCGGTTGACCCATTCATTCTTTAGAAGGATGCTGTTTAGTCTCCATGTATTTGGGTTCTTTCCAAACTTCCTTTTGTGGTTGAGTTCTAGCTTTAGAGCATTGTGGTCTGAAAATATGCAGGGAATGATCCCAATCTTTTGATAATGGTTGAGTCCTGATTTAGGACCGAGGATGTGATCTATTCTGGAGAATGTTCCATGTGCACTAGAGAAGAATGTGTATTCTGTTGCTTTGGGATGAAATATTCTGAATATATCTGTGATGTCCATCTGGTCCAGTGTGTTGTTTAAGGCCTTTATTTCCTTGCTGATCTTTTGCTTGGATGATCTGTCCATTTCAGTGAGGGGAGTGTTAAAGTCCCCTACTATTATTGTATTATTGTTGCTGTGTTTCTTTGATTTTGTTATTAATTGGTTTATATAGTTGGCTGCTCCCACGTTGGGGGCATAGATATTTAAAATTGTTAAATCTTCTTGTTGGACAGACCCTTTGAGTATGATATAGTGTCCTTCCTCATCTCTTATTATAGTCTTTGGCTTAAAATCTAATTGATCTGATATAAGGATTGCCACTCCTGCTTTCTTCTGATGTCCATTAGCATGGTAAATTCTTTTCCACCCCCTCACTTTAAATCTGGAGGTGTCTTCGGGCTTAAAATGAGTTTCTTGGAGGCAACATATAGATGGGTTTTGTTTTTTTATCCATTCTGATACCCTGTGTCTTTTGACAGGGGCATTTAGCCCATTAACATTCAGGGTAACTATTGAGAGATATGAATTTAGTGCCATTGTATTGCCTGTAAGGTGACTGTTACTGTATATGGTCTCTGTTCCTTTCTGATCTACCACTTGTAGGCTCTCTCTTTGCTTAGAGGACCCCTTTCAATATTTCCTGTAGAGCTGGTTTGGTATTTGCAAATTCTTTCAGTTTTTGTTTGTCCTGGAAGCTTTTAATCTCTCCTTCTATTTTCAATGATAGCCTAGCTGGATATAGTATTCTTGGCTGCATGTTTTTCTCGTTTAGTGCTCTGAAAATATCATGCCAGCTCTTTCTGGCCTGCCAGGTCTCTGTAGACAAGTCTGCTGCCAATCTAATATTTTTACCATTGTATGTTACAGACTTCTTTTCCCGGGCTGCTTTCAGGATTTTCTCTTTGTCACTGAGACTTGTAAATTTTACTATTAGGTGATGGGGTGTGGGCCTATTCTTATTGATTTTGAGGGGCGTTCTCTGAACCTCCTGAATTTTGATGCTCGTTCCCTTTGCCATATTGGGGAAATTCTCCCCAATAATTCTCTCCAGTATACCTTCTGCTCCCCTCTCTCTTTCTTCTTCTTCTGGAATCCCAATTATTCTAATGTTGTTTCGTCTTATGGTGTCACTTATCTCTCGAATTCTCCCCTCGTGGTCCAGTAGCTGTTTGTCCCTCTTTTGCTCAGCTTCTTTATTCTCTGTCATTTGGTCTTCTATATCACTAATTCTTTCTTCTGCCTCATTTATCCTAGCAGTGAGAGCCTCCATTTTTGATTGCACCTCATTAATAGCTTTTTTGATTTCAACTTGATTAGATTTTAGTTCTTTTATTTCTCCAGAAAGGGCTTTTATATCTCTCGAGAGGGTTTCTCTAATATCTTCCATGCCTTTTTCGAGCCTGGCTAGAACCTTGAGAATTGTCATTCTGAACTCTAGATCTGACATATTACCAATGTCTGTATTGATTAGGTCCCTAGCCTTCGGTACTGCCTCTTGTTCTTTTTTTTGTGTTGAATTTTTTCGTCTTGTCATTTTGTCCAGATAAGAGTATATGAAGGGGCAAGTAAAATACTAAAAGGGTGGCAACAACCCCAGGAAAAAATGCTTTAACCAAATTCGAAGAGATCCAAAATCGTGAGGGGGGAGAAAGGGGATAAAAAGAGGTTCAAAAAGGAAGAAAGAAAAAAAAAAGAAAAAAGAAAAAAAAAGAAAAGAAAAAAATTAAAAAAAGAAAAGAAAACACCTTTCAGAAAGTGGTTGTTTTTCTGTTTCCAGAATTGCTGTTCTTCTTCTCTTCGATCTGCCGATAGATTTTCAGGTGTTTGCAATCTTTAGATAAGCTATCTAGCTGATCTCCGGCTAGCTGAAGCAGTCTCAGCCTGCTACTTCTCCGCCATCTTGACTCCTCACCTACTTCATTCTTTTTTTAATGATTTCATAATATTACATTGTATGGATCTACTGTAACTTACTTCACTGGTTACTCATTGATGGGTGGTTAGATTACTTCCAGTTATTTGTTATTATAAGCAATGGTGCATAACTATTTAATTATTATATTTTTACTGTAAGCAATGCTACATAATTTTCTATTATTACATATACTTTTATGATTATATCTATAAAATAAATTTCTGCAAGTGGACTTGTTGGGTCAAAGTGAAAGTACATTTTCACTTTTGAAAGATGTCAACTATATTACAAAGATTTTTTTAGTTTTTCAATTTTTATTTTTTGCATTTTTAAAGAGCTTTAATGTTTTAGGATTTTGCATGTTTTGCCATGCTTTGTATTAACATTATGCAGTATTGAGCTTTGTACAGTTTTTTGCCAGTTTGATAGCTGAAAAAAATAATTCTTTAGATATATTTCATCAATTAGTTGATCTTTATGTGAAGATGTTGAGAGCTCTGAGTACAGATTTGCCTTTATTGCAGCTTCTCAAGTTGAATATTGTTAGCGGAGAATTGGCAACTTAAGGTACATGAGGAGGTTTTATTATTCCCTTAATGAAAATTCCATGCAAAAATGAACTGTACAGTATTTTCAGTTTATTAAAAAATATACAACATGGAATGAGATGATCCAAGAAATCAGCTTGTAAAATTTAAAATAAATTGTTTCATGCAGTAGGAGAATGTAGGTTCTTGAACAAGAAGAGACATGAAAGTCATTTTGTCCAGCCAGGATATTTCATTTTAATGTCCACCCATTGGGTATTGGTTTGTCCAAGAACAAAGAAGGCTATATTTCTATCCAGCCTACCCCCAACCCCTGAAACCCCTTACCACATTGGGAGTTCAGTAGAGGCTAGATATGTATCTAGTTGTGAGTAAACAGACCTTCTGATTTGGTATGAATTTATCAGGGCCCATCTCCTCAAGAAATGGATATGAGATCAGCTTCTTGGATTTTTCTGGGATTCTGCTTTGGCTAATCCCATTGAAATGGCTGTACTATAAGGAATCTTCTCTTCGACAGAAAAATCCTGCCCTGTTTGAAATGTCAAACTTTTAAATAATAATTGATTTTGCTAAAGCAGTAGCTCCTTCCCTAATATCTTCTCTCTCCACCCAAGGCGAACTGCAGTATATTTAAATTGAATATACATGAAGAAATGGTGTTAATATGCATAATTATTTTAAATATTATTGAGATAGTCAAACACTTATAGGAGATGAAAATAAAAACTGAAAAATGGCAGAATAATTGATGATAGTTAATGGCGGTTTAGCAATTTTAAATTCCACTGGAAGACTGTTTTTGGATTTTATATTATCCTCTTGAAACACTGTTTAGCCACTGTTTTTATATAACATGGAAAGCAGGAGGACATGGAAGGAGTACTAAACACCTATAAAATCATGCCTATATAAGACTGCTGTTCCTAAGCAATGTTATAAACTCACTGAAGTGACAGAATGGAAAGCACCCTAGAAAACCTCTCCTTCATCATTTTATACCTGGGGGAAAAAATCTATTTTGTTCACATGACTAAAAAGACCCTGTAACATCTAAACATAGGAATTCCTGGTGCCAGGTAATTAGCTTCTTTCAAAATACCAAAGTAATGAAAGAAATATGAGATAAAATAATAATAATAACCCATATAAGTGATTTATAAGAGACACAAATGAACCCAAATAAAAATGCCAGAAGTGTTGTTGTTGTTTTAAGTGGCAAATGACTCTAAAATTTAATGGAAATGCAAATATCCACAAACATTGTGTCCAAGAAGGACACAGATGGAGTTTATACGTTCAATAGCAAGATCTGTTGTGAAGGGACAGTAATTAAGATAGTGTGAAATTGGCACAAGGACAGACAAGCCCACAAATGGAACAGAACAGTAAGTGCAGACTCAAACTCACACATGTATATTTATTGCTTTATGTCACTGGTGGCACTGAAGCACATGAATGACAAGATGGTTGTTAGAATAAATGCTGCTAGGTCATTTGGAATCCATATAAAAGTATAAATAAATCTTGCTCTCTGTTTTACAATATATACACAAATTAATTCCAGAAGGATGGTGGCTCTAAATATGAAAGTTAAACAACAGGCTTCTGGGCGATAACAGAGGACGATATATTTATGAGCTCTGAGTAGGCAAAGATTCCTTGGCACAAAAAAAGCACTAACCATAGCAGAAACATTAATGATAAATTGCCCTATATTAAAATTAAGAATTATTTATTATTTAGTACTTCTAAGAATTGTTCATCAATACTTACCAATAGAAGGGTGAAAAGGTGAGGCATAGAGAGAAGACATTTGACATGATGTAAGATGAAAACAAATCCTGAATAAATGCTACAAATCCACAAGAAAAAAGGTAATGCAAGATTTAAAAACAGGCAAAGAGTTAAATAAGCAGTTCACAAAAGAGGTTCTTCAAGCAGGCAATAAACATACACAAAGTATATCCACTTCACTAATCATTGGAAGCATACAAACAAAACTGATGCTGTATCACATAAGAATCCTCAAATGAAGAAGACTAACACCACCAGAAATGGGCAAGGATGTAGGATAAGTTGAACTCCCAGACCTGGCTGGTAGCATCATAAGTTATTTTGGATTACTTTAGAAAAACTCTTCTGCAGTGCTTACTAACATTCATTTATACTAAAATACAGTATCGTGCAGTGTTTACTGAATGTAGTCGTTCCATGATGCAGTGGTTCCATGCACCCATCAGAATTGTGCCATGTGGAAGTCCTCAGTAAAAGGCTTGTTCCTGGGCACCTGGGTGGCTCAGTGGGTTGAAGCCTCTGCCTTCAGCTCAGGTCATGATCCCAGGGGCCTGGGATCAAGCCCCACATCGGATTCTCTGCTCATCAGCAAGCCTGCTCCCCGTACCCCTTCCGCCTGCCTCTCTGCCTACTTGTGATCTCTCTCTGTCAAATAAATAAATAAAATCTTCAAAAAAAAAAAAAAAGGCTTGTTCCTGAATGCTCATAAAACACTGTAACAGCCCCTACTGTACCTGTTGCAAGTATCTATCAGCAGGATGCTCTATGTATGCATTGTGATATATTTATAAAGTGCAATATAATAAGCAAGGGGAATAAACACACTATTCATAAATATTATAACATAGGCAAATATCCTAAGAAGGCTGAGCAAAACAAAACAAAACAAAACCAAAATCCAGAAACAAAAAGTACAGACAGGCAGATTCAGCTGAGAGTTGCAGAAAGACAATGTCTGAAAACTATCCATTTGATTTGGTAATTGGGTAGTGGTTTGTGACATAAAACACCTGAAGAGAAAGCAAAATTATGTTGGTTTGATGACTGACAAAAAGTGAGAGCAGGCACACTGTTTTCGAGCAATATAAAATGGAAGTGGAAAAGTGATTAAATAGTAGCCAGGAGGAAATCTAGGAAGATAGGATGGCATAGAGAATTGTTGAAAACATTAGAAGAAAGGATATAAAATATATAATGAAGACTGATAAAACTTTGGAAACTTATTAGCGAGTAGGGCAGTGCAAAGAACTCAACATTACAGAAGACAACACAAAAACAGACATAAGTGAAGGGATAAGGAAGCAGTATAAAAAGCAGAAAGAAAAAAGTTAATAAGCAAATAAAAATTTGTTTTCAGGACAGTAAGATTGGATAGAAATAAGAATGCCTAGGCTTGATATGACTAGCAGTGAAAATAGCATTCATAATCTTTCTGATAAAAGAATTCTAGGAGAAGAAGATTGATCAACTGGTACAATCCATAAATGTACTGTGGACCTCTTTAGAAGGGGAGCATGAATCAAGAGAAACAAAGTGAGTCAGCCAGACATCCCCATATCAGCTAAAATACCAATTCTTAAGCAAATAATTTGGTAATAAAAATTTAACCAATGTTTCCATTGAAAGATATCATTCCTTGTGAGTATCCCCTTGTTCTATGTAGTCACTTTAATTTTCCTCATCATAGTATGTGTAAGTCAGTCTAACAATTCCAGATCCCATGCCATGACTCTGGGGCCAAGTGCTATAATGAGTGTAATACTGCCGCATTATGTGGATGACTGTGGCCAGGTCATACAGATTCTTGTGCATTAGTTTGTCATCTATAAAAACGTGAAAATAGTTTTCCTTTCTTGCATGAAAGGCTGCTGTGAGGATCAATTGATATAAACATATGAGAAAGTTTTCTATAGAATGTATTTTTAATACCGTCATTAGTGTGGTCATAATTATTATTGTGGTTATAATGACCAGAATAATAATTATATAGCTAGATATAATAATTGGATAATCAATACCATTATTATTAGAATAATATAGAGCATAGACTACTAGAACAGGTATGGAATAATAATATCATTATTATAAATGTGTATACTTGGGTAAGAAATCACTTTGAATTTGCTGTTTTTCATAACAACATTGCGGTGAAATTATTTACTTTGTAATTTTCTCATCTATGTGTTGGGTTTTCCTAGCAAAAAGTAGCTGGAAGTGATTACAAAACACCAGTGCTAAATCTTATGACATCATAATTCCCTGGTTGATTAAAATATACTCTTCTATTCCCAATAGTGAACCCTGGATAATAAGTCATTCATATCACTTCGTTCTTTCTTTGGAGGTAAAGTGCTGTGATTCCTGCATGTACCAGTAAAATAATAGAATAATTGAAATAAACCTTTGTAAAAAACCTATACTGTGTAATTTTTGCTTTAATCAATACGAATAATGCAATTCATAGTTGACCAAACAGAAAGTAACAGATTTTCATTTTCCTATTGAATGGTTTTAAAATAACATGAATTAAATGCAGTCCTATTAAACAACTTGAAATAGGTTTTGAACCTTAGAATGCATTGCTTTAAGGTATATCTTCATTTAGTGTTTATAACTCTGGCTGTTTAAATAAACTAATGTACAAAAAATCTTCATCTCATTACTTACGTGTTTTATTTTGTCTTCCACTGATCACCAACCAGAAATCCTCCCCCAATAAATTGCCCAGGAAAACAGTGGTTATTTTCACTCTCTGCTTTCAGGCAACTCTGATTTAATACACATTCACTTAACTGTTTATTGCCCTATTATAACAGCTTCCATGCATTCCACTGAATTCTATTGATTTGATTATACTGTTCTTATATTCATATAAATGTGTTCATATTCATATTATATGTTCATAATAATACATATTATCTGATTTTTATAGATATTCATCAATCAGGGTGCATGAAATAATTTTACCTTTTGCTTTCTTCATATTTTCCACTGAGTATTACAAATACAAATTAAAATTCTTTAGGTTCTAGGCCACCTGGGTGGTTCAGGTGGTTGGGTGTCTGTCTTTGGCTATTTTCCCAGAACCCTAGGATTGAGCCCGTCAGTCTCCCTGCTCTTGGGGGAGTCTGCTGCTGCTTCTTTCTCTGCCTCTGCTCCTGCTTTCTTGCTCACTGTCTGTCAAGTAAATAAATAAAATCTTTTAAAAAATTGTTTAGCTTCTAATAACAGGGGATAAGAAAAACTTTATTTTGCCTAATTAGAGTCAACCATTTTGTTAAAGCCCAAGAAATTACAAAGTCTGACTCTGATTTATGTGGTCATGCTAGTTTTAAGTCAATGAATCAACATGAAATTTGAAGGTTACATGTGTATAACAGAACATGTGTATACTGCTTATATTGGAGAAGTGTGGGGCTTTTTTAATCCCATGACAAAATTATTTTTATAGTTTATTTCTTTCATTATTTGGAAATGCCTACAATATGCCCTTTTTTAAAAAAAAAAGATTTTATTTATTTATTAAAGAGAGAGCAAGCAAACACAAGTGAGGGGGGAGTGGCAGGGGGAGAGGGAAAAGCAGACTCCCCACTGAGCAAGGAGCCCAATGCAGAACTCAATCCCAGGACCCTGAGATCATGACCTGAGCTGAAGGCAGATGCATAACTGACTAGGCCACCCAGGTGTCCTTACAATATGCTTTTCTAATGTAAAAGTATTAGGATTCTTGAAAAATGCTATTTGTGTAAAGAAATGACATATTGAACTTCTGCTAATAACTCTGTCCCACTATACCTGTCAATACAATAATTTAAGTATTAGTATACATTTTATAACTTTATGAGAATAGTGAATATTTGATAGTCTATGAGCTAGTATTATTTCCAAGCATTGTAAAAAATCAATAATATAGTCTATTTTGGGGAGCATTCTCTTCCTGGTCCTTACTTAAAGAGCAATGAAAATGTTTTTAAATGTCAATTGAATAGGTTCAATAATGGCTGTCACTAAACTCCTAATGCTTGTTTTTTAATAAATTACATGGAAAGATGAGTTGTATTTACGAATACATTCAGTAAGACCTTGAGTGCATTAAACTGAGGCTATTTCAATATTCCCTGTTTCATTTCATGTTTAGAGGGGATACATTTTGTCAGTTACGTTAAAAAAAAAAAAAAAAACAAGAAAGAAAGTAACATTGACTTAACCTACATCTCCATTTTCCCATCTCTGGGTTAAAGGATAATTTGGAGGGAATGAAATTTATTTTCCTGGGATATTTGCCAGCCCAAATGTATTCAGTGGCAGTGACTCCTTACAAATAATGATTCAACTTCACTGATGTCTGCAAATCATCTATTCAGGGACATTCTGAGGTAGAGGCCGGGGTGATATCTTTTTAAACCAACTTTACTCTCTCTCCTGTCTTCCCAAGTCCTGGCAGCTCTTGGTCCTCTTCCTCATTATATTATAACAATATGTTGGTTTGAGTGACTCAGGTGGAAGAAGAGCAATCTTCTTTCATTCTTTAACTAATCCATAAAACTGTGGCCCTCGTTACTTTAGATAAACTGCTTTGTTTTAAACAAATTTAATAATTCAAAACAGACTCTACTGGATGGCTCAGTTGGTTAAGCATCTGACTCCTGATATCAGCTCAGGTCTTGATCTCAGGGTTGTGAGTTCAAGCCCTGTATTGGGCTCCACATTGAGCATGGAGCCTTCTTAAAAAAATAATAATAACTCAAAACATATTTACAACTTATCAATCGCTAAAAAGTGTCTTTGATTACTGAAAATTTTAAAATACTGAGTCTCCAAATACTAAGTACACATACTATAAGTCTTATTTCCCATACTTAACGAAGGAAAATTAAAATGATATTCTTTTAATATTTTATTTAGCTTCAAGAAAGAATTTTGGGTTTGGGAATAATAATAGTTTTGATTACAAAAATTTTGTATTTATTTATTAAAGATTTATTTATCTGAGAGAGAAAGTGAGAGTGCAAGTAGGGGTAGGGACAGAGAGAGAGAGAGAGAATCTCAAGTAGGCTCCCTGTTGAGCGCAGAGCCCAGTGCGGAGGGCAGATCCATGATCCCGAGATCACAACCTGAGCCCAAATGAAGAGTCAGATGCATAACCAAACAAGCTACCCAGGTACTCCAATTACTAGTAGTTTTGATTACAAGCTTTGGATTTTCATTGATGGGCAGAAAAATTCCTGAATAATATCATCCCTGTCCCTACTTACTGTCTCAATAAGTCTGTTTCAATATCTCTCATAGATATTGAATTAAACCATGAAGGCTTTCTTTATTGTACAATGTTAGACTTCAGAGTTGAAAGAAACTTTGAAGATTATGCAGTTCAAATGTCTAATCAGTGTTTGATTCCCCCTGTGTGCTTTTTCCTCCAAGTTGCTGTTCGAAGCTCCATTTTTGTAATGCAGAACATTAACTTGATGGATAATATAACTGTTAAAACAGTCTTCTTGGCAATTTCCCTTTGGCTACCACCACATGATCTTAAGTTCTACCCTGTAGACTGCACAAAACAAGACTCATTGTTCTTCCATAGAACATATCTCCCAATATCTGAAGGCAAAGATAATTTCTTCTCTATCTATTTTCTACAGGCTCAACATCTCTAGTTGCTTCAGGTTCTCTTTTTATGATAGTTTGTCAAATTTAAATGTGTTCAAGCTCAAGCTACTTTTTAAAAAGAAAGGGGCCAGAATTAGACACAACACAATTTGGCTGAGAGAATCTGAAAGTTTGTATATTGTAGATCTGTCTCTGGCTCTGACATTATCTTGTTGATTGTCCTTGTTGCCTGGATAAAGGTGAAATCTAAAACCAAGAACTTTTCCAGTTTCTCATGTTGAGATTTTTGTAGTGTAAGGAGTAGACTAAAATTCTAAGTAGTTAATAATATATACCATGTTTCACTCAGACTTGGTTTAAGACAGCTTCATATATTGTCCTACTTTATGCTGCACTGAAGAAATACGGCTCTTTCTGCTGCACAAAATCATTTGTCTTTACTAAACCCTTTAAATATTCATCTCCCTGATGCTGAAAATCCTCACCTGTTATGGACTAAATTGTCTCCTCCCCCACCCACTGAACTCATATGTTGAAATCCCAACCTCTAATATATACTGTATTGGAAATAGAGACATTAAAAATATAATTAAGGCTGGATGAGGACATCAAGATGGGGCTCTACTCCAATGGGACTAGTATTCTTATATGAAGAGCAAAAGATACCAGGGTCATTTGGGGACAAGACAGTCATCTGCAAGATAAGGAGGGAAATTTCGGGAAGATCTAAATTTGGAACTACTTGATTTTGGACTTCCCGTCTCCTGAACTGTGAGAGAAGACATTTCTGTTATTTAAATCACCTTGTCTGTGGTGTTTTGTTATGGTGGCCCTAGCAGACTAATATAGTACCCCAGGACATTCTCTTCAGTACACAACACAAACTGTCATCCTAAGAGGGTATTCTGTTCCCCATTTATCTACTCTATCCTAGTCCTAAGCTAACACAGTTAAGTCAAGTAATATGTATTTCTAAAATGACAGGATATAAGTTTCCATGTGGTAGGATCTTCTCTTCTGTTACTTCTTAGAATGGGGGACTTAACTCATTATGATTTGAATATTAAAATCCTCTTTTTTGAAATATCTTCCCAGTACCATTCTGTCTGGTTATGTTCAGTTCTCAGCCCCCCAGTTTGGATTATATGAGCAAATTGGAAGGTTCAGAGGAGAGAAAAATGGAATGATGAGGGAAACATATTTTAAGACAAATCCTATAAGGAAGGTTAATATTAACTAAGCAAAAAGTCTTTTTACTATTTGAAGTACTGCCATGCAGAAGAGCTATTCATCTTATGTCTCTCGTACTAGGGGTTAAATGGGGGGGGGGGGATGAAAAAGTATAGATGTTATCTCCTGTATCTAATTGATATCTCAGCCTTACAGTGCCAAAACTGAACCCTTGACTCCCTCCTGAATTAAACTTCATCTGTTAGTAAAACCCCATTTTAGTAAATCGAATCAACATTCTTTTGCCTAAGTCAAAAACTTGAGGCAACCAACGACTTACTGCTTTTTTATTTTATTCTCTTTCCCTTCTGCCTGTAATCTATGAGCAAGACCTGTGTGCCCTACCTCCAAAACTTAGCCCAAGATAATGACATCTAACAAAAGCCTCTTACCTGGTCTCTTTATTCCATTCTTGCCTCTTATTATTGTCTCAAAGCCCAACATACAGGATTGCTTCTTTAAACAAGGTAAATAAGGTAATGTCCCTTTCTTACTTGAAGCCATCTTCTTTTAGAAAGAAACTCAGTATTCACAACAGGATATGCAACACCCCTGAAGTCCCAGTACCCTTCCCACCATTCTTATACAGCTACTCAGTCTGCTTTCTTTACATACAGACCTGCTTTCTATTTCTGGATCACGTTTATTTCCCACCTTCAGATAATCTTCATGAGTTTATTTATTTCCCCCCGGAATGGAGCATTTTATTCCTTATCTTCACATATTAAGGGTTTCCTATCATTCTGGCTTTAGCTTTAATGTTCTTAGAAAATCCTATAACCATCCAAGGTTAAAGTACACTCCCACTCAATCTTCATCCTACTAACTTGTTTTGGACTCTTCAAAGCCATTATTATTATTATCTATGTTTTCTGGTTTATTTATTTGTTTTTTATTATCTTGTCCACTAATATGTAAGTTCCATGAGACTGATAACCTTGCCTTCCAGTTTGTGGTTGACTCTTGAGAGCATGGAGCCTTATCTGACACTAATATAAATGCCTCTCAAAGTCAGAGGACTGTTCCCCAACAACAAAAAAAGCTGGAACGGATTATTTGTCTTGGAAATTATTTATCCATAGGTGGACCTTTGGTGTTGTGGAGTAGAATTTAAGTGTGTGTTTGGGAATGTTGTATGAAATAAACATTAAGGGTACTTGTAAGTATGTGACACTATGATCCTATGCATGGACAATAAAGGATATTTTTCATGTGAGGCTCTTTGGCAGTTCCAATGTGCTGAAGCAAATAAAGACTTTAGAGGTAGACTGACCATTTATTTACTTGTTTCTTGGTACTATTAATTTAATTTCTCCATATCACAGAATCCTTATCAGTAAAATGGTATGATAATAACATTTATCTTTCAGAGCTTCTGGGTGCTGTAAACAGATATAATGACTACAATACAATCATAGAAAGTCTGCTATAGTGCCTAGCATGTGGCTAGGCTTAAGGAATATATCAATTTTCTTAGATTTATATTGGAGACCTGACCAAAAGAATTCTCAAAAATGGCTTTATGCTACCATAATGGTTATATGGCCCCTGTGATTTTGAATATAATTCATTGTATCAGCATTATCCCAGAGCCATATTTCCACATTTGGTTTCCATTTTTTCCTCTTCCTTTGGCCCCATACATCCAGTACCACATATGGTAGAGCTTGTATTTGTACTGGAAAATAAAGTATTTTTTTTGTTTTCTTATTTGTAATAACAAAGACTCCTAATATCTAACAAATATTTATAAAGCTGAAAAAACTTACTGATACTACTTTTCTATAGTTGAGTATTATTGAAAATGTTTCTGATAAACACTAGCCCACAGGCAGAGGAATAATAATTATAAAGTCATTTTTTTTTACAATAAATTGTCAAGACTCATTTTCAGAGGAAGAGAGAAAAATGATATGAATAGCTTGTATTCACAGGAGGGTTTGTTTGCTTGCTTGCTTGTTTGTTTTAATGGCTTCATTGTTTTCTAGAGGAGATGGTGGATTCATTTTGGAATAAGATTCTGAGAGCTATTCTCAGTGAATGCTTCCATTCAGTTAAGGTCCAAGCAAAAGGATGCATGACAGTTTGCCCTTATGTTAATATTTTCATACTCTCCAGATGGTTTTGTGTGTAACATTTCAAAAGTAAATTATTTGGGAAAACCAAAAAAAATAAATAAATATACACATTTGAAATTACATACTTATATAACAGTATGAAATGCCTTTATGAGTGTAAAGGGAGAAGAAGAAAAATTAAACATAACATCATCACTGTTGCTAGTGGGACATGCTGTTAAATATTCAAATAAATTTTGATCAGATGTAGAGAGAGATTTTCAATGATAGGTCTTACATACTGATAGAATTGAAACTATTTAAGTCTTTGGTTATATTTTAGAAACCAAAATAACCTGGCATGTTGAATTCTACAAATGGAAAATGGTTTTGTTAAATGATGCTGAAAATTAATTCATTTCAGTGATAATAAAAGGGATGGCCTATAAAATTTAAAATATACAAATAAAAGCAAAAAAAATTCTTTGTGTATACTCAAATGCCTTACTTATTTGCGCCAAAAAATTAAGTGTAAACATTTAAAAATATAAAATATATTACTATCAGATTATTACTTTTACTACTTTAGAATGCAGGATTGCTGACTCTAATCTTGGATTTATTACTATTTTTAACAATTTTACTTCACTCAAAACAATCCTAGTCCCTGAGAATGCATCTGTAAATAAATAGTGTGTTAGCATTCATTTTCCCCAAAAGTTAAAAGGACACCAGGGTTGATCTAGTATTTTGGTACAAACCCATAGAACCCATATGTGTGGTTTTAAGAAAAAGGGAAACAAAATGATTGAGGATGTGGAGGTGGCACAGAAACCATGTAAACTCTAAATATTTACCAAAAGTGTAATTGTTTATTGAGCATTAATGCTCTGGTAAGGGTTTAAAGGCACTCAAAGAAGGTGATTATAACTACTTTTATTTCTGGGGTGTGTGGGTTTTAAATGCCGGACTCTTGATTTTGGCTCAGGTCATGATCTCTGGGTTGTAAGCCCCATATCTGGCCGGGTGGGGGACCCCGCTCTGGGCAGGGAGTCTGCCTCAGATTCTTTCTCTCCCTCTTTCTCTGCCCCTCCCTATCTAAAACAAATAAATAATTTTAAAAATATTTTTATTTCTCAGTTTCAGAACCTCTTTTTATAGATCTGCTTGTGGCTCTAATGCTAGA
Source organism: Mustela erminea (assembly GCF_009829155.1). Lineage (NCBI taxonomy): Eukaryota > Metazoa > Chordata > Mammalia > Carnivora > Mustelidae > Mustela > Mustela erminea. The sequence goes on along the minus strand of NC_045622.1, from coordinate 77,083,372 downwards.
AATCAATTATTATAAATTAAGTAGAACCATGGTAAATTAAATCTCTATAAAATGATACTACTTTACTAAACTTGGAAATTTTTTCTAGTATATAAATACTGTTATTTAGGGGTGCCTGGATAGCATAGTCAGTTAAGCATCTGACCCTTGGTTTTGGCTTATGTCATGATCTCAGGGTTCTGGAATCAAGCTCCAACTTGGGCTCCACACTCAGCATGGAGTCTCCTTCAGATTCTCTCTCCCTCTGCCCCTCCTACCCTGTGCTCTCTCTTTCTCAGAAAAAAAAAAAAAAATCTTTAAAAAAGTTTTTATTTTGTCTAAAGATCTTAACTAGTTTTATAACTAAAATGATTAAGCCATTCTCTTCAATTTTGTGAGATATCAAATGAGATTTGTACAAAGGGAAGTTTTACCTCAACCAATAGATGATTCAACTTATGTATACAATGGAAAACAAATAGGTGAAATTATTTCAAGAATCACCTCCAACTCCATTTTATCATGTGATTGAAAAAGAAAAGCAAGGACTCTAAGATTTTTCTGTATTACAAAGTTAATAAATTTTTGTAATCCTTTTAAAGAGTACAGAGTTGCTGCTATATTTGCCGTTCTTCTTCTTCAATGTTTATGATCAGAATTTCTGTTTATCATTTAAAATTAAACATTTATTTAACTTTTGTTAAGTTAAAATAATTATGTGTACAAAATACCCTAAATTATTAACTGAATTCTCCCTTAGATTTGCTGATTAAGTTTAATGCACACAAGAGAAATCTCCTCAAATGTGAACAATTATATAGATTCAAAGCTTATTTTATCTGTTTAATTAAAGAAAAGCTGAATTATATGGAAGCAAACAACATCAGGTGCCTCAGCTTCTACTGGGAAAGTAAGGTACTTATCTTAGAATAATAAATGTAGAAGAGAGAGTTCTGTTAAAAAATAAATTTATACTAAAAGTTCAGATGTGACAGATATGAGAGATGAGTGAATAGAAAAGTATTCAACTATGTAGACAAGCTCCAAAGCTTAATTGCCACTGCACTATTATATTTAAAACAAGTAGAAATTCATCATGCAAACAATCTCAGTACAATGAAACCGCATCTGTAACTCTTGGCTTGATGATCTGCCATTTTAGAGCACTTTGTTCTGATTTAGGTTGTGTCAGTGCACATAGATTTATGGAGAAAAGTTGATGATCCTTTTCTGCAGAATAGAGAAATTCTGATCAGTAAGCATTGCCAAATACGCAGAATGTAAAATGTAACAGTAAAACTGAACTCTGTTAAAGGATAGCAAAAATTCATAAACTTAGTAATATGAAAAAAGGCCCCTCCTTTGCCTTTCTGTGGGTGGTGGATTACAGGAAAAGAAAAACAAAATTAGAAGTGCCTACTGAAATAATTTCACCTTTGTACTTTCTGTAATGGATGAGTTTACTGAAGCTCCCCTACAGACGCATCCCTCAGAATGGTGGCATTATAGGGATAAACTCTGTGTTCTTTCCCATTAAAAATTCTATGCATGCCGACTACTTTCAGAAAGCATTTATTACAATTTAAAGTACATTTGATGTTCTGTTTTAATGAAATTTTATGACATTTCCTTTTAGTTTCTTTGAATTGGTTCTAATTAGAAAGTAAAATTCAGTTAAATGTGAATGTAATCCCCATACAGGACAATGTCAAATAGTGTCATCCCAGTTATAGAGCAAAGTCAGTAGAGATGAAGAATGTTCTTTCTTCTTTTCTTTTCTTTCTTTCTAGATGGGCAGATAGAATAAAAATCTATCCCTTACTCATCTTCAAACTATTCCTCTTTTTTCCCCCTTTCTCTTTTATGTATGTATCTGTGTATGTGACCATAGATAGTTTTTTTAGCTTTCTAGAGTCATGCCTGCCCAATTATGAATGTTAAGGGATTTAAAAGACATAAATATATCAAAGTAGTTTTCATAGGACCTGGAATTAATAACCTTAAAGAAGATTTACCTAGTAAATGTGGAGGCCAAGAAAAACAAGGCTGTACCCACCTTCAGTCTAGCCCTGACATAAGTACAGCCATCTTGACAAAGCAAAAGCTGGCACCTTTCACCCCCTCTCCACCCGCTTCCCTCCCCTTGGTAGTATGTGTGACGTTCCTCAGCCACCCCTGGTTGCCCTAAAAGAAAAACAAATAGTTAACTTGCAGAGATCATAATCCTGCAAGACAGGAGTCTCCCTTGGTTTACAAATGTCCTAGAGATTTACAACAAAGAAGCTATCTTAACAATAATGTCGCCCTCCCCAGCATAAAACTAAAGGAGGCTGAGGCAGAAGGAAATGTAAATAAAGTTAAATATCTTCTAAACCTAAATCTCACTAACAAGAACACTTGATAGGAGAAATGTGAAACTTATCTCTAAATCTCCAAGATAGAGTCAGCAATCATTCCAAAGCATATGACCCACTGATATACATCCAAAGGGTCTCACGAGAAGATTTTTATTACTGGTAATGAATAACCTTTTCCCCAGACAGTAGCTAGCCCCTCAAGGTCCTGGAGACCCCGCTTCCAAAATTCCTTATAAACTTACATCATCCATAACCCCCTTTGTCCTCACCCACCGCCGAGTCCACCCCTACCCTGCCTTTAAAAACTCTGACTGTAATCTGGTTTGGGGTCCAAGTCCCTACCCCGCTGTGTCAGGTATACTTGGGCCCAAGCTTAAGCTTGTCAAATAAACCCTTGTGTGATTACCTAGGTGTTGGCTCCTTGGTGGTCTCTCAGACGTGAAAACTCGGGCATAACAGTAAAGTTATTTTACTACCATCTTTAAGGTATAAATGGGCATATATATCTGAAAGATGGTAAGTAAACAGATTTGGTTGTAGGAAGAGCTCATAGTGGTGAGGACACACTTATTTGATAAAGAAACAAGCTATTCTTCTGTTTTAAGTAAATAAATACTTCGTGGGGGGAGTTGCATTTAAGTGAAAAGAAATAAATTCAGCCAGATTTCCAAAACTATATATTATATAGGTATATTATATATTATAATATAATATATATTATATTAACTATATATTATATTGGCTATATATATATATATCCAAAACTATTATATAGGTAGTTTATTTTTTCAAGGGCCTGATCCCCCTCCTAGATCATAATCATCTCTTTAAATCTGACATTAAGTGAGATTAACAATATGAAATGTTCCAAGATATACCTAAATAAATGAAAGTGGCACCAATTGTATAAAATTTTGTTTAGCATGATACAGTGTCATAGTATATTCTAAAATCTTTAAGTATGTATTTTTAAATACTTATTAGAAAGTAGAAACACTTTTATGAAGGGTAGGAAATAATTTTTTTAGCTAAATTTTGATAAGTTTTTTAAAAATTTCATGGACACATTCAATAATTTAATGGTGTTTGAAAAGAAAAATATGCTTACTGCTCTTTTTTTCTCATTAATATTTCTATGGTAAAAATCTGCTGAAGAATACATTATTGATATTTCTGGTTTTGAAAGTAAAACATACAAAAGAAAATGTACTATCCACACCAACAAAATGACTTTTTTTTTCCTATTTTCCTGTTGTTTCAATCCCATGAGAAATACATTTGTTTGCATTTGCTCTGATAATACCTTTAAAATAAAAGAAGCAAGCCTCATTTACACCAAATTTCTAATCTTTTATCTCCTATCTTATAATTACTTGACAGTCTCAAAAAAAAAAAAAGAAAGAAAGAAATAAAAGGTAAGAAAGAAAACATCAAAAGCTTTGTTATAGATAATGACTAAACTCAAAGTCATAGAGGTTTGGCTTTGATCTTGAATTCCTAAGATCTGACTATTTCAATCACATCCTACACATTGCCTTATATTCTAACAACATGCAATCATCTTATTCCTCAGAACACTATTTTCTCTTTAACCAGTTATCTTTAAAGGATTAAATTACACATACACAGGTTCTCAAATCTGAAAATTCCAAAAGCAGAAGAAATAAGGCAAAGTCCATCAGGAAGCTGATATTTCTTTGGGTGGTACTATCATCCTGCAATTGGGAACTACATGACTTTTGCTTTACAATAGACTGGTTACTTTTATTAGGTGGGTATTTAGGGTGAGGCCAGATTGCAAAGGGTTTTGAATGTCAAGCTGAACTGTTTATGTAGCTTCCTTTTGGTAATGAAGAGATTTAAAATACCCTGTGGAAAATGCAGAATAAAAAAAAAAAAAGGAAATTTATTCTTTCAATCAACATCTTCAACATCTTTGAAGAACCCACCACTTACTAGACCCTGTGCTTGGTCCTAGAGAAAAAAATAAGACTGAATCTCTTTTATTTTGAGAACTCATTCTTTTCTGGAAGAAAATCATATAATTGGATAAATTGGGAGATGATGTGGTAAATGCTATAATATTGATATGGGTCAAGAATATGATACATTTCAAGACACAACTAATTACTTCTAGAGGACTGGCGAATGATGTCCCATATTCAAGAATAATTTGTAAGTGACATAAAAAGTGGATTTACGGGGAAAATAAAACAATAGTTAATTGCAGTTGTATAAATATGTGTCAATAGCTATGCAGGGTTGTGTTGGTACAATTAAAATTTGGTGAGAATTATGAGATATTCTATTACTATTATGATAACATCTTTATTTGAAGATGAAACTTACTGCTTCCTTGTACCCCATAAAATATTATCTTTATTAAAATGTCTTTAGTTTCATTGTGGCTATTAATTAAAAATCAGGAGTCATCCATATGGGAAGTTACAGTATGGCCAGATGAACCACACCACTCCATTTTCTATGAGTGATTTCCTTAAGGGTTAGGTAATGTGTTACTAGGGTAAGGCCAGATTCACCTTTAAAATTCCAGCATAGAGGGACAGTATTTCATAAGCACCCTTGCTGTGTTAACCATATCTTCCCCAGGGATCCAGTCAACACTTTGCACTCCTCGTTCATTATTTGATGTTTGCTCAGGGTCCACTATGTCTCAGACATACTGCTTAGGTGCTGGGGATACAAGATAGAGTCCTTATCTTCAACTGGTTATAATACATTATATTAGAGGAGAGAGAAATCAACATTAATTAATTAAGCATCATTCTATAAAAGATGCACACAAGTATCTAAGATCATAATATTGAATGGAAAGAGGACTATCAGAAGGGCTGTTCAGGAAAGAAAGCTATGAAGAGGTGACTTTTAAAGCATGTGAAAAAAGAGGAAAAATGCTAGGAGGAGAAAATAATTTGAGACTTTTTTTTCTGTTTGAAAAACTAAGAAGTAGCAACCCTAGCAAAAGCAGCCTAAGAGGAGGGAGACTAGGTAACTGTTTTAAGATCTAGGTATAGATCAGGTGATGCAGACATTTATAGGTAAAGTGATCATATGACCCAGATGGTCATGAAGAGTAATTATATCTGTTTTATATTTATATATGTTTTTCTGGTGTAATTATTAATAGTGTCCTTTATTAGTTTCAAAGATGCCCTAATTTAGAAAGAGTTTATATGGTCATTTTATGTATTGGCCAAGGTAACTTTGAAATGTGTTTGACAACAGTAGAAAAACACTGAAGGTTTCAATATAAATTTTAAAAAGATTACTCTAACAATTATGTAGAGTTAGGTTAAAAGGATAAACAGTGAAGATGGGTATAACCATAGTAGTAGTGTGTTGACAGGCAAGGGATAATGATGACCTAGACCAGAAAAATAACAGCAAATATGGAGGGTATCTGGATATATTTGGAATACTACTTAGGAGACAAAATTAATGGGCTTTGTTGTTGGATTAAATGTAGGTAATTGACACAAAGATTTTTAAGTATTGACTCTTAGGACACCATTTTATAGTGCCTTTTCCATTATCAGGTCATGGGGAGAAGACCCAGAAGGAAAACATATTAGTCTTAAATAACAAATCCAGGTGTGTGCAGAACAGGAAGGTACAGGTCAGCATGGATTCTCAGAGTGGGATGAGATTCCTTCTTCAGAGAGCGTGTTTTACTTCTCATTATCTGAGGAGTGAACTTGGCTTATGTCACTAATTCAGAACACCAGAGAATTATTTAAATATGAAGAAAATGTGGTTAAACAAAAAGATTGTCCATTCATCTTGTAATAGAGGCATGGGAAAACATTCTAATCAAGTCATCATTTTCCATTTGCACTTTTCTCTTTCTTCCACAGACAGCAAAGACTTGCTAATGCAGCATCTGCTCTGCTCATTTGATTTCTCTGCACTCGTGGTAAGCAGCTGTTTATACCTTCTTAGTCCCAATTTATTCAGGTGACTGGTTTCACAAAAATACATTTACTTTTGCTGTGCCTGAGGCCTGTTTTACTCATACAGGGTTTGGTTAATCTTGGTTGATGACTACCAGATGCTTGTTTATGTAACATCTTATCTTCTCGATATGGCCTCTTGATTTATGAAATACTTTTTATTCATTATGCATATGCAAGGGAAGGGATTTGCTGAGCTGAATATTGTTAACTCTGAATTTTAGAAATCTGAGAACCATCATTTTTAAGCAAAGGCAGATTACAAAATAGGAATCCATAAGACGTATTTTCCCCCCATAATTACAAAGGTTTTGTTTGTTTATTTCAAATTTTTATTTAAATTCTAATTTGTTAACATATACTGTAGTATCGGTTTCAGGAGTAGAATTTAGTGATTTATCACTTACATACAACACTCAGTGCTCATCACAGCTTCCTTCCTTAATACCCATCACCCATTGAGCCCATCCCCCATCCACCTCCCCTCCATCCAACCCTCATTTTGTTCTCTATAGTTCAGTCTCCTACAGTTTGCCTCCCTCTTTCCCTGCCTTCCGCGATGTCCCGCATCTCCCTTTGGCTCTGGTCCAGCCCCACATTGGTTTCCTGCATAGCAGGGAACCTGCTTCCTCTCCCTCTGCTCATGCTTCTCTCTGTCTCATGCTCTCTCTGTCTCATGCTCTCTCTGTCTCTAATGAATCTTAAGTAAAATCTTAAAAAATATATATGAAAAGTTACTTTAAAACTGTATTGGACAACTGCCTAAAGTGTTTAGAGTGGTTTTATGCTGTACATGTATAAGATTTAACACATTTAGATGTTGAGGTTTAAGTGTCAAATTTGGCTGTTCTACACAGTATTATTGCTCAGGATTAAAAAGTGAGATACAAACTACTGTTTCACAAGAATCATTTCATTGTACTATGCAGGAAGTATTATGTCACTATCTCATTTAATTTTTCATTTCAAGTGGGAAAGCTTTTTAATGTAACTGGGCTTTTTATTCAGTTTTCCATCCCTTTTGTATATCAGGGAGAGAAAAGCTGATACTGTGAGTGTAAGTCTGCTCAAGAAGCCCCAAATGGAGTTTTGCAATTAAAGTAATGCCTCACAATTAAAAGTGAATGTCAGAATTACTTAGAAAGCTTCCTAGGCTTCACTTGCCATGGACTCAACCCTTGGAAAATAGTGAAAAGCAGGGTCATCTAGTTATTAAGGGCATGTGCTCTCAAATGGTGTATTCTTGATGACTTTATTGAACGTTAATTGACCGTATGTATATGGGCTTACTTCCCTTTTTTTTTTTTTTTGAAGATTTATTTATTTATTTATTTGACAGACAGAGATCACAAACAGGCAGACAGGCAGGCAAAGAAAGAGGAGGAAGCAGGCTCCCTGATGCGCAGAGAGCCCAATGCAGGGCTGGATCCCAGCACCTTGAGATCATGACCTGAGCCGAAGGCAGAGGCTTAACCTACTGAGCCACCCAGGCGCCCCTGGGCTTAGTTCTGTTCCATTGATCTATGTCTGTTTTGATGCTAATGCCATGCTGCTTTGATTATTACAGTTTTATAATATAGATTGAACTCAAGAGGTGTGATTTTTCAGCTTTCTCCTGATTGCGGTGGTTAGTGAGGGTCATGTGTAGTTTTACATGCATTTTAGAATTGCTTTTACTCTTTCTGTGGAAAGTACCATTGGATTTCTGAAAAGGATTATACTGAAAAGTGAGATCACTTTGGTACCATGTACATTTTTGGGGGATTAATTCTTCTGACCTGTGAACAAGGAATATCTTTCCATTTCTTTGTAATATCTTCAGTTTCTTTTATCAATGCTTTCGAGTTTTAAGTACAGAACTTTCACCTCCTTGGTTAAATTTATTCCCAAGTACTTTATTGTTTTTGATCCTACCATAAATGTGATTATTTTCTTAAATTCTCTTTCTGATAGTTCAGCATTAGTGTATGGAAACAAAGCTTACTTTTTAATATTGATTTTGTATCCTACAACTTTATTTGAATTTGTTAGTTTTAATAGTTTTTTGAGGGAGTCATTAGGGGTTTCTTATAGATACTATGTTATCCACAAACACACAGTTTTACTTCTGCTTATCCAATTTGGATGCCTTTAATTTCTTTTTCTTACTTAATTGTTCTGACTGGGACTCTCAGTACTATGTTGAATAGAAGTGATGAGAATGGGAATCCTTAATACACAATGAGGAAAGGAAAGTCACTTCAATAAATGGTTTTATGAAATTTGGGTATCCACCTGGAAAAGAATGAAATTGGACCCATATTGTATATCATACACAAAAATCAACTCAAAATGGATTAAAGACTCGAGCATAAGACCTGAAACCATAAAACTAGAAGAAAACATAGGAGGTAAACTTTTTGGCATCAGTCTTGGCAATGCTTTTTTTGGACTTGATCTGAAAGCAAAGCCAATGAAAGCAAAAATGAACAAGTGAGACTACATTAAACTAAAAAGCTTCTGCATGGCAAAATAAACTGTTAACAAAATGAAAAGACAATCTATGCATTGGGAAAAAATATTTGCAAACTACACATCTGCTAAGGGATTAATATCCAAACTATACAAAGAACTCAATAGCAAACAGACAACCCAATTAAAAAACAGGCAAAAACCTTTGGCACCATTGATCAAGAAAATACAAATCCAAACTACAATGAGGTATCACCTCACCCCTGTCTAGTGGCTAAAATTAACAACGTGTGAAACAACAGATGTTGGCAAGGATGTGGAGAAAATGGAACCCTCTTGCACTCTTGGTGGCAATGCAAACTGTTGCAGCCACTGTGGAAGACAGTATGGAAGTTCCTCAAAAAGTTAAAAATAGAAGTATGCTATGATCCAGTAATCACAGTACTGGATATTTACCCAAAGAATACAAAACCCAGACTGATAAGAATACATGCACCACTATGTTTATAGCAGCTTTATTTACAATAGCCAAGTTATGGAAGTAGCCCAAGTGTCTATCAATAATTGAATGGATAAACAATGAATATATGTGTGTGTGTGTATATATATACACACACACATATATATACATACATATATATATATATATATATGCACACACACACATACATACACACATGCATACACACAATGGAATATTACTCAGCCATAAAAAAGAATGATATCTTGCTATTCAACAACATGGATGGAGCTAGAGAGGATAATGCTAAGTGAAATAAGTCAGAGAAAGATAAGTGCCATATGATTTTACTTGTATGTGGAATTTAAGAAACACAACATGAACGTAGGGGGGAAAAAGAGAGGCAAGCCAGAAAGCGGACTCTCAGCTATATAGAACGAACTGAGTATGATTGGAAGGGAAGTAGGTAAGGGTACGGGTTAAATGGTGATGGGTATTAAGGAAGGCACTTGCGATGAGCACTGGGTGTTGTATGTAAGATGAATCACTGGATTCTATACCTGAAAAAAAAGAATATTTTTATATAATTAGTAACTTAATCAACTAATACTATTGGTTCATAATATATTGAAGATATGCAATATATAAGATATGCAAAATATTTATAATTGCATTATCTTATCATAAAATTTAACTATATGTTTATATAAAGTCTGCTAACCTTATGGCCTTTTACTATTTAGAAATAATCCAGTTGTAATGTTATTTAAATCTCAGTTTTATGCTGTCACGGCCTATCTTCTATTTCTTTATTAAAGAAATAGTGAGTAAACAAACAAACAAAAATAACCCGAAAAAACAAAAATAGTCAAAGTTTAGATAGACTTTTCCCCAAACACACAAATGGCCAATAGGTGTATGAAAAGATGCTCAACATCGCTAATCATCAGGAAAATGAAAATCAAAACGACAGCGAGATAATCACTTCACACCTATTAGAAGGCTATTAGAATGGCTATGATGAAGAAAAGAGAAGAAAAGAGATAACAAGTTTTGGCAAAGATGTAGAGAAAAGGGAACCCTTGTGCACTGTTGGGAATGTAAATTGGTAAAACCATTATGAGAAGAGGATGAAGATTTCTCAAAAGATTAAAAATAGGACTCCTACATAATCCAGTATTCCTGATTTGGGGTGTATGTCCAAAGGAAACAAAATCACAATCTCAAAGAGACTATCTGTATTCCTCATGTTTCTGACATCGTTAGTTACGACAGATATGGAAGATATGTAGACAATCTGTGTGTCTGCTAGTGGATGAACAAATAAAGAAAATGTGATATGCACACACATGTACAATACACACTGGAAGATTATTCAGTCTTAAAAAAGGAGAAAATCCTGCCATTTGTGACAACAGGGGTGAAACTGGAGGGTGTTATGCTAACTGAAATAAGCCAGACAGAAATAGAGATGGTGCATGATGTCACTTATATATGGAATCTTAAAAAAAGAATGAAACTCACAGAAACAGACAAGAATAGTGGTTGCCATGGGCTAGGGGTGGGGAAAATGGTTAGAGTTTAATAAAGGGTACAAATTTTCAGTTAAAAAATGAATAATCTCTGAGGTACTAATGTATATTATGGGTGACTATACCTGATAATACCATAATGTGTAATTTCAGTGTGCCAAGAGAGTAGATTTTGAGCGTTTTCACCTTCCCACCCTGCCAAAAAAAGAAAGTGACCATATGAGATGATGGATGTGTTAATTAACTTGACTGTGGGAGTCCTTTCACACTGTATGTGTATGTCAAGTCATGTTCTAGAATTTAAATATATTACCATTTTACTTGTTAATTATAAAAACTTTCTATCATCTTTTAAATAATAAAAAAAAATAACCACAGTATTGTGCTAACTGAGTTCACCCAGTTTGATTCCTTGCTTCCACATGTATTAACTCTATGACCTAAGACAATTAGTTAAATTCACAATGCCTTCATTTTTCCATCTATAAAATAAATATCATCTGTATCCCTAAATTATTTTTGAGAACTAATTGCTATTTAGTTTATTTCTTCCAAAGACAAACTATGTCTTTCAGTGAAACATTTTTAAAACCATGTTTTTAGACTTTTATTTATTTGACAGAGAGAGAAAGAGAGAGAGAGGAAGAGCATAAACAAGGAGAGGAGCACCAGAGGGAAAGGGAGAAGCAGGCTCCCGCAGGGAGCCCAATATGAGGCAGGATCCCAGGACTGGATCCTAAGCCAAAGGCAGATGCTTAACCGACTGAGCCACCTAGGTGCCCCCTCTTTCAGTGAAACTTTTTTTTTTTTTTTTTAAGATTTATTTATTTGAGAGAGAGAGAGAGAGTGCAATGAGGGGTGGTGGGGAGTGGGACAGAAGAGAGTCTTAAGCAGATTCCACACTGAGTGCAGAGCCCAATGCTGGGCTAGATCCCAGGACTCCAGATCACAATCTGAGCCGAAATCATGAGTCAGACGTTTAATTGACTGCGCCATCCAGGCACCTGTCAGTGAAACATTTTTTAAAAAGAGATAAAAGAAAACCATTTGGGGAATAGACATATGATTCTCTATTATATATTTAATAATGCATATTAGTATATGTATTATAATTATAATAGTACATTTATAATATTTGACATATATTAATACTATATATTATTATGATCATATATTATGTAATTATAACAGTATACTTGTATAAAATATGTTATACTAATACTATATTATAAATGATTATATATTAATATAGTTACATATAATATTTATGTTATAATTATATAATAATGCCAAATATATATTTATTATATAAATATATTATATATTAATTTTATAATGTTACATATATATATATATATATACAGTAGCTTTTTTATTGGTATTCAATTTGCTGCAATAAGTTGTCATACAGAAGTTTAAACAACACAGATTATTATTGTACTGTTCTGTAGGCCTGAAGTCCAACATGGATTGTAAGGTGCTAAAATCAAGGTGTTTGTGAAGCTATAGTCTTGCTTTGAAGCTTTATGTGAGATTCCATTTCTTGGCCTTTTCAAGTTTCCAAAGGCCCACTTCTTCCATCTCCAAAGCCAGGAGCATCACATCTTTCCATATCTTTTCTTCTGTTCTTGCTCACATCTCCCTCTGACTCTGACTCCTCTACAATGAGTTCTTTCTGATTGCACTGGGCCCATGTGGATAATTCAGGATAAACTATCTTTAAATCAGCTGATTAAAACCCTTAATTTCATCTGCAGCCTTCATTCCCTTTTGCCTTATATAACAGAATAGATTCATCAGTTCTGGAGATTAGGGTATGAACTTCTTTGGAAGACCATCTCTAGCCTACTCTACTTTCTAATACAGGGCAAATCATGGCACCCTAAGGAAGTACTTAGCAGTTAGAGAGCATAGCGGTTTTCTTTGGCAAAGTACACAGAAAGCCAACACTAGGAATTTTTTGAGAAATTGAGTGATCACAGTTTTCCAAAAGGTCTTAGTCAACATCCAACTGAAGCTTATGCAAAAGTTCTATAATATGAGACCTTCTCATCACCTTCTGTCTTCATATCTGCTTCATAAAGATCCTTATAATTTGTACACAGTCATTTCAGAATTCATTGCTCTTAAGTATGTATAATCAGTTGTGTGAAGTCCTCATCATAGAATTCTTATATTTCATTGACTTTCTGACTCTAACCTTGACCTTCTGACATTCATGACATTGATAAAACAAAACATATGTAAAACATTTTTATCACCATTGATGAATGTGAAAAATGATGCATAGAAAAATTCCATAAAATGACTGAAGCCTCACAGCTTGTTAAGTGCTAGCTGGATTCCAAATCCTGGCAATGTGGATTCCAAGGCTGTTCTTTCCATCACTACATTATGACCATGTCAGTAGACTGTTGGACATCCTATTATAATTTCCCATCGCTTACAATATAAAATTATTCGAGTGTGATTACAAGACTTTGCAAACCATGGCCCCTGCTTATTTCTTTGACCGCATCTCTCAGAACAACAACCACCATCATCCCCCTTACTTACCTCAATTCTATTTCAATAATACATATCTTAGTTTCTTTATCATGCCAGACTTTCTTTCTGACTCTGTACCTTTATACCCAGAAACACACACACCCAGCAAAGACATCTCCTTCAAAAATATTTCCCCTATTGGGGCACCTGGGTGGCTCAGTCGTTAGACGTCTGTCTTCAGCTAAGGTCATGATCCCAGGGTCCTGGGATCAAGCCCCACATTGGCCTCCCTGCTCTGCAGGAAGCCTGCTTCTCTCTCTCCCACTCCCCCTGCTGTGTTCCCTCTCTTGCTGTGTCTCTCTCTGTCAAATAAATAAAATCTTAAAAAAAAAATTCCCATGTTGAATAGAATTAACCGATCTTCTAAATTGCTATTTCTTCATTTTTTACCAAGTGTTGGAGTTTATTTGTTGGGGTATTGATTTTGGCTAACAGATTAATTAAAAATTATGTCTTTATAATCCATCTTTGTATCTCAGTTGTCTACTATGGAGCCATGCAAATAGTAGAAACATTGTAAATACTTGATTATATGAAAAGTGAATGAACATACCAGGAATTTTTAAGACTGCAGCATTACCTTGGATATTAAGGTGCTGCCTTGTTATTTGTGTCTGGTTTTTTTGTTTTTTTGTTTGTTTGTTTTAATTTATTTGAGAGAGAGAGAGTAGGCAGAGAGGCAGGCAGAGAGAGAGGAGGAAGCAGACTCCCTGCTGAGCAGAGAGCCTGATGCGTGGCTTGATCCCAGGACCCTGGAATCATGACCTGAGCCGAAGACAGAGGCTTTAACCCACTGAGACACCCAGGCGCCCCAGAGGGAGAAGCAGGCTCCCCGCCAAGCAAGGAGCCTTATGTGGGACTCAATCCCAGGACACTGGGATCATGACCTGAGCGGAAGACAGCTGCTTAACAAACTGAGCCACCCAGGAGTCCCTTTGTGTCTGTTTAAATTCAGATTCCTAGAATATGCATTTGCTATATTCATTCTTTTATTCATTATTGCTTTAAAATATTTTTAGAATATTTACATTGTTACACATAGAGTGACATGTAATTAGGAAGGTTTAAAATAAAGTCAAAAGCATTCCATTCTCTTGGGAGCAACATAGAAGACAATGTAGGCCATATGGAATGCTCAATTTACATTCTATGGAATTTCTGAGAAGGGAGTGTTTTCTTCTACCACACTGGGATCACCTGTTTAACTATAATTGATTCTACAAAATGTACTGAAAGCTCAGTCCAAAACCTGACATATTGTAGGTTCTCAATTAGTGTAGATTTAGAGACACAGTGATGTGGAAGAATAGCAGTCAATTCAGAGACAAAAACACTTAGAAAAACAAACTTCAGAAGCTACTGAGACTTATATGGGAAGCAAGGTTCACCTGGGGGTGCATGTGTGTGTGTGTGTGTGTGTGTGTGTGTGTGTGTGTGTGTGTTGGGAAAGATGCGGTCAATGAAAGCAAGATGCTGAAGGAAGAGAATGCTCCTACAGCAAGTCCTGAGTTCCTCCCTAGTTAGGCAAGTGAGAACACATTTATATAAAGTGTGAATCCTTATCTTGCATTTTGCGGCCCTGTGGACCAGTCCTACTCTTCAATATGGAGTGTGAATAGATGTTCTTTAAGGGCTCATTCCAGAAGTTGTTTAATTCGCCATCTTAAGTTCAACAGCCATAGCAGGTCCACGAACGCACACCACCAATGAGGGTCACCCACACACATGTCCTCAGGCGCACACGCACACACCATGCAGCATTCAAATGCATCATGGGCAATAACAGCGAAAGGGACTCTTGAAATCTTCGCCCTCCTTCAGGCTCAGAGTTTACAACTGGTGAACTCTCAACAGGATTTCGAAAACAGTTTGGGTCCTCAATCCACTGTAATGCTCTGTTGCACTTGTCTTCTTTCACATCTGAAATTCAAAGACCATGGCGCTTTTCTGAGAAAGAGCACAGGGGAAAGCTTTTATTGCTGGCATGTGACATGACAGGACAGCAGGGGAACTTGCAATATTAGGAAACTATAGGAGGCCCTAGGAGGCTGTCTCATCTGTGACCTCCACTGAGTTTTGAAACGCGGGAGCAAAGATTCTTAGCAGCAGGCATTAACCTGGCTCTTTCTCCTTGGGAATGCTGTCAATTTAGCTAGTTCCTTAGGTTCCGTAGCTGACTTCCACAGTCCCACAGCTTGAAGGTCTTTCAGAACCTGAGTTATTGTTAGGATATTTTCTGAGATTATCGGTGACATGTCCATAGCACTGCTCCAAGTATCACAAACGTAGCACTGCAGGGAAAGTTCAGAGACTTTCTCCCTTCTTAGCTGTCTTTTATAATTAGCTGAATAACAGCACATGGCTTATACATAACTAACCTTTACTGAACAGTGTTTAAAAGGAGCTAGATGCCATGCTGAGTCACTTGTGGGCATGCCATTTAATAATCACAGCGAGTCTGAGACCCTGCTACCGTGGGCCCTCTCTTCACTAGATGAGGGAAATAAAACTTAGAGAGGTTAAATAAGATCTTCAAGTTCACCCTGTTAAAAATTTAAAAAGAAAAACACTGAGAGGTTTAGGCAGAATATGTTTGAAATATGATTTGAAATAATGATATCATTTTCCCTGACATTTATAGCATTGTTCCTTTCCTTCAATCAAGAATTTTTCAGTTCCATGACTATTGCTTCAAGTCATGAATGAGATTTGGCAGAAAGAAAATACAGGCATTTTCGCGGGTTTTATAGCCCTCAAGTCTTAGGGAGCTCCAGATAAGAGAGAAGTTTTGGAGAAACACTCCCAAAACCCTTCCCTTTGAGGGAAAGTAAGTTTTCCACCACTGTCAGTCAGTGTTTCGTTCCCTTAAAATAAAAGATTCCACAGGGTTATAGAGAAGAGAGAAAAAAAAAAAATGGAGGAGACATGATGAGATACAGTTATTGGTGGTAATGACAGAGGGAAGTTCTATCTGTAATTTCCTGAATAGAGCCCAGGGTAGCAGCAAGCCTTCTGTGATGAAATGACTGACACACACAGAACCACGTAGAAGTACAATATTTTAGACAGCCTTAACACATGTCCTGTAGTAGTCTTTTTTTTTTTTTTTTGGTAGTAAATTAGACTTGAGGCAGTGACAGTACCAAAGTCAGCCTTGGTGAGAGAATGTCCATGTTTTTGAGACTATGTTTAGATTCTATTCCTGCCAACTGGCTACTTTATTCATGAGCTGTTTGAGTAATCCCTGAGCCAGGTGGAAAAGAAAGCTGACAAGCATCCAAAGATCAGATTAATTTCTCCTGCTGATCAGGAAGGGCACTTTTATAATAAGCGGTAGTCTTGTGTGCATTCACAAGATGTATGAATAGAAAAACCTAACTTTAAACATTGATTTGGGAGTGCCTGGGTGGCTCAGTGGGTTAAAGCCTCTGCCTTCGGCTCAGGTCATGATCCCAGGGTCTTGGGATCGAGCCCCCAATCGGGCTCTCTGCTCAGCGGGGAGCCTACGTCCTCTTCTCTCTCTGCCTGCCTCTCTGCCTACTTGTGATCTCTGTCAAATAAATAAATAAAATTTTTTTAAAAAATTGATTTGAAAGCCATTGGAAATGGAGAGAGAAGTGAGTTGGGGAGAAATCAGAGGGGGAGACAAACCATGAGAAACTGTGGACTCAGAAACAAACTGAGGGTTTTGGAGGGGATGGGAGTGGGAGGTTCGGTGAGCCTGGTGGAGGGTATTAAGGAGGGCACCTATTGCATGGAGCACTGGGTGTGGTGCATAAACCATGAATGCTGGAACACTGAAAAAAATAAAATTACAAAAAAAATTAAAATAAAGGATTTGAAAAGACACTCTATAAAAGAGTTAAATTGATGATAAATGTATGAAAAGACATTCGATTTTATTAATGACCAGGGACAAAAATTAAAATAAATTGGTATCCCAATACAACCACATGAGGATGACTAAAATGAAAAGTTTTGCTATGAAACATAATACAGTCCCAGAGCATATGGAGCATCAGACTTTTCATAATGGCTAATGGAAGTTTAAATTAGTGCAACCAATTTTAAACAGTTTGGCTCTATCTACTAAGGCAGAAGATATTTATGACTCATGATCCAGCAGTTCAACTCCTAGAAATGTCACAGAAAGAAAAGCACAAGAATGTTCACTGCAGCACTATTTATAATAGCCCCAATCTGGAAACTACTCAAATGCCCATCTATTGTAGAATGGGTAAGTGCCATATTCCTACCAGGGACTACTATACTGCAACGAGAGTGAACAGTTTATAATACATACAACCATCTGGGTGCACCTCACAAACACATTATTCAGTGAAAGAAGACAGACTCCATACAAATTTTAGGATTGTTTGCTCTAGGAAGACAGACTCAAAAGAATGCATATTGTATGTTTCCATTTCTAAAAGATACAAAAATAGGTAAAACTAACTGATGCTGTTCTATGTGAGGAAAGTAGAATGAGAGAGAAGTAGAAGTAACCAAAAGGAGATATCCGGTTATGATGTCCTGGTTGTTCAAATTCATCAACTTAGATACTTAGAGTATATATATGTTCCTGTATATACATTACACTTCAAAACAAGTTTTGAAAATAAAACCTAATTCAGATAGCATTTATTCAGAAAACACTTAAATTTTCTATTCCTAAGTCCAAGAAAGGTGGACTTGAGAACTTTATTCATCATTCCCTTACAACTCCTCCAAGGACTAGTTGTCTATACTAGTATTCTGTGTTCTTTGGGCTTAATATAAAATTAGAGCCACTACCCAGTAGTTCTCTGTAGGTATGGATTTCACTCTTTCTCCTGAACAGGAATACTTGAGCTGCAGTTTCCATCAATGAGGGCTAAAAAGAAGATTCACACTGTGCACCTGTGATATTCAGGGCCCCCTCTTAAATGCCCAAAGCCTTACCCCATTCGGGTATTCTGTGTGTGACAGATAAATGAAGGACCCAACTTTCTAGTATGGCAGCATACGTGTTAGCCATTTTTAATTTGCCTATTGATTTTATATTTGAAATAACTAACTCAACAAACCAAACCATGAGTTTTTTGGGGAAACCAATCTCAGTAATCTGATTCTTCTGCTGGCTGTGATGAGCCCCCATTTCCACTTTACGATAGAAAATTGTAGCTATCTCTGCTTGGCAATTCCAAGCCGCTTCCAGCCTAACTGAGAATGAGGAGCCTATTCTAGCTGTAGATCTTCCCACCAGCATCTGCTGCATAGTAAAACAGCATGGGACTCTTTAAGATTCTGGCATACCAGTTGTGTCTCCGAGTCAGAATGAAAGATGAGTCTTCTCTTTCCCCTCTTTTTCTTTTTTGTTTTCCTTTTCTTTTTCTTTTTTGTTTTTGCCATTTTTAGAGGGAGTTAGATAAGCCCATGATGGATCCCAAACACTTCCACCTCCCAAATTATTTAAATAGTTTCTTTTACATTGTATGAACAGATGTCTGTCCTACAGTATTTATAGTACAGAATTAGAACTCCGTTTGCATTAGCTAGGCCAGCAAGTAAAACTGCAGCTGTCTATCAGAGTTAGAATGTTGCATGCAGATCATCTTATTAGGAGGATACCTGTATAAATACATTCTGTCTGATCCAAAATTCAATTCAATCCTCCTTGGTTGAGCACACTCAAATTCTGTTTGCAAGATTTTAGATGCTGTGGTTGAACAAATACGTTTTGGGTATGACCCTACTCTTCTCTCTGTTATCATTTCTATTTTAACCCCCAGCCTACATTGAATTTAAAGTTTAGCAATTGTTTGGGCAACAAAAAGTTGAACAAAATGAGGAAAGTTTGCATATTGAATTTTTAGTCTTCATACATACTTGCTTTTATCTATTTTATAATTTTATTCATTTATTTTCTGGAAGGCTAAATTTTTCTGGGAATATTTACTTCTTTTCCTTGGGTAACATTTTCTTACAACTGGCTTCTTTGTCTTTTGCATACAATCTACCCTCCCTCCCCCTTTCTCTCCTATCTCCCTACTATTATTCTTTATTGTCTGTCTGCTTTGGGTTGTATTGTTTTCTAATTTCTACATGATTCTGATAGAATAAAGCCATTGAAACCTGAGTTCACTTAAAAGACCTGTAATATTTATATAATAGGTAGACTGCATGTAGGAACATCTAGGTCTTTCATGGAAGATACTAATATCAAGGGCTCTGGATGGCTGCCTACGTATCAACTGACATTTTCCTCATAATTGAAAGATCGTTTGAAGAATGTCAGACATCATCTACTCAAAAGAGCTTTTAGTCTAGAGAAAAGGGATCAGAAAGGATTGTCTATTACTTTACTCATGGAGAAGAAAGTCTTCCTTTGAAGTTCCTTACATCTCATTGGCAAAAATACCATCCCATGGTCACTTTCTAGGTATAGAGGTAAGCTAAAAATATTACTGAAAAGGAATTCAAGCAATTCTGATTCACTCTCTAGCCCTGGGCACTTGGCCGTGATGAATGAAATGGGCTTTTCTGCAAGGTTGCAGAAACGGCAGGGTAGTTTCATGAGTAAGCAATTAAAAGTGTCTGCTACATCACAACATTTATTTTGGTCTTATTCGTGAAAGGAAGTTGTAACCAATGTTGAAAAACTTTGGGCAGACAATAATTTTATTTACTTACATATTTATTTGCCTATCTATCACAGTCTTCATTTACTGAGTTAATATGGATTGTGTCTAAAATTTTTCCAACCTCTTTGAAATGACTAATATCCATATAGCTGCTGCCAAAACCATACTTGAAGGACTGGGTATTGTTTTTTGTCCCTTTACTGCAACTTGAGGACAAAGTTGAGGGATGGCATGGGGTGAGCAGGTAGACTCTCTATAGAAGAATACAGTTGTTCTGTGGAAACTGGGCTCTACAAAATCCCCAAGGTTCTTTAAATGCCATATATGTAGGGCTAACCTCACTGATCTGATAAAGGTTATTAATCCCCCTTTCAGGGATTTCTGCCTTTTCTAAAGGTTGAAAACATGGTGGTTCTTTCTATCCTGATGAAGTTCAATGTAGTCATGAAGAGGACTCAACAAAAGCTTCCCCTTGATGTTCATACTAGGTTCTGTGTAGATAGGGAGAAGTTTTATGATATTGTTGGTTTGCCCCTTTCCACAGTAACTGCTTATTTAAGAAGCCAGAATGGGGTTCACAGTCGTTCTGTACCACATTCATTGTGTAAACATGTCTGCTTATTTCATTGGTAAAAAGTTTGCAAAATTGTAGCCATAAGTTAATAAGTATTTCTTATGGGTTTGCTCTTCTTGTTATTTTTTAAAATATTTTTTTAAAATTTATTTATTTGAGAGAGAGACAGAGAGTGAGAGAGAGAGAGAGAGATAGAGAGAGAGAGAGAGAGCATGAGAAGGGGGAAGGTCAGAGGGAGAAACAGACTCCCTGCCAAGCAGGGAGCCCAATTCGAGACTCGATCCTGGGACTCCAGGATCATGACCTGAGTTAGGAGGTGTGGAAGAGAGGGAGAGAAAGAATCTCAAGCAGACTCCTGCTGAATACAGAGCCAGACACTGGGCTAGACATGGGGTTGGTTGCATGACCCCAAGATCATGACCTGAGCCAAAATCAAGAGTCTGATCCTTAACCAACTGAGCCACCTAGCACCACAATAAACGTAGTTTAAATCCATCCCTTGTATTCTTACTGGCAACATTCTCTTCTAAAGATCCTTTAACAAAAAACTATATATGTACAATGACTTCATGAGAGCACTACATACTTTAATTTTTTTCTCATTATTCTTCAAATCTAATCATTTTCATTGCTCATTGGATTAAATCTTACACTTGAATTGATGGACCTAGAAAACAAAGAAACAGAACAAACAAAAGGTGTCCTCTCTAGTCTTAGCTCCTGTTGTTTATTCCTTGCAAGGATGGCCAGGAGATAAGAATTTGTAAGCCAACTCTGCACTGCTGGGAAAGACTACATTAAGTGCTGTGTTAAGTCAGAGCCTAGATACCATCAAGGCCTAGCAGTGAGTGCTGGAACAGAGTTTTAACTTCTCCTGAAGCTGTATGAGAGAGTGGGGCCAAACTGGCTTCCCCTGTTGTTTGTATCTTGACCATTTAAAACCATTTGGCTTTTTCCCTACCAAGTATTGCCTTTCCCCTAAAATATCACTTGATTTCATCATTCTCGAAACCTGTTTAAATTGCTAAATTTTCAGTGCCATTTTTTAAAAATTCTATAACTATCAAATGGGTCACTATTTAATATGAATATGCATCATGTGCTCTCCTTTATAATTTTATATATATATATATATATATATATATATATATATATATATATATATTGATCTGTGCACCCTTTCTCTACAGCTATGCATCATGGTCTTTTGACTACAGTACACTGCTGTGTGTCTAGAGTCTCTGTGCCGTTTTCAGGTCCTCACACTGAACTCTCTACATGGTTGGTGTTCAGTCAGATGACAAGGCTCATATATACTTGTATTTTTCTTCAGTTGGTGATTGACTTTGAGACTATGAGACAGCACCTCAATTATTTTATAGAACAAGGTGGAATATCAACATGTTTATTAATAAAACAACACATCTGTGAAAACAGTTACATTTACCTTAATAATAGGGCCTGAGTGGCAACATTCAACTCTCCCTTTAACTTTTGGGACATCTTTGTCCTTAAAGTACCCTGGAGTTAGGAGTAGTGGTTCTTTGAATCATAAAAAATTATATGGGCAGAAAGCCCCTTGCTCATAATAAATGATAATACGTATTTTTTTCTTCTGTGCTGGTGAAAGCACAGATCTCATGTGATTCCAACCAAAAAAATAACAGAAAAGTTTCCTCATAAAATGTTTATGAAACATTATTGAAATACATTGTAATGTGCCTAATGAACTATTTCAGTGATAAGTAAGAGCAAACCTTCTTTACAAAATGGATTTAGGAAATGAAACAGCTATATCATAAAACTCAAAATAGAATAACCAAAAGTCATGAAAAACTGGAACTAACAAATGTATTGTTTAGAAATGTTTTTAATCTTTCCATTTGCCCAGATACACATGGACACATCTCTCCTCTTCTATGGTATTTGATTCATTCTTTCTTGCTTTTCTGGTTAGCTCTTTGTGCTTCTTGGACAGAAGAGATCATATTTCATTTCTTCTTAGAGTAAGAAGTGACTAAGGCCTGAGTTTTAATTTTAACTTTTCAGAAAGAAGTATATGGTCAATTGAAGAACTATTCACCATTTGTGGGAAAGGTTTTATTTTCTGAAAATTTCTCTTTTCACAATGAGATGGTTAAAATATTTTCCATCAAGAGGTGGGGGGGGGTTATGTTCCATCCTCTTGAATCTGGGTGTCCTCATGACACTTGTATAGATAATTCTATGTGACTTACAAGACTTGGTCATAAAAGGCCATACCCCTTTTGCTCTGGTTCTCTTGGCATGCTCACTGTAGCATGGTATATTGAGCTACACAGAAAGGTCACATAAAGGATTTGTGCCTGACAGCCCAGGCTGACCTCCCAGATGACAGCCGCCTATGCTGCTTGCTGTGTGGGTAAAGAGGCCTTTGAAATGACCCCAGCCATCCACCAACAATTGACTCATGAAAAACTGACAGAGAGCCACCTAGTTAATCCTGGTTAAACTCAGACCCGTAAGAGATGACACACAATGATTATAATCGTTTTAAGCCACTGCTGTATGAGATGAATAGTTGGAAACAAATTTAACAGCAACATTAGGTAAACAAGAAGAAGCAAGTTCTTAGAATACAAACAAAGGTCTCATTCAGAGCTAACATCAGTTCTCTGAATCTTAATTTTGAGATAAAGAAGAACTTGAAATGGCAAGACATCACAAAATTTGTCTGCAGTATAAATTGCATCAATAATGATACTTGGTAATTCTCAGTCAACAAATATCCAGAGTAGTGAGAGCAAGTGTTCATGTAGGTGCAGAGACAGGACTGCCAGTACAGTGGTTTCAAACTAATTATTCATTTTGTGGCATTTTTCTACACTTAAATCTTTGATCAAACAAAATTAGCAATAGCTTGTAAGTTTCCACTATGGATGAGGCAACATGTTAACCTCCTGGGGCACTGAGACAAAATACATACTTCCTTTTATTTAGGGAGGCAGCTGGTCAGGAAACATGAAAAGGATTGAGTCAATAAATTATTCGAGATGCTGTAATAGAAGTAGTATAAATAGAGGCACTAAAAAAGAGTTATTCCTTTTTAGTGGGTGTTGAGGGATGAGTGGAGGAGTAGGAAAGGCATCATGTAGAAGATAATTCCTAAGCTGAGTCTTTTTTTTTTTTAATTTTTTATTTTTTATAGACATATATTTTTATCCCCAGGGGTACAGGTCTGTGAATCGCCAGGTTTACACACTTCACAGCACTCACCAAAGCACATATAAGCTGAGTCTTAATCTTCAAAGTATTTAATGTGTTATATGTGAGCCCTCTTTGACTAGAGTTTGTATCACACATGCTTAATATTATTCATGCTATTATTTTATTTATTTTATTATTTTTTAAATTTTTTAATAAACATATAATGTATTTTTATCCCCAGGGTACTGGTCTTTGAATCACCAGGTTTACACATTTCATAGCACTCACCGTAGCACATACCCTCCCCAATGTCCATGTCCCCACCACCCTCTCCCTCCCCCCTCCCCCAGCAACCCTCAGTCTGTTTTGTGAGATTGAGTTTTTCATGATTTGTCTGTCTCCTGATTCTTTCATTTTTTTCTTTTACTACTCCTCAAACCCCCCATGTTTCATATCCACTTCTTCATATCAGGGAGATCACATGATAGTTGTCTTTCTCCGATTGAGTTATTTTGCTAAGCATAATACCTTCTAGGTCCATCCACGCATCGCAAATGGCAAGATTTCATTTCTTTTGATGGCTGCATAGTATTCCATTGTGTATATATACCACATATTCTTGATCCATTCATCTGTTGATGCACAGCTAGGTTCTTTCCATAGTTTGGCTATTGTGGACATTGCTGCTATAAACATTTGGGACCATGTGTCCTTTCGGAGCACCAGGTTTCTATCTTTAGGGTAAATACCCAGTAGTGCAATTGCTGGGTCATAGGGTAGCTCTATTTTCAGCTTTTTGAGGAAACTCCATGCTGTTTTCCAAAGTGGTTGCACCAGCTTGCATTCCCACCGACAGTGTAGGAGTGTTCCCCTTTCTCTGCATCCTCACCAGCATCTGTCATTTCCTGACTTATTAATTTTAGCCATTCTGACTATTGTGAGGTGGCATCTAATTGTGGTTTTGATTTGTATTTCCCTGATGCTGAGTATATTCATGCTATTATTGCTTGACTCCATGTATTTATTTTTATGTAGAAGTATACAACTATCATAGTACTAAGACATGTCTCTGGTACTGTACATAGAAAGCATTATAGGATATCTTATACTCTTGCATCCATTTTTAAATAGCAACCCACATTTGAAACTTCATAGAATTAATGCTGTGACTGCTGGGATCTCTTTATTTCTGTATCTGTGGCTTCATACGGCAAAATAGGGAGAATCTTTTGCTCAATAAAATAAGAGATTATAGCAACTATATGGCATTGCCACATCATGAGAATTAAGTACTGTCTTGGGATGAAAGAGGGGATTGCATAAAGATTTTGCCGACTTCAAAGTAAAATAATTTCCCATCTCTTGATCTGCCGATTTTACCTTTCGCTCACATGACACTGCAAGTGCCCACATCCACAGCATTGAAAAAGGAAGGAGAACAAGAAACTTCTGAAAACTGCTTCATCCTTAATATTTTATTCTAGAAATTTTTTCATTCATTTTTCTCAAGTTAGATCTAATGATTTCCAACATCATAAAAACTAAATTCTCTATTTTATCCAATAGATTGAAACCAATGTGTGTCTTTTTTTTTTTTATCTAATTATACCCTCCCCTTTATTTCTAGCTTCTAAATGCATTGATGCCAAGGCCTATATCCACCAATGAGTCTTGAACAGAAGCAACATCTAAGAGATTATCTTCCCACATTAAAACAGAACTTCGAACCCACCAAGATTTAGGACACATTTTTTTTTTAAGAAAATCATTTCTTCAGCTTTTCATTTTACTTTTTTTTTCTTGAGACTATCAAATAATAAAAATAAAAAGAACTAATTTAGTAACTATTGAGATGGATTCTTAGGATAGCCCTCATGTTGATATTTTATCCATGAGTGAGAGTTGAAAGCCTCTCTTTTTCTATGTAGATTCAGAGAGATATGTTTCCATTCTTTTTCTCTCTAAGAAGTACAGGAAAAAAGAAGCAGTTCCCCAGTTGAATGGCATTCACTATTATAATTATTCATGCATAAATAGATAATTAAAAGTGAACATTAGATTTCAAAAGGCTGGTATTTATTTATACATATAACTTAATGCTTTTTCTTAAAAATTATTTACTAGCATATATTTCCTAAAAGAACATAAGCTGGAAAGTAGAAGGATTTTATATACATCTGATTTAGTGTCTGGTAAATTAGTAGCTCCTCATGATGGTTCATTGCCATAGAATTCAAGAAAGACCTCAATTGTATAGAACATTAGAGGATTTTTTTTAATTTCCATAATGTGGTAATGCTAAAATATATTTTTAAAAGACTTTATTTATTTATTTATTTGAAAGGAAAAGAGCAGAGCAAGAGAGAGAGAGTGCGTGAGCAGGGTATGGGAGGGGCAGAAGGAAAGGAAAAAGCAGTTTCCCTGCTAGGCAGGGAGCTCAACTGGGGGTGGGGGAGGGATCGGGACTGGATTCCAGGACCCTGGGATCATGACCTGACCTAAAGGCAGGTGCTTAACTGACTGAGCCCCCAGTTGACCCAGTAATGTTGAAATATTAATGCTAAAAAAATCATTGTACCTAAAGGTTGGCAAGAGAAACACAACTTTATTTCCATTATTGACATCTGTTAGACAAGCCACTTAATTTAGCTAAACATTACTTTGATTGCATTCATAGTTAAGTTCATCTGCATAGAATGTTTATTTTGCTAGATGTTGTAAGTAAGTGAACTTGAGCTTAATTATTAAGCAAAATAATGTGATAGTGATAATTTGGGAATAGGAAAATAAGTGGTGATTGCAACATAAAATTTTAATTTTCTCATTGTCTTGTTTCTGATTGACCTCTATGATTCCTCTCACCCTCCTTCCTTTATTTCCTGTTTGTATCCTTTCTGAATTCCATCTTTCACTTGTGATACAAAAATAGAAGCTAACTCAAAGTTATGTTGAGAGCATTAATGAAATACCTTTTGTGTGAAATCATCTGACATTGCCTACAACACAGTGGAAGCCGTTTTTCCATCCCGTCTGTCAATTCTAATTCTTGGTATGCTTGGAGGTATACCTTTGTCTGGGATCAAAAGTAAAGGAAGAAGAAAATGTGTCTGGGGCCTTCTTTTCCTTATTTGTTCTTTAGCATTACTCTTACCATACATTTTTTTTTCCTGTTATTTCCCTTACCCTCAGTGGAAATGTTAAGAATATTATTTTTTAAATCTTTGTTCTGTGAAGAAAAAAAGAACATAATTTTCTTTGTTATACAACAAATTCCCTTTAAAATGCATTCCTTCATGTTGTAGCAGTTCATCTCTAATGGCCAGATACCTCTAAGAGGAGATGAAACTAATATATCAAAAGGATTTAGAAAAGGAGAGAAGGTGTTAAATTGGTGGTGGGGAAAAAAATGGGGGGGGGGCTAGGAAAATAGTATAAAAAGGTATTAGTGGACATTCCAAACAGTCTAAAAAGCAAAATGAAGAAAGAGTTAAGATCACACATAGGAAAATATTCTATCAGTCATTGTTATAGGCTTAATTGTATCTTTCCAAAAATCCATATATTGTTGTTCTAATCCCTAGCACCTGAGAATGGGACCGGATAGGGTCTTTGTGGAGGTAAAGTTAAAATGGCATCATTAAGATGGGTCCTAATTCTATATGACTTGTGTCCTTATAAGAAGAGGAAGTTTCTGGGGTGCCTGGGTGGCTCAGTGGGTTAAAGTCTCTGCTTTCAGCTCAGGTCAGGGTCTCAGGGTCCTGGGATCGAGCCCCGCATCGGCTCTCTGCTCAGCAGGGAGCCTGCTTCCTCCTCTCTCTCTGCCTGCCTCTCTGCCTACTTGTGATCTCTGTCTGTCAAATAAATATATTAAAAAAAATCTTAAAAAAAAAAAAAGAAGAAGAGGAAGTTTTGACACAGGTATGTACAGAGGGAAGACAATATGAAGACCCAGAGAGAAGATGGCTATGTGCTAGTCAAGAAGATCCTAAAACAGATCCTTCCTTCCCAGCCCTTAGGAAAAAACAACCCTGTAAACACCTTGATCTTAAACTGTTAGCCCTTAGAACCGTGAGAAAGTAAATATCTGTTGTTTAAACTGCCTAGTCGGGGCACCTGGGTGGCTCAGTGGGTTAAGCCTCTGCCTTCAGCTCAGGTCATGATCCCAGGATTCTGGGATCGAGCCCCACATCAGGCTCTCTGCTCAGTGGGGAGCCTGCTTCCTCTGCTTTCTCTGCCTGCCTCTCTGCCTACTTGTAATCTCTGTCAAATAAATAAATAAAATCTTAAAAAAAATTTAAAAAAAAATAAACTGCTTAGTCAGTGGCATTTTGTTGCAACATAGCCAACTGATATAAGCACATGATGAAATGGCTTGGGTTCATGTATGGTTGACCATTTTTTATTCAGTTTTTACACCTTTATTTAAAAGTATACTAAAAAAAACTTGGGGGTGCCTGGTTGACACAGTCGGTTAAGTATCTGACTCTTGGTTTCGGCTCAGGTCGTGATCTCAGGGTCCTGGGAACAAGCCTTGCCTTGGGTTCCACATCCAAAGTGAAATTTGCTTAGGATTCTTTCTCTCCCTTTGTCCCTCTCCCTGCTGCACTCTCTCCCTCTCCCTAAAATAAATAAGTGAATCTTAACAAAAAAAAAAAGGAAAAAAAAGTCAATGAATAATTATTATCCCAAACCCAATCTAGGTGACCACATTTTGTAATTGCTTACTAGGGAACAGTAAATGAAGGCAGTGGGGAGAGAGGGCTTGATCTAAGATTGTTATAAATATAAATATCATAGAACCATAAAAAAGATATTACACAAATATGAAACAAAGCTCTTGAGAGTGGCATTGGTAATTAAATTTTTAAATTCTGGAAGAAACCTAATTATATTGAACCTAATTCATTGAAAACTCAATTTTGTTTTTAAAAATAGTACTGCAGGTAACCACAGGTAAGGAATTATGATTTGTAGAAATGCAAATGTGAATCACATGTGAATCTAGTGGGTACATGTGAGATGCTGGATTGAAGAAGAAACAGCAACTGAGAAGTGTCTACATATAACTATAATTATGATGCTGTTTACACACCCTCATTAAGAGAATTTGTATTTGTGCTTATTTAAGTAGATGACATCAAGTTATTTAAAAACATATGGATAGAATGTGTTTTAATGACTTTCTTTGGCTATATTACATTGCTTAGCAAAATGAATGGATTAATTATCTCAAAAATGATAGAATTAAAGTATATCGAATTACTATAAAGAGTCTACTCTATTGAATTATAGGAATAGGAGGTTTTCTTGAACACAGCTTCTAGAGAAACTAAAATTCTGAGCCCGGTAGTCTGGAGTTTATTCTTGTGGTCAATAATGTAGTTGAACTTGTAAAACTAAAAGAAGGGCACAGTCTCAACTGAAGCAGAAAATCTGTTGTAATTGGCCAGAGATCACAAAAAAGGAAACTGTAAGCCAAATGACAAAGAGGATATTGAATAGCATAGTCTGGAAGGAGAAGTTAGGATCATTATTCTGATGGGAACATAGGTGAAGTAGTTTGGAAAATGCCCTGAGTATACAACATGTTTATGGGGGTGGATGTGAACAAGAGTGTAATAGAAAACCTGTAATGTCTGGCCTGGGAGATGGGAAGGAAAGGGGGAGAGAGTTCAGGGAGACCGAAAGAAGAATAGGGGAGTCCCGCCTTGTGCCTGGAGCCGGTTCTTAATCTACTGAAGACTGATGGGGAAGTAAAACACACGTTTCTCAGTTTAACACAAAGTTAAAATATTTTCAACTTCTGTGATTTCAATGTTAACAAATTCAGTTCTAAAGAAAGAAGCTCCCGTAAAAGTTTTTTTGAAACACAAGTACGAATCACATGCTCTGTGAATCTAGTGGGTACATGTGAGATATTGGATTGAAAAGGAAACAGCAACTGAGAATCATCTGCATATGACTATAGTTATGATGCTGTTTTATGCACTCTCATTAAGAGAGTTTGTGTTTACCCACTTTTTTCCCACTTCCCTTAGATTTAGCAGGTGGTACAGAGGAAGGATACTGCAAATTGTTATTTAGCATTTTCAATTCCCTCACTTCATATATGTGGATGACTGGTAGGACTATTATTGACATTATCTCTTATTACTGTCATTAATAGAAATTGTTTAAAATGATAAAAGCTAAGCTATCATTTCTAAGTTTCCCTTTTTAAAACTGCAAAGTGGAGCCTGACGATTCACAAACCTGTACCCTGGGGCTAATAATATATGTTAATAAATAATAAAATATTTTTAAAAACTGCAAAGCGGACATTTAATGTTTAAGTGATTACTAACAATCTCTCACGTGTGTGATGGAGAGATAAAACAATATCTGAATATGGCTCATGAAATCCAAAATTAAATTATATTGATAAATATTATCTAATGACAATATTAACAATAATACTTTGAAGTATTACATGTTTTCATCATACTTGACAATATTCTATAATGTATTTTTTTAAAGATTTATCTACTTATTTGAGAGAGAGAGAGAAAGAGGGAGAGAGCAGGGAAAGAGGCAGAGGGAAAGGGAGAGAGAGAATCCCCAAGCAGACTCTTCACTAAGTGCAGAGGCTAATGCAGGGCTTGATCCCATGACCCTGAGATCATGGCCTGAGGCAAATGCTTAACCAACTGCACCACCCAGGTGCCCCTTAATGTATTTTCATATTGATTATCTCACCTAATTCTCAGAGCAAAATAGTGATATAGTCTTTGCTGACATTTTATTTGTAAGAAAACAGAAGCTCAGGCTATGTACAAGGTAACACATCTACTAAGTGGCAACACAGAGATTGACGTCCTTGTTTACTCACTCCCGTACTTCCTTATAGCAACAATATAACCTGACTCATGCGCATATATATGCAATTTTTAAAATTTTCACATTTTAAGATTATAACATTTTCATTTCAATTTCACTTTAAACTGTTTTCCTCTTGTGATTCATCTTTCGTTAAACTAACAAAAAACAAACACTCAGGTTCAAAATGATAAGTTTCCAGAAACCTACAATTAAACCGAGATTGAATCATAAGTAAATACGAAATCTAAACAGAACAATAATGAGTAAGGGGATTGAATTAATAACCAAAAAATTCCCAACAAAGAAAAGCCAAAAACCAAATGGTTTTACTGGTGAATTCTTGCAAACATTTAAAAAATTCACTCTAATCTTTCTCTAACTCTCACAAAGAAACAAAAACAAAACAAAACAGAAAACTGAAGAGAGTGCCCAACTCATTTTACAAGACCAGTATTTCTCTCATATCAAAGCCAGATGAAGATGCTACAAGAAAACTATAGTCTAAGATCCATGATGAAAATTCTTGACAAAATATTAGCAAACCAAATTATGTAACACATTAAAATGATCACGCACCATGAACAAGAGATGTATCTCTGTGATATAGCATACACAACTCAATAAACGTGATAACACCACATTAATAAAATGAAGGGAAAAAATCACGTGATTTTTCAATAAATTCAGATAAATAGATTTGGCAAAATTCAACATCCTTTCATGATAAAAACTCTCAACAATATCTTGTACTTCTGTGGTATCAGTTGTAATATCTTCTCTTTTTTTGTCTCTGTTTTCATTTCTGACTTTATTGATATCCAGCTTAAGTAGTTTCAAGCCAGATGCTTACTAACTGTAAATGTCTACATTAAGAAAAAAGGAAGATCTCAAGTAGACAACTAACTTTATAACTCAAGGAAACAGAAAAAAGAAGAACAAATTGAGCCCAAGTTTATCAAAATCAGGTAAAAACAAAGCTCAGAGCAGATATAAATAAAATAGAGACTAGAAAAAATTAATAGAAAAGATCAATGAATCTATGAGCAGGTTAAAAAATAATAAAGTTAAGCCTTTTGCTAAGGAAAAAAGGTCTTGGCCTATTAACAGTATTATGAAAACATTTGATTTTGATAGCTTTTCATTCCCTTTCTCTTTTCTGTTTCCAAATCTGCATATACCGTATTAATTATAACAGACAATTTTGTATTGCATTATCCTAAGTAGGTTAAAAACCTGGAAAAACTTATGATAGTTGTTAACAAAATGCAAGACAGAAGTCTGAAATAAACCAACCAGATAAACATAAATCCATATAAGTAGAAACTAATGAGGGTGCCTGGATGGCTGGGTTAAGCAACTGCCTTCGGCTCAGGTATGATTTTGGGGTCCCGGAATCGAGTCCTGCATCAGGATCCCTGCTCAACTGGGAGCCTGCTTCTCCCTCTTCCGCTCTCCCTGCTTGTGCTATCAAATAAATAAATGAAATCTTAAAAAAAAAAATGAAAGGAAAGAAAAAAAAACTAATGAGAAAAGATATATTTCTGTCTCATTTTGTCTAGAAATGCTTCTTCTCATTTGGGTCTTGGCCATGAGTAGTCATGGCTGAATTACACATAATATTATTAATCAACTGCTTGTAGAGACCTTGAATATTCAAGATGAGATATGTTTGAAGCTTAATGATTATCTGATAGATCTAGGTAGGAATTGGCTTCTTCAGATATTTTAAGGAAATCGTGAAGATAATTTTGATAGATCGTCCAGAAATTTTAAGTGTCTTGACTATTTTCAGTTCTCCTGGATAATATTTATTTGATTACATAGAACCATGGTGAACATATATAGACACATTTTCACTAAAATAATTTTCTTCGGATTTTTAAAAATTTATTTATTTATTTATTTGAGAGAGTGACAGAGAACAAGAACAGGCAAGAGAGGGAGAAGTAGGCTTCTCACAAGCAGGGAGCCTGATATGGGGCTTGATCCCAGGACCTTAGGATCATGACCTGAGTGGAAGACAGGTGCTTAAGCAACTGACCCACCCAGGCATCCCTTCTTTGGATTTTTTATTGCACTTATTTATCACTTTCAAATAGAGTCTAGCTGACAAGAACTGTTTTAGGTTTGTGCAGCAGGCTATAATTTGAATCTCACTCATAAATGTTTTTAGACATGTTTCTCATGTAGCTATATAAAATATAACAACAACAACAACAACAAAAACTGAGCAGACCCATCTTGGCCATAAATTAAAAGAAAATCAATAGCTTTCTTCTTTGTGATTTATTTATAAGTAATTATGCAAAAATTTTATTGTTTTAGTGATATCTTTCACATTTGGGGATGATTATGCATCTATAGGGATTCTTATCCTACTTTATTACCAGATGTTCAACCTAAGGCAAAGTCTAGCTTATCAAGCAAATTCAGCCATTTCTAAATTTCTTAAGGTGTTGGAATGTACCACTCATTAGAACGTTAAAGGCATTTTACTCAAGATGTTCATATTGTTGTGAAATTATTGTAATTATTTTTATATGTTGATTATTATTTATTAGGTACTTTTAATGGTTAATTTCAGGTGTCAGCTTGACTATTCCAAGAGATACTCAGAAAGCTAGTTAAACATTTTTTCTGGGTGTGTCTGTCAGGGTGCTTCCAGAGAGATTAGCATTGGAATTGGTTGACTGAGTAAAACTGATGACTTCTTGTTATTAGACAAGAAGTCTGATGTGGTTGAGCATTACTGAATCTATTGAGGGCCTGAATAAAAATAAAAGTCACAGGAAAATTGAATTTGCACTCTGACTGACTGCTAGAACTAGAACATCAGTCTCCTCAGGCCTTGGACTAGGATCTACACTATCAACTTTCTAGCCCTTACACCACGGAACTATACCACTGGCTTTTTTTGTTCTCCAGCTTGCAGACAGAAGATTATGAGACTGATATGTAGTATAGACACAATGTTAGATACAACATGGCACAATAAAGCCAGATACTGTTCTTGCCTTCACAGAACCTTCAATCTAGTAGAGAATAAGACATCATCTGAATACTCATAAAACAAAGTATAATTACAAATTTAGATAATTTCAGTGACACAAAAGTTCAAGAATTAGGTAAGATTGAGGAAGGGTAGGAGAGGTCTACTAGGGAAGACATGTTTGCCTAGTGATGTTTAAGCTGAAGTATAAAGGAAGCAGTGTATTACTTAAGGAAAGAGTAATAAGTAGATCATTTCCAACAGAGAGATTAGTACCTACAAAGACCCAGAGGTTGAAGAGGTCTTTTCTTGTTGGAGAAACTAGAAGGCCACTGTGGACTGGTGTGTCCTGAGTGAAGCTGAAAGCACTACAAGATGAGGATGGTGAATAGGCATGTCCTTGTACAACTTGCAAAGGAATTTTAGTTTTGAATTAAGCAACAGGCTAACATGATGATTTTTAGGCAGGCA
Organism: Mustela erminea; assembly: GCF_009829155.1. Lineage (NCBI taxonomy): Eukaryota > Metazoa > Chordata > Mammalia > Carnivora > Mustelidae > Mustela > Mustela erminea. Next base: position 77,049,374 of record NC_045622.1, on the reverse strand, counting down.
ACCCATGCTTTCATTGCCAGTTTTGAGCAGACTAAGAGGGAGTCCATTAGTATCAGTTGGGAGGCGATGCTCTAGGAAAGATAAGATGGTTGCATGAACTGGAGTAGAAATGTGTGGAAATGAAGATACATAGCTAGATCTGAGACATGTTTGGTGATCCATCCAATGACACCCTGCTTGTGGAGAGAGAATGAAGAAAAGAGATGCATTAAGGGTCATTCCTGAATTTTTTGATATGGGCAGCCAAGTAGATATAATTTATTGAGAAGAGAAATATGAAAAGGACTATATACACTAATCATAGCCAACTTTCACATACTTCTCATAATCAAAGACAAACCACATATGTAAGAACTTACACAGATCAAACCCTAAAATGTGATGATAGAAGATGCATTTTCTAAATGAATTTGGGCTATGAATAGAAATTGAGTACATTTTAGAGCACACATAAACGCTAATGAACTGTCAGGAATAAAATTAACCAAAGCATCATTCTCTGCACCTATAAAGCATAATACTAAAAACTAATATAAAATTTGGAAGGTCCTTACGGGTTAAAAATAATTCTAAAATAAAACCCCACTGTTAATTAACTGTTGAGTCAAAGAATCTATACAAAATTAAATTTCAGAATTTCTCAAAAATAATGATAATGAAAACAAAATGTATTAGAATCATGGGATAAAGCTAGAGCACAGTCAGAGGAAAATGTATAGCATTGAAATACCTTTGTTAGTGGAAATGAAATTAAATGAGGTAAATACCAAAACCTCATTAAAACAACTGAAAAGTTAAACTAAAAGGAATAATATAATAAATATAAAATCAGAAGTACATCAAATAAATTGATAAATGTTCAATATTAGTGAACAGAGATCAGCAGCAAGTTAAAAATTATACATCATGACCAAGTAAATTTAATTGCAGAGCATAAGGGTATTGAGATATAAATATATCAATTAATAAATTCTTTCATATTAATAGACCCCAAACAAAAAATTATATGATCATCTCTATATATTAAGAAAAGATGTTAGCAAAATTCAGCACTCATTAGACAATCAGTAAAATGGGAGTTTATGGATAATTGTTAACAAGAAAACTGCATGTACTTCAGGCAGCATCTTAAATGAGAAATTAAGGATTTCCCATTAAAATCAAGAAGAAGAAAGAATGCCCACTATTTCCACAATTTTTTAACATTGTGTTGGAAGAATCTGCCAAGGTCCTTGAAACAGATCATCAGTTAGAGGTGTAACAATCTGAAAGGAAGAACATTTCTTTTTTAAAGCTCCTTTTCTAAAAGATCAAATAGCTATAGAAGACCGTAAAATTAGTATACAAAATCAGTAGCCTTGTATACATGTATACATAAACAAATAATAATCAGAAGATATAATAGAAGAGAAAGCTCAGTTTATGATAAAAATAAAAATAAAACACTTATAAATAGCATAACAAGAAATATTCAGAACATACTTGAAAAAAATACATAAAACATTCCTGAAGTACTCAGAAAAAAGAATTTAGCAAATGAGAAGACCTATCACATCCGCAAACAGAAAAAATATTATAAAGATGTCAGTTTTCATTGTTTTATTATATTTGAATCAGTCTCAGTAAATAACACATTATTGTAGGCTAATCATTCATTTAGAATAAGCAACAGGCAAGAATTACCATGAAACTGCTGGTAAAAAGAAGAGCTATTAATGGGGAGCAGAATGCTAACACAGAAAAACCGTCCAATAGGGACACCTGGGTGACTCAGTGGGTTAAGCCTCTGTCTTCAGCTCAGGTCATGGTTTCAGAGTCCTGGGATGGAGCCCCGCATCAGGCTCTCTGCTCAGTGGGGAGCCTGCTCCCCCTCCACCTGTCTGCCTGATCTCTCTCTCTGTCAAATAAATAAATAAAATCTTAAAAAAAAAAAAAGCTTCCCATAACTAAAGTAGATTTACTGTTATTACATGAACAGAAAGACAAAGCAATGGAATTGAAAAATAATTTCATGAACAAACCAAATTGAATATGGATATTTAGTATAAAATAAACATGCCAAATGAAGTCAGCAGGAAAAAAGACAAACAACAAACAGGTTTAGGATAATGAGAGAGCCATAGGAAGGCGGATAAAATTGAATCCATTTTTATAAACCATACATGAAAATAAGAAAAAAAGGAAATATATCTCAACTGTATGAATACAAGAACTAGATTTCCTATTATGTCACGGTATATGCCATTTTATATTTGAATTATATATGTTCTTAAATATATGCTTGCACATACACTATTCAAATCTTTATTTAGTCAGGTTAGATCTGAGGTCTAAGGTTGTCTCTTTGCTGTGTAGTTAAGGTATCTTAAGTGCTGCTGGAAGGTGAGAGAAACGTCAGAGTAAACATGATGCACCTCCCTGATTCTGAATTCCATTTAAGATTTTATTGGAGACTATTGCTGCTAATGTATTTATAATTAACATATTTAAACCATTGCTTTTAAACTCAAATGAACATCTATGCTATATAACAAAATGCAAATTCTCTTGCTTTTAATGATTAAACTTGAGAGTTCAAAAGAAGTCTGTACATGAGACGGGTAACTTCAGGCTGTGCCCCCAGACTCACGGGAGGGTACATCTCCACTCCTGTCTACTATTAGCCGTAGTTCGAGGGGAAAAATTGGAAAGCACTGCCTTCAGTTCTTATTTCCTTTCCTTCGTCTTTTCCCTTCCCCATTTCCATTTCAAAGCAGACCCTTTCAGTTTTTCTCCCCCTGGCCTTAGGAGCAGATATCTGTACCCTCAATGGATGAATTACTGAAATGCTGAGACTTCTAAACCAAAAGGGTTGGTGAGAGTAGGAGTGAGCAGAATGTAACCAGTGAAGAGTTGATACTCCAACAGCAAAATAAATGAGAAAAATGAAGATCCTGAAATATTAGATTGTGATTTATATTTATAAAGTGTTTAACTCTTGTCAGAACGATAACAATCCCTTGTTGACTAAATGTAAGCTTCTCTATCAATTGTGCCTTAAAAGTTTTCAGTGGCCAGCTATTTTTCCCTTGTCCCCTCAGTGCATTTATTTTCAAAAGTACTACAACCACTAGGAAGGAGAAAGTTTATCTTCCCTCCTTTCCCCCTTCCCGCAGTCCCATCAGGACTTAAGGATGATGGAGATTTCTTCAGACCACAGCAATAGCAGACATCGGGTCATTTCGTTCATGGTGTTTTCATTTAGAACATAACAAAGGGAATAGTTCCATAAAGAAAGAAGTTAATAAGTAAATATCTACCCAAATCAGACGAGGTATTCCGTAAACTTGGTAGATAAGAGTAAATTTAGTTAAGTGAGCCTGCTGGAGGGAACTTTACATACAGGTAAGAACAGGTCCCCTTGATCATACCATTTCTGTCTCTGCACATTCTTGCCAATCCCTTCTCAATCCAGTTTTCCTCCTTGATTGAAAGTAGTGAGGGAACACTGGCTCTCTGTTCATTGTGCTAATTATAGAAGAAAAGATTAAGACCACTGTAGAGCTCTGGAGAACAGTCAGGACAGCTGTAGCTTATTAAAGAATTGGGTAGTGGAGGGTTATGGGTTGTGGTCAGAACATGGTGAGAGAGAGGCAGCTGAATCCAGCAGATATGTAGAAAATGGAACTTACAGTATTGGTAGAAAATGTATGTTTCCTAATCCCTTTTTAAAAATATTTTTTATGGGGCAGCGGGGTGGCTCAGTGGGTTAAAGCCTTTCTCTGCCTTCAGCTCAGGTCATGATCTCAGGGTTCTGGGATCAAGCTCCGCATCCGGCTCTCTGCTCAGCAAGGAGCCTGCTTCTCCCCTTCTCTCTCTGCCTGCCTCTCTGCCTCCTTGTGATCTCTGTCTGTCAAATAAATAAATAAAATCTTAAAAAATATATATATTTTTAATGTGATCTTGAGCAGAGGAACATATACCAAGCTCTTTCAACTGTGTAATTTTCATTTAAGTAAAGACAATACACTTGATTCATAAGAGTCTGATCTTACTGAGCATACCTTGAATCTGAATGAGAAAGTAATTCTCTTCCTAACAATCCTACATGTCACTCCAATACAAGGTTCTTAACTTCGGGGGATGATGCATAGATTTATGCAGTTACAAGACTCAGGGGTTAAATTTCATTCTGACTCTAATACATTGAGAAGGACTCTGCAGTCTTCCATTGTCACTATATAAGCTATTTATAATACCATTATTGTTTGTATTGTTTTCCTTTAAAAGAGGTCTGAACATACTATTTTTTGTGTGTATATTTTCATGTATGTATACATCTATATCTTTTTATATATACATGTATTTCTACTACTTTTATAAAATTTAAAGATTATTTCTTGAGATAATGGACTGTTTTTTAAAAATCTTTCTAGCTTGAGAGCCTGGGAAAGAGCAGTTGGTTAATATATGCTGAATAAATGTATGGCTCAGAGGCAGATGAGTAGCTGCATAAGAACAAACAGAAAAATGAACCCACAACTGCTCTGCATTTCCATACAGGCATTGCTTACTTGGTGTTCATTAAATGATTTCTGTGTACATTACTACTAGGAATTTTGCAACTTTTTTATTCCTTCAGTATTTTTTTTTTATTTTTTTAAATATAGAAGACATGGTACAAAGTTATAACAATCTTCAAAGTTTAACATATATACTATTCAAAGCTATTTTTGTTGAACTATTAAATCACAGAAAATAATCAATGTAGCATAATTCAGTGTTATTTTCCTTTAATTATTCATCAAGTGCGTGTTAGTGCTTACTGTGTCACAGGTTCTGTGATAGTCATGCAAAAGTGATAAGACTAACTTACTCTTCTCGGTTTGTTTATGGAATAACAGAAAATCATGCAAACAAGCAGCTTCACAGAATATTCTGGGAGTGGAGATGAGATGAGACATAGAAAAGACCCATCTAAAAAGCAGCCAAATGACTAAACTCCAGAGTTAAGTATAGAAGGATGGGTAGACAAATCATAGGAAATAGGTGTTGCTGGCTCTATCTATCTTTTTGGTTCACTACACCTATCTCCATCTTCACTCTACCTTACCTGACAACTAGTGGAGATGTCATGAACAAAAAAGATAAGGCTTTAGGAAAGCAGAGTCTCTGGTATCAGATAAGTGCAAAATGCACAAGAAGTTAATTTTAATACAAATCGAGGAAAATGGATGACAAGATGGTGTCTATAAAGCTTGTCTATAGAAAAGGTAGTTCTAACAAGGCCTTTTAGGACATCCACCAGTGTCAGAACTAGGAGGTTGTCTGTTCACTTTTAATAATGCACATACTAAACACTGACATTTTAAAAAGAAAAGAAATGAAAAAAGAATGCAGAGGTGCCTAGATGGCTCAGTCGGTAAGCGTCTACCTTTGGCTCAGGATGATCTCTGGGATGAAGCCCCAAATCTGGCTTCCTGCTCAGCAGAGGGCCTGCTTCTCCCTCTCCTCCCTGTTTGTGCTCTTTCTCACATCTCTCTCTCTCTCACACATAAATACATAAAATCTTAAAAAAAAAAAAAAAAAAAAGGCAGGGTGCCTGGATGGCTCAGTGGATTACACCTTTGCCTTTAGCTCAGGTCATGATCTCAGGGTCCTGGAATCAAACACCGCATCAGGCTCTCTGCTCAGCAGGGAGCCTGCTTCCCCCTCTCTCTCTCTGTCTGCCTCTCTGCCTACTTGTGATCTCTCTTCCCGTCAAATAAATAAAATATTTTTAGGGGCACCTGGGTGGTTCAGTGGGTTAAAGCCTCTGCTTTCATTCGGCTCTGTTCATGATGCCAGGGTCCTGGGGTCGAGCCCCACATCGGGATCTCTGCTCGGCGGGGAGCCTGCTTCCTCCTCTATCTCTCTCTGCCTGCCTCTCTGCCTACTTGTGATCTCTGTCAAATAAATAAATAAAATCTTAAAAAAAAAAACCTTTTTAAAAAAAGGAAAGAAAAATGAATGCATTTTTAGCACTTGTTTGTCAACATTGTTGTTTCAAACAAGCTACTCATTAAACCTACTACAAGTGAACTTACATTTTAGAGTTGGTATAGGTTTCATTGTGTATCTTTCTATCTAGCTATCAAGCTTAGTGTAGAAAATTACTAGATTCTATTTTCGGTCATTCACCCGTTCTTCTGTTTAATTTATGATAATAAACTAATTTATGAATGTTAAGAAATGCTTTCTTTTTTTTTTTTTTTTAAAGATTTTATTTATTCATTTGACACAGAGAGATCACAAGTAGGCAGAGAGGCAGGCAGAGAGAGAGAGAGGAGGAAGCAGGCTCCCCGCGGAGCAGAGAACCCGATGCGGGACTCGATCCCAGGACCCTGAGATCATGACCTGAGCCGAAGGCAGCGGCTTAACCCACTGAGCCACCCAGGCGCCCAAGAAATGCTTTCTTAACAAATTCCATTTACATGAAAAGACTGAATTTAATTTAACTTTAAAATTTATTATAGCTCAAGAATTCTCAGAATTGAACAATCTGTTAAACATAGAAACCCTTGTATTATTACATAAGAGATTGGTATTTTTCTCTTCTCTCTCTCTGGAAGAAAGAATGGAAAAGAGGGGAAAAAAGACTAAGATTTAAAAAAAAAAAAAAAAAGGGGAGGAAAAGAGAATAGGAGAGAGAGAGCCTGAGAGAGAGAAGGGAATACACATTCAAACGAGGAGAACTTCATTCTAGAAAGAGTTTTTTAAAGATTTTATTTATTTATTTATTTGGCAGACAAAGATCACAAGTAAGGCAGAGAGGCAGGCAGAGAGAGAGAGGAAGGGAAGCAGGCTTCCTACTGAACAAAGAGCCTGATGTGGGGCTTGATCCCAGGACCCTGGGATCATGACCTGAGATGAAGACAAAGAGTTTAACCCACTGAGCCACCCAGGTGCCCCCTAGAAGGATTTTTAAGACTGTTTTGGTTAACCCTCTTCTCTCATTTTACAGAGAAGCAAGATGAAGCTCTGAAAGAGTAAATGGTTTATAAAAAGACCCAGACCAAGTTAGTGGCAGAACCAGAGCTGGAAAGATTTCCTATTTTTACCTGACTGTTACATATTCCCAAGGACCAGATTTTTTTGCTGTTGTTATTCTAGCACTCCACTACATAATTATCCCTGCCCAATTTGTATTTTAATTTTTTGTAAGTCATTGAAAGCACTGTAAATTTTGTCATTATTCAATAAAATTTGACAGTTCAATAGCTGTAAAAGACACAGAGTTATTAGAATTGACAAAAACCTTTTACTTCATTTTAGCAACATTAAAAAATGTTCTCTGGCAATACAATGGAACAAAGATAGACTTTTTGACAAGTGGTGATGGGACAACTAGACATGTACATGCAAAAAAATGAAAAAAAAAAGATGACTTTAGATGTTTAGAGACCTTATACTCATCACAAAAACTACCTCAAAGTATATCACAGACCAAAACTAAAACAAAAAACTCCAGAAGTTTACATAGGAGAAAATTCAGATGACCATTACTTTTTAGATTACAGTATCAAAGTCACCATTCATGGAAGAAACAATTGTTAAGTAGGCTAAATTAAAACTTTCTGCTCTATGAAAGGCAATGCCAAGAGAATGGGAAGGCAAGCCACAGACTGGGAGAAAAATAATTGCAAAAGATACATTCAATAAATGACTATTATCTCAAATATTAAAAGAAAAAAAAAACCTCTTCAAACTCAACAGTAAGAAACTGAACAACCAGGTTTAAAAATGGGTCAGTGACCTTGCATACTTCACCACAGGTGATATATAAAGATGAAGTATTGGCATATAAAAAGATGCTCCACGTCATATGCCAGCGAGGACGAGCAAAGCAAAGCATTGAGATAGCATTACATACCTATTAATATGGCCAAAATCCAGATCATGAAAGCATCACTTGCTGACAAAGATGTGGAGCAACAGGAACTCTCATTCACTGCTGATAGGAATGTACAATTCCGCCACTTTGGAAGGCAGTTTGGTGGCTTCTTACAAAACTAAACATATTCCAACAATTATTCCCCTTAGTACTTGTTTTGAAGAAGCTGAAGTTATGTCCCAACAAAACCTGCACACAAATGTTTATGGCAGCTTCTATTTTGGTCAAAGTTTGGAAGCAACCAAGATGCCCTTTGGTAGATAAGTGGTTAAGTTAACTATGGTGCATCCAGACAATGGAATATTACTCAGTGCTAAGAAAGAAAGGAGCCATCTAGCCATAAAAAAGAGGTGAAGAAAACTTAAATGCCAATCAGAAATAAAAACGTATATGCTGATCTGGAACAAAGCCAACATGAAAAGGCTACACATGCCATATGATTCCTATATGACATCTTGGAAAAGGCATGAAAAATTATGGCAATAGTAAAAACATCAGTGGTTTCCAGGGATTGAGGAGTGGAGAGGAAAGAATAAGGATTTTTAGGGCAGTGAAAACATTCTGTATGATACCATAATGATGGTATCATACAGAATTTGTCCAAACCCATGATTTGTACAACCCTATGAGTGAGATGTAATGACTTTGAGTGACTATGATTTGTCAATGTAGGTTCATCAGCTGTGGTGGAGGATATGGATAATGGGGAGGCTGTGCATGTGTGGGGGTAGGAATACGTGGGAAATTCTCTACCTTCTTGAATTTGCTGTGGACCTGAAATGGCTCTAAAAAAATAAAGTCTAAAGAAAGTCTTGTCCTACCATTTTCAAAATATAAGGGTGGAACTAGAGCGTATCATGCTTAGCAAAATAAGTCAAGCAGAGAAAGACAACTATCATATGATATCCCTGATATGAGGAAGTGGTGATGCAACATGGGGGCTTAAGTGGGTAGGAGAAGAATCAATGAAACAAGATGGGAATGGGAGGGAGACAAACCATAAGTGACTCTTAATCTCACAAAACAAACTGAAGGTTGCTGGGGGGAGAGGGTTTGGGAGAAGGGGGTGGGATTATGGACATTGGGGAGGGTATGTGCTTTGGTGAGTGCTGTGAAGTGTGTAAACCTGGTGATTCACAGACCTGTACCCCTGGGGATAAAAATATATGTTTATAAAAAATAAAAAATTAAAGTTTTTAGGTTCAAAATATAAGGGTAATCATTTCTTTAATGTGGTATAGAAGTTGGTCAAGTGCTTTCTAAATGGAACCTCAATTAGCCTTGAAATGTTTCTCTTAGCCTCTATATTTCTCTCATTATTGTTCTCTACCTGTTATCTTGAAAACTGTAATTAGTTTTGGAGAATTCTGTCCTGACTGTCCCCACCTTTACAAGAAAATGCTTTCAAGTTGTTGTTCTTGCCTTTTAATATGCTTTGTTTCTCTTTATGTAACTGTGTATCCTAAGGCTGAATATTAAGATATAATAAGAGAAGATCCAAAATATTTGGCACCAGCCAACCATAATCTTTCTAATTTAAGGTTACATCCTTTTCTGTGTTTGAGTTATGAGAAAAACCAATAAATGCACTGCCCTGTTTTTATTGGCCTGAAAATCTTCAAAGATCATAAATATTTTAAACTGAAATTCTTGCAACAATACCTAACATTGAAATTTATCTGTTCATTTGTCAAAAGTATTGCATCAGTGTGTTCTCTATCAGCAATGTTTTTAAACTCTTCACTGGCACATCTTCTGTATCTTAAGAGTGGGCCTTAGAAATGACCATCTATAAAGTGGAAGCAAATGCAACAGTTACTCTTAAGTTGTTATTTATGTTGAAACCTCATTTTTTTTTTTTTTTATGGTCAGGTCTTGCCTTTTCTTCTCTTATCTTTTTAGACAGAGAGAGAGAGAGAGACCACAAGTCGGGGGAGTAGGGGTAGAGGGAGGGAAGAGAATCCCGAGTGGACTCTGACTTCATGCTTGTTCAGAGCCCTATGCAAGCCTCAGTCTCATGATCCTGAAACCAGGACATGAGCCGAAATCAAGAGTGAGGCACTCAACTGACTGAGCCACCCCGGAGCCTCTGTGGCCAGATTTTTTTTAAGTGGCAAATAAAACAGATAAATAGAAAGAAATATGTCAGTTGTGCCTCAAAATGATTAATAAATTAATTGCTTCTATATTTGAAAAGTGAAACACAAAATAGCTGTGTCTGCAGGAAGAAGAAACAACTAGAAAAGCCATTAAACCACATTTTATTTTATTTACACATCTACTGTTCACAGTGATAGTTTTCTAGCTTCTGTATATACAAAATTCTGTATATTCCACAATTGTAAATGTCAGCACAAAAGTTCAGATAACTTCTGGAGCAGAATTCAAGGCTGATAAATTTTATATTGGCATGTGTAGTGTTAGTAGTACTTAAAGCCTTGAATAGGTATGTTTAAAATTTCAGCTATTAAGATTGAAAAAAAAGTTTACCTGTCTATTGTGTATGCAGCAAAACATGTTATTGTCTGGGGCAGCAGAGGTATGAAGGATTTCTAGCCCTTAAGAAATACAGCTTCTGTGTTCTATAAGAATTTGCTGGTATGTTGTAGTAGCCTGCTTATTAATAGGTTTGGCTTTTGCTCTTCTCTAATGTCATTTATATACATTGCTGTGCCGTTCAAAAATGGTTATGGGATATGTCCAGAAAGCAGAACAGCTTTCAGTGTATTATAGTTTTTATTTTTCTTTCATGTTTATTTATAACCTTTATAATCCCATTAACTTCATCAATTTTAGCTAAAACTTGGGAGAAATAGCTTTATATATTAAGGAGTATTCAGAAGAATTTGCTATATTATCCCCAGTGAAGTTATTTAGCTAGTGCTGAAACTATTTTTCTAGGCTTTCTAATATGTCTCAGATATCCACATTTTCTTAATGATGTTTAGATAGAAATCCATTGTGTGTGTTTACTTGTCTTTTAGAGAATATATGTCATTTAAACTTCTCTATGGAAAATGAATGAAATTTTTATACCTGTGGTTTTATGTAAAACTTTTTCTATAGAACAAATTATTATAGAGTTTTAAAAACATTTTTCACTATGAATTATATATACAGCAATAAATGCCAATAGAATAATTTGCATTTTCTTTGATAAACAAAAGTTATAAATTCTTTACCAAAATAAGAATGTTGGAAAGTTACAATAGAAGTTACTAAAATATGAATAATCAATACAGTAATTAATGGGTTGTATTCTCAAAATGATCTAAGGGCTAAGGTTTTATATTCTGACTGCTATCTCAAACTGTAGTATTTTTCTTTCTCAGAAATGACTTTTTTCCAGACAATACATAGTTCTCTTCCTTTGGAGCAACATTTATAAGAAACATAAGAATCTTCAGAGACAAATTTATTTGTGTTCAAATTCAAGATCGTTCTTTTATTTTTTTAAAGATTTTATTTATTTATTTGAGATTGAGAGAGAGAGTGACCAGAAGTCAGGGGTGGGGGGCAGAGAAGTAGGAAGAAGCAGACTCCCTGCTGAACAGGGAGGCCAGCTAGGGACTCAATCCCAGTACCCTGGGATCATGACCTGAGCTGAAGGCTAATGTTTAACAAACTGAGACACCCAGGCACCGCAAAATCATTCCTTTAATAACTGTGTAATTTTCCAAAAACTACATTCTCACACACTTAAAATTACTATTTTATAATCCCTATGTGTTTACTTTTTATAATGTACAATATGTAATTAAAAATAATAATGTGTGTTCTCTAGTTTTTGATGTCAGCTCTATGTTCCTTTGATCAAGTTGTTAATTATTCTTTTACTTCAAAATTATTATTAAGTTTTAATGTTTTTAAAATTTTCAAGTTCTTGGTAGAATTTTATGGGTTTGTAATTTCTTCTAATATTTCTTCTAATATTTCTATACATTTGAGCTTTGAATATTTTTTGTTGAACTATAACTGACATATAACATATTAGTATCATGTAATATAACAATTTGATACTTGTATATATTGTAAAATGTATTATAAAAAGTAACCATGTAGGGGATACTGGCTGGGAAATAAAATAGAGCAACCTTAATGGAAGGGAATTTGATAATACCAAATTGCATTTATCCTTTGACCCAGAAACTTCATGTCTAAAAATGTATCCCAAAAAAATGAACAAAAATATGAAAAAATATACATTTAAGGCAATTTATTCCATTTCAGTTGGTAATAGCAAGAGACTATAAAACAACCTAGTTCCATGGATAGGTTACTGGCCATCCTGTAATCCTTAATTAGGGCCATCCTGATCATAGAGCTGTAAAAAGAAGTGAGGGATATCCATATAGTGATATTCAACATATACATTTTTGTTTTATTTTTCAGAATATATTTCAAGTGAAAAAAGCAATGTGAAGAAAGGTATATGTGTGCAATGCTAACATTTGGCTAAGAATGTGATATTATTATTATCTGTATGTAGCTATATCTACCTATTAAAGGAAGAATAAAATAAAACCTTTTTGTAAAAGGTTGTGTATAACCTAACATTTCCACTCCTACCCATATACCCAAGAGAAAAGAAAACACATTATGTCCACACAGAAACTTGAATGTGAACAAAATTGAACAAAACACATTATGTCCACACAGAAACTTGAACGTGAGTGTTCATAGCAGCATTATTTGTAATAGCCGAGAAATGGAAACAACCTAATGTACATCAATTGAAGGTTGAGTAAACAAACTTTGTTATAGCCACACAGTGAAAGAGTATTCAGGTCCAAAAAGAATAAAGTATTGATTCATGCTAAAAAATCAATGTACCCTGACTACATTATGCTGAGTGAAAGAGGCAACATAATTGTATTATTCCATTTATATGAAAAGTCCAGAGTGGGCAAATCCAGAGAGAAAGAAAGTAGATCAGTGATTGCCACGGGCTGGGCGTTGGGGTAGAGAGAAGGCAGCAGTGGGGAGTGATTTCTATAATAGGCAGGGGGTTTCTTTGGGAAGAAATGAACTATTCTGAAGTTAGACAGTGATGAAAGTTGGATAACTTTGTAAATATTCTACAAGCTACTGAACTGCACTCTTTAAAACGGTGAATGTTATGGTATATTAATTACATCTCAATAAAATGCTTAACCTAAAAATGAAGCTTTGATTGCTTACATTAAGTAACTGTTCTGTGGACAAGATAATATTTACAAATCAAACAGCGAGATGGTTAATATGTAGTAGGTGCTTACTCCGTGTTAGTTTCCCTTCCTGTATAATGTATGGTAATTATACTTTCACTTGTGATTGTGAACAGCTTGTAATTTTTTTTTTTTGATGCATCCCTTCTTTGCATCTTAATAGCTCTTTGAGCTTATTACCTATTCTTGGCAGTAATTGCATATATAACATCCCAAACTGTGTAGTCATTTCAGACAATCAGTCAGATGTATGTCTGCAGGATGCTGATCAATAGTAAGCTAAATTTGATATATTTTTGGTATGAAAAGTATCCAAAGAGTCTTAAATGAGATGGAAGATTCACAAATAACATTAAATTGGTACCTAGCTCTGTTGAGGATTTTAATACTGAAAAGCCTGTCTTACGGGTGAATTTTGCATTCAGAACTAAAATGCTGTTGAAATCATTTTAGTAATGGCAATTCCTCGCATGTAGTCTGATGGAGGGATAGTGAGAAATAAGGCTGGAGAAGTGAGTAGGAGTCAACTTGGAAGATCTTCTAAGTTTTTTCTTAGTAAAGTTTGTTAAATTAATGGTTAAATTAATTCTGCTTTTCTCAGTTGCCCAAGTTCTCTGAATGAAATGTCGACCCCATAATATCTGCCTGTTACAGAGAGTAATACAAAAAACCTTCTGCGGGGAAGTTAGAAGCTGAAGAAGGGAAGGGAAAGTTTGCTTTGTGCTCTGGAAATAAGAAGCCTTTTATTAGATAGATGATTTAGAAATATTTTCTCCCAGTCTGTGCCTTGTCTTCTCGTTTTCTTAACAGTGACTTTCAGCAACGCAGAGATTATATATTTTGGTGAGACTCAATTTGTCATTTTTTTCCTCTTTAGATTGTCTTTTTGTGTCATATCTAAGAAATTTTTACCTAACAAGATCTTGAATATTTTTCTGTGCTTACTTCTAGAAGTTTCACAGTTTTAGCTCCTGTATGTAGGTTTATTGTCCATTTTAAGTTTTTTTTTGTTTTTAGATTTCACACAAAATAGATTGTCCTTTTTTTCTTATTTCCAATTGTCCAAGCATCGTTTATTTAAAACATTCCTCTTTCTTGTCAAACTTGACATCCTTGTCGAAAATCAGTTCATTGTATGTTGAGGTTCAATTATCGAACTTTATTTTTTTCATTGATTTATGACCACATTTTTCACTAATTCACACTCACTTGGTTACTCTTAAGATGAGTAGTGGGAGTCATCGACCTTATTTGTTTGTTTTGTTTTAACTTTGGTAGATTGGAATTCCTTAATTTCTATACAGATTTCAGAATTAGACTGAGAGTTTCTACAACAACTTATGGAATTTCTTTCTTTTTTTTTAAGATTTTATTTATTTATTTCACAGAGAGAGATCATAAGTAGGCAGAGCAGCAGGCAGAGAGGAGAGAAAGCAGGCTCCCTACAGAGCAGAGAGCCTGACGCAAGACTCAATCCCAGGACCCTGGAATCATGACCTGAGCCGAAGGCAGAGGCTTTAACACACTGAGCCACTCAGGTGCCCCTAAAACTTCTGGAATTTCAAATAGGTTTGGGTTATATTTATAGGTCAACTTGAGCAGAACTCACATATTAATGACTTGAACTATTTGAGCTGTAAACATGGTGTTATTTTTCCAATTATGAAAACACAATGGAGTCAATAGTCATACTTGGCTTATTGGTGTGGGTACTGTGTTTTAGGCCTACCAAGATTCCTTGCTTTCCTTTGTTGCTTCCATTACTGGATTTTGTTTCATTTAATAATGTGCCCAGCTAAAGACTTGATTTTCAAGACTCCCATATAGGTAGTTATAACCAATTGGCAGAATTTTTTCAAAGAGCTATATTAAGTGTGTAGATACAGCTTCTGGAAAAGCTATAGCTTTACTGCTTGGAAGAAGGTGGAGGTGGAACGGAAGGGGGAGAGGAAAAAAAAGAGAGAAAGAGGAATAGGACAGAAGCTGGCATCGAGGGCTCTTCTTTGCCTTCTGTGCCTGCTCTCCTTCCCTGGATGAGAATACTGAATGCTTGGTGGTCACTGATTAACATGAAATTTTGAAGATTAAGTCACTATATTGAAAATGGCAAAAGGAAAAAAAGAAGGTTTCAAATAAAATTAGTAAGCCATTGTCTGAAAGTTAACTGCCTTATTGCTAATTTTTGTTATATGAAGCCACCTAAACCTCCATTTGTTTAAGACTTGGTGAGCAGGTTTTCTGTTACATACAGCTGAAGTCATTTCAGACCAGCATCTAGAGAAGTGGGTGTACCATTCACAGATATGTGGAATAAAGAATAAGGAATAAGTGTCTATCAGCATTCTATAATCCATACCACAGTAGATATAAATATCCTATTCATGAGAGTGTAATTTAGAAAGAAAGAAGAGATGTCTGTTGCTTTAGTTTTAGTTTAGAGAAGTAAATTGGAATACTGTTGTTATACATAAAGCTTTATACCTTTTGTACTAGATGTATATTTGTTAAAGATTAAATGATTAAACAAAAACAGATCTACATTATACTTCGGAGATAATGAAATGGAAATTTGGGTTCTAAGAAATAATTAGATTTTTGCAATCTTGAATAATTTTGTTTAGGAGAGAGAATTTAAAGGTAACAATTTTAGAGGTGGCAATAGAGTGACAGACCCAAAAAATCAGATGAACTAACGTCAAATTATTTCCAAGAATTCTACGTGCAAAATGTATTCTGTCATGCCAGATATTGAAATTAAGTACAATCATTATCTAGATATCCTAAGTGAAGGTGCTGCTAGCATGATCTAACTATAATTCATGCTTAATATCAAGATAAAGTGACATATTGTCCTGTTATATTTAGTTTTTTAATTATTTAACTTGGCTTAGGTTGAAAGTAAAATGAATCTTTTTAGTCTAGAATGACTTCTTGGTTATTTTTTCCCTTTGAAATAGTTCTCATTTTCTAGTGCTAAACCCCTATGCTATGAAAACTTCCCTCAACTCTCAAGTCACAATCACCTATTTCTTTCTTTAGGCTATGTCTATATTTCTGCCATCCCCTTACTACATTATGCTTTGTACAATACTTAGTTCTGCATAAAACTGTCTTTCTCATTAGGAAATATATTACTTCAAGGCAGGATAATGGTCACCTTCTTCACTTTCTACCTTGTTTCTCCCTCATTTCTTCCTTTTCTTATTAATAATTATACTAAGAGAACTTGAGAGATTTTATTCTTTACTAAATGTATCATGATGCATGGTACAGGTAAACATAATAACATACACTTACACGAAGTGCTCAATATTCTCATAAGCATTGTTATTTTGAAATGATATTTCATAGTAGAATAAAGTAGAATAAGAAATTATGGCCTTCTGAATCAATAATTTACATATCTAAAGAGGATAGTGTAATGAAAGAACAGTATCCAAATTGAATTGGAAATATTACTTAAGATGCAACATTTTAAAACATTATTTCTTCAAACCCTTCTCACTGAGATGGCCTGGACACAATATTGTCCCAGTAGAAATGAGTGTCTCTAACCTCACAATTGTTTTCCCTAACCTCTTTCACTAAAAGAAACTAGAATTCCTTAGAGAAATGTCTGATTTTAGAGGTGACTTTTCCCTCAGTTATATTACAAAGGCAACCTCCTTGTATAAATGTTTACCTTGGTTTTACATTGTGAGACTCTAAGACTCAGTGGATTTTTTGTTGTCACTGTTTTTGTTTTTGCTTTTATTTTTTTTTTGTTTGTTTGTTTCTGGTTTTATTGTTGTTGTTGTTTTTCATTGGTTTGCCTGCTCTGTTTTAGTGTTCCTTTAACTCCAGAACTGAGTCAGGTGCTTAAGTTTCTTCAGTTTTGAAATCAGGTGGTGCATGGTGCAGAAGTTTCTACTCTTTTGGATTTTGAATGAATAACCAGTTAATGATTAGAAGAGCAAACCATTTTTTTTTCTCCATTTAGCTTCCAGGAGCTCAGGTTACCTGATGAAAGCATCTGTCTCTTTTCCAGTATCAGTGTTTGAAAATAGTTCATCCAATGGATTCTGCAGACCCTAAGGGAGGTATGAGGTAGGAGAATTGGGCAATTTCTCCCTGAAGTAAACTTCACAGAGTTTCACACAAGGTCCTTACAGGCTTCTGTAGGCTGAGTCTCCATCAAGAAAGCACAAGATGTTCTTCACCTGAGACCTAAGGAAAGACAAATATCTCTGTAAATAAATATCTTTGTCAACCTGAAAAACACAGTTTCATATTTGTTCCCAGGTTGGCTCCTCCAGGCATCTAGGAAGAATCCTAAGCTTGTGATGAATGCTTTTAGTTTACTCCACCAATGTGTCTCTCCCCATTCTCAATCCCCACTTTCTGTGGTGTTATGACGAAGTGAAACTGAAAGTGAGACCATTGAAAACACAAATTTAACCTAGGATTTTTCAAGAATTCTCTAGGTACTCACTGCAGATTTGTAGCTTTTTCTTCATTACATGAAACACAGACATACCTTACACACTGATTACTATACTTTGTGAATGTTGATGATCCTTGTTCCATAGCGATATGGCAAAAGCACATGTATGTGAATCCACTCTTGGGTGCCAGTCACAGATTGATCCAAGGAAAAATAGCAAACGACTGTCTAGATTTTAAATTAACTCTCTTTACCTGACTTTACTCTGGCAGGCAACTTCCTGAGGCTCTAGAGAAGTGAAAAGGAGATAAATCAGTCATGACTAAAGAAGTAATCTTAGTTAAAACTAATGAGGAAGCTAATTGGAGTCATTTATCTTCATGTCAGGTTCATTATTACACTATGGCTCTTCTTTTGTTAAAGTGGTCAAAGTGTCCATGTGAATAAACAAACAGGTTCATGCATTGTTGAAATAAGGAGATTAAAATGGGGGTTAGAGTTTGTTAAGAAATCCCTTGATTCTTCACTCTTTTAA
Organism: Mustela erminea; assembly: GCF_009829155.1. Taxonomy (NCBI): domain Eukaryota; kingdom Metazoa; phylum Chordata; class Mammalia; order Carnivora; family Mustelidae; genus Mustela; species Mustela erminea. Next base: position 77,031,297 of record NC_045622.1, on the reverse strand, counting down.
GTGAAACTTTGTATTTTCTACATACTTTCCAATGAGGTATATAATTGAATTACTTGGGTTATAGGACTCTGTGGAACCATTTCTCCTTTTCAAGACTGTTAAAATCATTCTACCCATAGACATTATTTCTCTCCAATTGAAGAAGTTTACTTATTTAGTATTCAAATGAACATTATGAGATCAAATTTAAATTTGGTATGTTTTGTTTCATGCTTTTATTATATCAAAATAAAATGTTTCGAATCATTGATTATAAAAATAACCCATTCCCTCAAAT